>NC_091070.1:92147777-92463055 GCF_032405125.1 Capricornis sumatraensis | reverse complement strand
GAGTTTAATTCACATCTGACTCTAAAGACTCAATCAACTCTTCACACACACACACCAGCCTTTCTTGTCAGTGTACAAATTTATAAACTCGAGGGGCATTCTTCATATCACTTTCTAGGTATATTTCTCAGAAAAGCCTATGAGGACTCCCCGCACTGGGCAGAGAGACTGAGGAAGACACAAGAGGGAAAGATGACCTCAGTGAAGTGCTGATTCCCAAGGAAGAGGGGCTCCTCATCAGGCACGTTCCTTTCTCACATCACCCCTACCCAGACCCAGGTCAGACAGTGTAATGTGCTATGGTAGATAGACAATGCCTGCCACTTCCCCACTTCCCTAAGTGTCCATATCCTAGCCCCTGGAACCGCAGTATTACCTGGCAGGGGAGAACTCAGTTTGCAGATAGAATTAGGTTGCTGACCAACTGAACTTAAGTTCAATAGACAGTCCTTTAAAATGTGGACAAGGGAGCCAGAGTGATGGGTTGTGAGAAAGACTGGTCCTGCTGGCCTTGAAGAAGCAGCCAGAACGTGGGCAGCCTCCAGAAACCAGAAAAAGCAAAAAAAAAAAAAAAACAACCCCAAAACGAGATTCTCTCCTGGAGCCTCTGGAAAAGAACACAGCCCTGCCAACACTTTGAGATGCATTTTAAGACTTCTGACCTGCAGAACTGTAAGTTAATACATTTGTGGTGTTTTTAGCTACCAAGTTTGTGGACTCTGTTACAGCAGCCACACAAAACTCAACGATGGCCAGCCTTGCTTCCTCTCAGCACCAGAGCTCATGGGCAGGAATAATCAACATGGACCCAAGTGTCAGCAGACACTCAGGCCACGATACAGAGGTCAGGCAGTGGTGAAGAGGTGGGTCAGAAGACAGTCATGGAAGGAGGTCAGCTGTTTGGTTCCACATCCGGCTGGGGCCCATGGATTGAGGTCCAGCCTCCAGTCTGCTGCTTATGAGCTGTGGTCTTTCGTAGGCTGTTTCACCTTGTTGAAGTGTGGGGCCTCATAGTAACACACGGGTGATTATACCTGTCCTGCTTGCAGGGTGCTGTGAGAACCGAAAGAATGGGGAATGGGAGAGCACGCTTACACACATTTTCAGTTCTGGGTAGTGAATCTCATAGTTAGTGCCTCACTTCTGTAGAAGTGTGATATACTATTGTTATTTTTAATAATAAACACATATATGTGACTTTAAACACTTCCTTCTAAATCTGTAATTAACAGGAAAATCTAAACAGAACCACCGATTCACTCAGAGATTGCTGTTTCACTGGACTTTATGTTATCATGGTACATTAGAGCCAAAGGGGACCTTAATGATCATGTCATCCATTTTCCAGACAAAGGAGCAGACTGAAGAAGATCACACCTTTTTAGAAACACAATTCCCCAGTAAGTCCATGGTAGCAAAGCAAAAGCTTAGAGACCTTAAGACATGGACAGCTTTCTAAAGTAGAAATTCAGCCCAAACTAAGCAAGCTGTTCCCTTCTCCAGCCTCCAAGGATGACACCTTAGGTGCATAAAGAGCCCTCGCTCTTTCAGTCTTGGTTGTCATTACCCTGATTTGCCCACACCCTCTCCTCTGCCGAATCTCAACTTAACAGAAGTGGCCCATCACTTGACATCATGGCAGGGGTTCAGGAGTTGGATTCAGGGCATTCTGCATCCCAGTTCCAGCCCTCCACCTGGCCATGTGCCTTGCCCTCAAAGGCAGCAACTGTCTGCTGCTATTAGCAAGCCTTACTGTATCAATCAGGGAAGTTCTGCCAGTGTAAGAAGGGCACATCCCCATCACCCATTAGCAGTGACAGCTCTAATGTGAGCAGACTGGGCCAGAGAGACCGATGCTACCCCTGGAACCCACCTCTGCACTTTCAGATCCCAGCACTTACCTGACAGGATGCCAGCTCAGCCAGTTGGTCCTGGTAGCCCGTGTGCTTTGCCAGGTGAGCCAGCAGAAGCCCTCAGGACCAGAGAGGCAGAGTATCTGATGAGGATGGAGTCAGGTGAGCCATCGTAGCCACTAAGTGGATGAGCCACTCAGGCTTATTTTTCTCATCTGTCAAAACGATGGAGTTGGACTGCATTTCCTTCTAGGCTTTTCTGGAATTGCAGGTTATCCCAGTTCTTGTGTGGGAAGTTTTGTGTATCTTAAATAAGCTGAATGCTGATAGTAAGGATTTTCCATTTGCAAGAAGTAATTTTTATTTTTGATTATAAAAGTAATTTATGCTTGATATGAAAAAGCTATAGCAATGCAGAAGTGTAAAAAGTTTTAACTCCCACAACCAGTAGTAAGTCATCAGTCAGGCTAATTGCTTTCCCCATCCCCTGAACAGATGACTGGTGCACCCATTAGCCACCTTTCTTGAAAGAGTGGTTAAGATTCTAAGTCACTCTTTGCTTATTTTAATGGTTTGAACAATTGGTGAAACCGAAGAGTGACATTTGTACTTTATTTTTCCTTCCTAAAAGTCCAAATTCAGACTGTACAGCCCAATTATAAACACACATGAAGTTACATTTCAGTTCTTAATAGAAATAACATTATTTTTAGAGTAATAAAAAATTGGAGGAGACGAATAAAATAAAATGTTAATAGCAGTCTAAGATGACAGGACTTTGGGAGATTTTTTCTTTCAGTTTTTCTTCCTAGATTGGGGCAATGCATTTATATTAATCGTGTAATGAAAAAAATAATTTTAAGAAAAGTGTTCCTGATAATTGATATACCTCGTGATTAGATTCAAACCAAACAGCCCCAAACTGACACATTAAAAGTTCACTGACTAAACAGCTTTTAAAAATTTACTGCTACTTCCTTTTAGGCTACTTCTTTTTTCTGTTAGGAATTCCACTCAGAATTAAAGATAAAGGAATAATTGTATTAACTGGGAAAACTGAATGGGTTTATCGCCTCAAATATTTATTGAGCAGCTGCTACAGGTAAGACACTGGGGGAGCCGGATGAGTGGACACCAGCCCACCTCCCAAGGGTACACACCAGAGGGCCTTCCTAAGGGCTTTAAGATACAAAATGCTGAGCGTCCAGAGAAGTAAAGAATCATTTCTGAATGATGAGAATCCAGGAAAGCTTCATGTAGGGAGTCAAATTTGAGTTTATTCTTAGAAAATGGGCGGTATTTTTCATGCTCAGATTGAGGGGCTTTTTTTAAGAGGTGGAAGTGCAAACAGGCACAGAGGTGCCAAGACCAGGACACATCAGAACAAAGAGTCCAATTTGGCTGAGGCATACAGCGTGTGTGGAGGGGACAGATAAGACTGGCACAGGGCTGGAGGGGACTTGACTGTCAGGCCACAAAGAGAGCTTGTAGAGGATGGGTGATCAGTCTTGAGCAGGAAATGTGATACAATCAGTGTCAGAAGAGTTCCTCTGGCCAAGCTGAGTGTCAGGTAGGTGGTAGTGTGAGAAGACGAGGATGGAAAGGTGAATCCCAGCTGAATGATAACTGGGTCCTGAGTTGGGCAGGTGACATCAGAAGGAAGACAGGTGTAAAAGTGAAAGTCTCAGTCGCTCAGTCATATTTGACTCTTTGCGACCCCATGGACTGTAGCCCACCGGGAATTCCTGGTGCCCATGGAATTCTCCAGGCAAGAATACTGGAGTGGGTTGCCATGCCCTTCTCCAGGGGATCTTCCTGACCCAGGGATCGAACCTGGGTCTTCTTCATTACCAACTGAGCCACTAGAAATAGACTCAACAGATCAGGGGCCTAGGATTCAGCAAGACTGGTACCCAAATCCCATTCTTCCTCAGCATTACTTAGTTCCTCTGAGCCTGTCTCTCCTCTGCAAAGTGGGCGTAAGAGTAATTATATCATGGGGTTGCTGCACGGTAGGCAGTTATTCTCGTCCAGCATTTTTGCACAGCTCTGGCATGGTGAGTGGTCAGTACATGTCAGTGTCACTGATGGTATGACCTGGAGCTGGAATTAGGAAGCAAACGGGTCAGCTGGGATGAGTGAGCAACAGGGGCAACAGTACAGCAGCCGGGAACACGGCATCTGGAGGTAGAGATTGGATGGGACTGCTGACACTACTACTTACCAGCTGTCATCTTGTACAAGCCACTTAAGCCCTCTCTCAGTTTCATTAGCTGTAAAATGGGCAGAGTGTTTGTATGCCCCCCTCCCCAGAGAGCTGCTATGGAAATAAAGTGAGAGGCAAATGTACCTGACACATTTTAAGAGCCCAGTAATTCTTAGTCATTGGATCAGGGGCGGGGATGTGGAGTTGAATGCATTCACCCCTTCCATCCCCAGTGGCAAGATGTGCAAGTAAAGGGGGAGATACGCTGCAGGGGACTGAACACGAAGCACAGACCTGGGAAGAACACATGAGGCTGGAGGTAGTCAGGAGTTTCTGGCACGGAGGTGACTGTTGCAGCTCTCAGGGTAGATGAACCAAGAAGGAGTACATAATTTGGCCTAAGGAAACAATCAGACAAATCCAGAGTATCGGACATTCTGTAAGACATCCATGGGGCTTCCCAGGTGGCTCAGTGGTAAAGAATTCGCCTGCAATGCAGGAGCCGTGGGTTTGATCCCTGAATGGGGAAGATCCCTGGAGTAGAAAATGGCAACCCACTCCATGTTACTGCCTGGGAAGGAGCCTGGGGGACTACAATCCATGAGGTCGAAAGAGTTGGACATGACTTAGCACGGCAACAACAAAAGGCCCAAAAAAGGTGAAGGAGGTGGCCTCAGATGGGAGGGTGCCTTCCCCTTGGCCCAGGTTGGGGACTGAAGAGACATGGGGGAGGAAGCTCCCTTCCTGTCAAGGAGGGCTGAGGTCAGGCCTTGCAAGAAAGGTGGCAGGTGTGAGGCAGTGAAGAGGGGAAACTTAAAACACAGCTGCCATCAGGCCTGCAACGGGGGAAGGAAGATGGCGGAGGTGAGACAAGGCGCTTGGTACTGGGGGGCCAGCTGGGGAGGGGAGCAAAAAGAGGGCTTCTCCAGGACTGCCTTCCTAAGGCACTGGGAATGATAGGGTAATGAGCAGTTCTGGAAACTAAACGGCCTCCTGTTCAGAACTTGGTGCTGGGCAAGGGCTACTCATCAGACTTACTCGTTAGGAAGTAAAACTTTTGGGGGGTAAAAATGCCTGATCCTCGTTTCAATGCACACTCTACCCTGGGTTGCGGACACATGGTGTGGTAGTCCTTGGTGTGTAAGGAAGTTTCGGTCCTTTCAAAGTTACCAGCCAAAGAATGGCCGTGGCTCCAAGTGCTGTAGCTTCACGGGGCCGATGGACTCTTTTCCAAAGGCGGTCAGAGGAAAACCACCGCCTGCGCGGGTCCGACGAAACGCCACCAGCAGAGGAGGCCGCCGGAGAGGATCATGAGCATATTCTGGTTCTGCTTCTCAAGACCCTGCATTTGGCGATTTCAATTTGGCAGAGGGGTCAAGGGACTGAGATCCCGCTCCCAGGTGAGGCTGAAGACGCCGCTCCGCGGGCCACACGTGGAATACCGCTGGTGGAGTGGGGAGGTGGGAGCGGCCAAAACCTACAGGAGGACCTTCGTGATGACGCAGCCGTCCCTGGGTTCCCCCTCGGGCTCGTCTTTGAGTGGAGCGTGCAGCGGGGGGGCCGGGGCCAAGGCGCCCTCGCGCCGGCTCACTTCCCGCTGCCTCGCCTGCAGCGCCTCCCTCTCGGCCTGCAGCTCCCGGCGCGCCTGGGCCGCCGCGCGCTCCTCCTCCTGCAGCGCCCGCCGCCTGCGCTCCAGGGCGCGCTCGCCCTGCTCCACGGCCGCCTCGCGCCGCGCCAGCTCCCGCTCGCGCAGGCTGCCCCGCACGGCCAGCGCGCCCATCTGCTCGAGGAGGCGCGCCCAGTCGCCCTCGGCGGCCGCGACGGGGCCAGGGGCGGCGGGTGGCGAGCGGCGGGCGGCGCTCTCCGCCAGCTCCCGCCGGTGCGCGCTTCTCAGGTGCTTCCACAGCACCGGGGTGCTCGCGTGCCAGCCCGGGCCGCGGCCCACTTGCTCCCCGCACAGCCGGCAGGTGGCCCAGGGACCCGCCGCGTGGCCAGGGCGCGCGGGAGCCAGGTGGAAGTACCCCCAGGCCTCGGAGTAGGGGGCCCCCAGGCGGCCCGCAGCCGCGTCCGGCCCGCCGGTCTCTTCCATGTTCACGGCCGGCTCTTCGCTCCTCATTCTTTAGGCAGCGCCTGCACCGAGGGAGACAGGGTTAAGTTAATGACCGCAAAATTACATGTGCCACCGGACAACCGCTCCAACACACAGCTTCTAGGACTAGATTTAACCTGTTAAGAAACCATGCCTCGTTCTCACTACTGATAAAATCCTGTAGTTTGAATAGTCACTTGCATTTCTTTCTCAGTTCAGTTCAGTTGCTGTTCGACTCTTTGCGACCCCATGGACTGCAGCACGCCAGGCCTCCCTGTCCATCACCAACTCCCGGAGTCCACTCAAACTCATGTCCATCGAGTCGGTGATGCCATCCAGCCATCTCATCCTCTGTCGTCCCCTTCTCCTCCTGCCCCCGATCCCTCCCAGCATCAGAGTCTTTTCCAATGAGTCAACTCTTCACATGAGGTGGCCAAAGTACTGGAGCTTCAGCTTTAGCATCATTCCTTCCAAAGAAATCCCAGGGTTGATCTCCTTCAGAATGGACTGGTTGGATCTCCTTGCAGCCCAAGGGACTTTCAAGAGTCTCCTCCAGCACCACAGTTCAAAAGCATCAATTCTTTGGCGCTCAGCTTTCTTTATAGTCCAAGTCTCACATCCATACATGACTACTGTAAAAACCATACCTTTGACTAGACGGGCCTTTCTTGGCAAAGTAATGTCTCTGCTTTTTAATATGCAGTCTAGGTTGGTCATAGCTTTTCTTCCAAGGAGCAAGTGCCCTTGAGAAATAAGTCTTCTTCAGTATGTATGTTCATTTGTTTATTTTAGCACGTTAATTACTCAGGAAAAAAAAAAATGTTGAAGATGCCTAGGCCTTCTTTCCATAACCAGGAGTCTTTGAAATTCACTGGATCCTTACCTAACAAGTACTGAGACTAAAATTGGGAAGCCAAGCTTCCCATAAGTTTAAAAAGTGCTTTATATATATATTAGTTTTAACTAGTCTCTTTTATGCTCTTTTAAAAGAAACTGACCTTTTCCGAATAAAAGAAAGGCTCCCTTTTGAATTCTTCTTGCAGTGTTACAGAAGGAAGGAGTGGGGAAAAAGAGTTTTAGGAATGAAAATTTTGTTTCTTAGACCTTAAGTGCTAGGACTGAGCAGCTTTTTAAAAAGCTTTCAGAGAAAACTTTTTTCAAGATAAAAATATCTTTCTGTGATTTTAAAAACCATGTGCTTATGAGAAAATTGTCCTAAGAGTCATTAAAATGCACATCTCATTTAGGAAAAAGCAATATACAGGGCAGTTTTGTAAACTTTTACCTTCAAAGGAGGCAATGGGCAGTCTCGGTCATTGCCTCAGGGTTTTCAGCAGACCCAAGTTCTCAGGTGGAAACAGTGTAGCATGACTTCTGAGATCTCAAGAACCATCAGCTGTGCTAGGAGTAAAGTCAGAGGACAGGTAGCCAGTAAAATACATTCAATTAAACAGCCCTAAAAGTAGACACTAGAAATACTAGCTAGTGCCTTGACCCTCTGGTGTTCATTTTCCCAACCCTCTCATAGTTGCTCCGGTCATGAAACAAATAAAATTAGTTCTCTGTGCTGCTTATCCCAACTAAATGGCCCTCTCTATATATTTGCAAGACAGAAAGTTTGGTCAGTTCCAAGGAAAAATGATAGTTGTTTGCTTTGTCCAACAAATAGTTGTAGTTAAAGGGGTCCGAACACAACATAGTGCCTCTCATTGCAAGGTCTTCTCTATTAAGAAAGTGTTTCCCAATGTGATGACCTATCACATGAGGAGGGAGACAGAAAAGGTGACATTTCTTCTTTAAGAAAATAACTTCACAAAGGGTCAAATGTATGATTCTCAACAAATCTGCTTTGGAAGTTTAAACAATGAGAACAACTTGGAGCTCCCTTGAGAACTTATTTCATGGGGAAAATTCAGGCCAAGCTGGGAGAATCCTGGGCAGTGAGATGGCCAGTGCTCCCTTGTCAGCTTTTAAACCAGCAGCAGTGGAGATGGTGAAGTTCCAGAATCTTTTGTTAAAGGCAACTAGGGATGACAGGAGACAAAGATGAGAACAGAAAAGACAAGTTGATTTTTTTTATTTTTTTATTGAAGGATAATTGCTTTACAGAATTTTTTGTTTTCTGGGCTTCCCTGCTGGCTCAGATAGTAAGGCATCTGCCTGCAATGTGGGAGACGTGGGTTCAATCCCTGGGTCAGGAAGATGCCCTGGAGAAGGAAATGGTAACCCACTCCAGTACTCTTGCCTGGAAAATTCCATGGATGGCTGAGCCTGGTAGGCTACAGTCCATGGGATCGCAAGGAGTTCGGCAAGACTGAGCAACTTCACTGGCTCACTGGTCAAACCTCTATGTCAATCAGTGATAGGAATACATATTTCCCCTCCCTTTTGAACCTCCTTCCCATCTCCCTCCCTATCCCCCCCACCCCCATGTTGATACAGAGCCCCTGTTTGAGTTTCCTGAGCCATACAGCAAATTCCTATTGGCTATCTATTTTACATATGGTAATGTAAGTTTCCATGTTACTCTTTCCATACATCACACCCTCTCCTCCCCTCTCCCCATGTCCGTAAGTCTGTTCTCTAGGTCTGTTTCTCCATTGCTACCCTGTAAATAAATTATTCATACCATTTTTCTAGATTCTGTGTATATGCGTTAGAATAAAGAATTTATCTTTCTCTTTCTGACTCACTTCACTCTGTATAATAGGTTCTAGGTTCATCAGCCTCATCAGAATTGACTCAAAGGCATTCCTTTCTGTGGCTGAGTAATATTCCATTGTGTCTATGTACCACAACTTCTTTATCCATTCATATGTAGACGGACATCTAGGTTGCTTCCATGTTCTAGCTATTGTAAATAGTGCTGCAATGAACAATGGGATACATGTGTCTTTTTCAAGTATGGTTTCCTCAGGGTATATGCCTAGGACTCAGATTGCTGGGTCATATGGTGGTTTTATTCCTAGTTTTTTAAGGAATCTCTCCATACCATCTTCCATAGTGGCTGTATCAATTTACATCCCCATCAACAGTGCAAGAGTGTTCCCTTTTCTCCACACCCTCACCAGCATTTATTGTTTGTAGATTTTTTGATGTTGGTCATTCTGACCGGTGTGAGGTGATATCTCATTATGGTTTTGACTTGCATTTCTCTAATAATGGGCAATGTTGAGCATCTTTTCATATGTTTGTTAGCCATCTCTATGTCTTCTTTGGAGAAATGTCTGTTTAGGTCTTTTCCCCACTTTTTGATTGGGTTGTTTGTTTTCCTGGCATTGAGTTGTATGAGCTGCTTGTATACTTTGCAAATTAATCCTTTGTCAGTTGTTTCGCTTGCTATTATTTTCTCCCATTCTGAGGGTTGTCTTTCCACCTTGCTTATAGTTTCCTTTGCTGTGCAAAAGCTTTTAAGTTTAATCAGGTCCCACTTGTTTACTTTTATTTCCTTTACTCTAGGA
Organism: Capricornis sumatraensis; assembly: GCF_032405125.1. Classification (NCBI taxonomy): domain Eukaryota; kingdom Metazoa; phylum Chordata; class Mammalia; order Artiodactyla; family Bovidae; genus Capricornis; species Capricornis sumatraensis. The sequence continues at coordinate 92,453,446 of NC_091070.1, read as the reverse complement.
GGTGGGTCGTAGAGGATCTTGCTTTGATTTATGTCATCAAGTGTTCTGCCTGTTTTCCTCTAAGAGTTTTATAGTTTTTGGCCTTACATTTAGGCCTTTAATCCATTTTGAGCTGATCTTTGTATATGGTGTTGGGAAGTGTTCTAATTTCATTCTTTTACGTGTAGCTGTCCAGTTTTCCCAGCACCATTTATTGAAGAGGCTCTCTTTTCCCCATTGTATATTCTTGCCTCCTTTGTAAAAAATAAGGTATCCATAGGTGCATGGGTTTACTTCTGGGCTTTCTATCTTGTTCCATTGGTCTGTATTTCTGTTTTTGTGCCAGTATCCTACTGTCTTGATGACTGTAACTTTGTAGTATAATCTGAAGCCAGGAAGGTTGATTCTTCCAGCTCCATTCTTCTTTCTCAAGACTGCTTTGGCTATTCAGGGTCTTTTGTGTTTCCATATGAATTGTGAAATTTTTTGTTCTAGTTCTGTGAAAAATGCCACTGATAATTTGATAGGGATCACATTGAATCTGTAGATTGCACTTGGTAATATAGTCATTTTCACAATATTGATTCTTCCTACCCAGGAACATAGAATATCTCTCCATCTGTTTATGTCATCTTTGATTTCTTTCATTAGTGTCTTATAATTTTCTGTGTACAGTTCTTTTGTCTCTTTAGGTAAGTTTACTCCTAGATATTTAATTCTTTTTGTTGCAATGGTGAATGGGATTGATTCCTTAATTTCTCTTTCTGATTTTTCATTGTTAGTGTATAGAAATGCAAGTGATTTCTTTGTATTGATTTTGTATCCTGCAACTTTGCTAAATTCACTGATTAGCTCTAGTAATTTTCTGATACTATCTTTAGGGTTTTCTAGGTACAGTATCATGTCATCTGCAAACAGTGAGAGCTTTACTTCTTCTTTTCTGATCTGGATTCCTTTTCTTTCTTTTTCTTCTCTGATTGCAATAGCTAGGACTTCCAGAACTATGTTGAATAATAGTGGTGAAAGTGGACACCCTTGTCTTGTTCCTGATCTTAGGGGGAATGCTTTCAATTTTTCACCATTGAGAATAATGTTGGCTGTAGGCTTATCATATATGGCCTTTACTGTGTTGAGGTAGGTTCCTTCTATGCCCATTTTTTGAAGAATTTTAAGATGACACCACCCTTATGGCAGAAAGTGAAGAGGAACTAAAAAGCCTCTTGATGAAGGTGAAAGAGGAGAGTGAAAAAGTTGGCTTAAAGCTCAACATTCAGAAAATGAAGATCATGGCATCTGGTCCCATCACTTCATGGGAAACAGATGGGGAAACAGTGGAAACAGTGTCAGACTTTAGTTTTTTGGGCTCCAAAATCACTGCAGACGGTGACTGCAGCCATGAAATTAAAAGACGCTTACTCCTTGGAAGGAAAGTTATGACCAACCTAGATAGCATATTCAAAAGCAGAGACGTTACTTTGCCGACTAAGGTCTGTCTAGTCAAAGCTATGGTTTTTCCTGTGGTCATGTATGGATGTGAGAGTTGGACTGTGAAGAAGGCTGAGCACTGAAGAATTGATGCTTTTGAACTGTGGTGTTGGAGAAGACTCTTGAGAGTCCCCTGGACTGCAAGGAGATCCAACCAGTCCATTCTGAAGGAGATCAGCCCTGGGATTTCTTTGGAGGGAATGATGCTAAAGCTGAAACTCCAGTACTCTGGCCACCTCATGCGAAGAGTTGACTCATTGGAAAAGACCCTGATGCTGGGAGGGATTGGAGGCAGGAGGAGAAGGGGATGACAGAGGATCAGATGGCTGGATGGCATCACTGACTCGATGGACGTGAGTCTGAGTGAACTCTGGAAGTTGGTGATGGACAGGGAGGCCTGGTGTGCTGCGATTCATGGGGTCGCAAAGAGTCAGACACGACTGAGCAACTGAACTGAACTGAATCATAAATAGGTGCTGAATTTTGTCAAAGGCTTTTTCTGCATCTATTGAGATTATCATATGGTTTTTATCTTTCAATTTGTTAATACGGTATATCCCATTGATTGCTTTGCATATATTGAAGAATCCTTGTATCCTGGAATAAACCCAACTTGATAATGGTGTATGAGCTTTTTGATGTGTTCCTGAATTCTGTTTGCTAAAATTTTGTTGAGAAATTTTGCGTCTATGTTCATCAGTGACATTGGCCTGTAGTTTCCTTGTTTGGTGTTGTCTTTGTCTGGTTTTGGTATCAGGGTGATGGTGGCCTCATAGAATGAGTTTGGAAGTGTTCCTTGCTCTGCAATTTTTTGAAAGAGTTTTAGAAGGATGGCTTCTAAAACTTCTCTTGTGAAGCCATCTGGTCCTGAGCTTTTGTTTTTTGGGAGATTTTTTATCACAGCTTCAATTTCAGTGCTTGTAATTGGGTTGCTCATAATTTCTATTTCTTCCTTGTTCAGTCTTAGAAGATTGAACTTTTCTAAGAATCAGTCCATTTCTTCCAGGTTGTCCATTTTATTGCCAGATAGTTGTTCGTAATAGTCTCTTAGAATCCTTTGTATTTGTGCACTGTCTGTTGTAACCTCGCTTGTTTCATTTCGAATTTTGTTGGTTTGATTCTTCTTCTTTTCTTGATGAGTCTGGCTAAAGGCTTGTCAATTTTATCTTCTCAAAGAACAAGCTTTTAGTTTTATTAATCTTTACTGTTGTTTCTTTCATTTCTTTTTCATTTACTTCTGCTCGGACCTTTATGATTTCTTTCCTTCTACTAATCTTTTGTTGTTGTTCTTTTTCCTGTTGTTTTCGGTGTGAAGTTAGGCTGTCTCTTCGACGTTTTTCTTCTTTCTTGAGGCAGGATTGTATTTCTATAAACGTCCCTCTTAGAACTGCTTTTGCTGCATCCCATAGGTTTTGGGTTGTCATGTTTTCATTGTCATTTGTTTCTAGAAATTTTCTGATTTCCCTTTTGATTTCTTCAGTAACATATTGGTTGCTTAGAAATGTGTTGTTTAATCTCCAGGTGTTTGTGTTTCTTACAGTTATTTTCTTGTAATTGATATCTAGTCTCATGGCGTTGTGGTCAGAGAAGATGCTTGATACGATTTCAATTTTCTTAAATTTACTGAGGCTTGATTTGTGACCCAAGATGTGATCTATCCTGGAGAATGTTCCATGTGCACTTGAGAAGAAGGTGTAGTCTTCTGCATTTAGATGGAAGACATCAATGAGATCCATCTCATTAATGTATCATTCAAGACTTGTGTTTCCGAATTAATTTTCTGTTTTGATGATCTGTCCATTGGTGTGAGTGGGGTGTTAAAGTCTCCTACTGTTACTGTGTTACTGTCAATTTCTCCTTTTATGTCTGTTAGTGTTTGTCTTATGTACTGAGGTGCTCCTATGTTGGGTGCATAGATATTTACAATTGTTATGTCTTCCTCTTGGATTGATCCCTTGATCATTATGTAGTGTCCTTCCTTATCTCTTGTAACTTCTTTATTTTAAGGTCTATTTTGTCTGATATGAGGATTGCTATTCCAGCTTTTTTTTTCTTCCTATTTGCATTGAATATCTTTTTCCATCCTCTCACTTTCAGTCTATATCTGTCTTGAGGTCTGAAGTGGGTTTCTTATACACAGCATATATATGGGTCTTGTTTTTGTATCCATTCAGCCACTCTGTGTCTTTTAGTTGGAGCACTTAATCCATTTAAAATTAAAGTAAGTATTGATATATATGTTCCTATTGCCATTTTCTTAATTGTTTGGGGTTGCTTTTGTAGACTTTGGCTTGGATCATGAACTCCTTATTGCCAAATTCAGACTGAAATTGAAGAAAGTGGAGAAAACCACTAGACCATTCAGGTATGACCTAAATCAAATCCCTTATGACTATACAGTGGAAGTGAGAAATAGATTTAAGGGACTAAATCTGATAGACAGAGTACCTGATGAACTATGGATGGAGGTTCATGACATTGTACAGGAGACAGGAATCAGGACCATCCCCAAGAAAAAGAAATACAAGAAAGCAAAATGGCTGTCTGGGGAGGCCTTACAAAGAGCTGTGAAAATAAGGGAAGCAAAAAGCAAAGGATAAGAGGAAAGATAGAAGCATCTGAATGCAGAGTTCCAAAGAATAGCAAGGAGAGATAAGAAAGCCTTCCTCAGCGATCAATGCAAAGAAATAGAGGAAAACAACAGAATGGGAAAGACTAGAGATCTCTTCAAGAAAATTTAGAGATACCAAGGGAACATTTCCTGCAAAGATGGGCTCAATAAAGGACAGAAATGGTAGGGACCTAACAGAAGCAGAAGATATTAAGAAGATGTGGCAAGAATACACAGAAGAACTATATAAAAAAGATCTTCACAACCAAGATAATCATGGTGTGATCACTCACCTAGAGCCAGACCTCCTGGAATGTGAAGTCAAATGGGTCCTAGGAAGCATCACTATGAACAAAGCTAGTGGAGGTGATGAAATTCCAGTTGAGCTATTTCAAATCCTGAAGATGATGCTGCAAAAGTGCTGCACTCAATATGCCAACAAATTTGGAAAATTCAGCAGTGGCTACAGGACTGGAAAAGGTCAGTTTTCATTCCAATCCCAAAGAAAGGCAATGCCAAAGAATGCTCAAAGAACTACTGCACAGTTGCACTCATCTCACACGCTAGTATGGAGAAGGAAATGGCAACCCACTCCAGGACTCTTGCCTGGAAAATCCCATGGATGGAAGAGCCTGGTAGGCTACAGTCCATGGGGTCACAAAGAGACAGGCACAACTGAGTGACTTCACCACATGTTAGTAAAGTAATGCTTAAAATTCTCCAAGCCAGGCTTCAGCAATACATAAACCATGAACTTCCAGATGTTCAAGCTGGTTTTAGAAAAGGCAGAGGAACCAGAGATCAAATTGCCAACATCCGCTGGATCATCAAGAAAGCAAGAGAGTTCCAGAAAAACTACTTCTGCTTTATTGACTATGCCAAAGCCTTTGACTGTGTGGATCACAATAAACTGTGGAAAATTCTTCAAGAGATGGGAATAGCAGACCACCTAACCTGCCTCTTGAGAAACCTGTATGCAGGTCAGGAAGCAACAGTTAGAACTGGACATGGAACAACAGACTGGTTCCAAATAGGAAAAGGAGTACATCAAGGCTGTCTATTGTTACCCTGCTTATTTAACTTCTATGCAGAGTACATCATGAGAAACGCTGGACTGGAAGAAACACAAGCTGGAATCAAGATTGCTGGGAGAAATATCAATAACCTCAGAAATGCAGATGACACCACCCTTATGGCAGAAAGTGAAGAGGAACTAAAAAGCCTCTTGATGAAAGTAAAAGACGAGCGCGAAAAAGTTGGCTTAAAGCTCAACATTCGGAAAACGAAGATCATGGCATCCGTCCCATCACTTCATGGGAAATAGATGGGGAAACAGTGGAAATAGTGTCAGACTATTTTTTTTTGGGCTCCAAAATCACTGCAGATGGTGACTGCAGCCATGAAATTAAAAGACACTTACTCCTTGGAAGAAAAGTTATGACCAACCTAGATAGCATATTCAAAAGCAGAGACATTACTTTGCCGACTAAAGTCCGTCTAGTCAAGGCTATGGTTTTTCCTTTGGTCATGTATGGATGTGAGAGTTGGACTGTAAAGAAGGCTGAGCACCGAACAATTGATGGTTTTGAACTGTGGTGTTGGAGAAGACTCTTGAGATCCCTTGGACTGCAAGATCTAACCAGTCCATTCTGAAGGAGATCAACCCTGGGATTTCTTTGGAAGGAATGATGCTAAAGCTGAAACTCCAGTACTTTGGCCACCTCATGTGAAGAGTTGACTCATTGGAAAAGACTCTGATGCTGGGAGGGATTGGGGGCAGGAAGAGAAGGGGATGACAGAGGATGAGATGGCTGGATGGCATCACGGACTCGATGGTTGTGAGTCTGAGTGAACTCCAGGAGATGGTGATGGACAGGGAGGCCTGGCGTGCTGCGATTCATGGGGTCGCAAAGAGTCGGACACGACTGAGCGACTGAACTGAACTGAACTGAACTGAGGGCTAGTTCTCCAGAGAAGGTAATGGCACCCCACTCCAGTACTCTTGCCTGGAAAATCCCATGGACGGAGAAGCCTAGAAGGCTGCAGTCCATGGGGTCGCTGAGGGTCAGACACGACTGAGCAACTTTACTTTCACTTTTCACTTTCATGCATTGAAGAAGGAAATGGCAACCCACTCCAGTGTTCTTGCCTGGAGAATCCCAGGGACGGGGGAGCCTGTTGGGCTGCCGTCCATGGGGTCGCACAGAGTCAGACATGACTGAAGCGACTTAGCAGCAGCAGCAGGGTTAGTTCCTTGGTAGGCTCGGGTCTTGGAGTCAGTGCTCCCACTCCAAAGGCTCAGGGCTTGATCTCTGGATCTGATTCCACAGCTACCTGGCTTCCTGCCTCAGTTGTCCCAGCTCATTCATCCTTGAATTTCCTCACAGCAGAAACTAACAAATGAAAGCCCTGGAGGGAGCTGGGGCCCACATGGACTGGGGGTATGGGGGTCAGCTGGGTGCTCAGCAGTCCCTGGCATGCACAGCCAGCATACAGAGCGCCGTGCACTGCAGAGACCAGCACCATGGCAATCCCCCGACCACACCCGGCCCCGTGCCGCCCAACAATCAACTCTGCGGCGCCACAAGTTGCTGTAATAATAGTATATAGTGAAGCTTTTAACTCAGTTGCTTGTTACAGTTGCATTATAGTTTTCTAAGTCTCATTTGTTTTATCCCCCACCAAGTAATTCCTCCGAGATTAGGCACGATATTTAACGTTATCTCTTGACTTAAAAAAAAACCCAAAAAGCGAATTTACCAGAATCATCAAAAAAGATAAGTCCAGGCCTCTTTTAACAAGAGAAATATCTATTTGCATATCTTCTGATATAATAGGCATTGGTTTGAATATGACAATTAGGTTTAAAAGTCTTAAGAAATTAAAGGCTAAATTTCCCTCAAGAGATTTACTAAATCACTAGACCCCCAAAGCTGGAGCAGTGGGATGAGAGGGGAGTTACAGACCCCCTTCAAGAGTAACTTTTTTAATGTTTAGTAAACAGAGCCAGATTTTAGTTTTAGACTTTTTTTTGGTAATCTAACTTTACCTAAATTTTTTTCTACACTTCTTTTTTTAGAATTCCATTTCTTCTAAATTAGAATCTTATCTTTCCAGAGTACACCTTTTTTACTACTAGAAATACACAAAGTGGAGATAATAGAAAATAGTAGTACTATGAGTTCCTGATGGCTCAGCTGGTAAAGAATCTGCCTGCAATGCAGGAGACCTGGGTTTGATCCCTGGGTTGGGAAGATACCCTGGAGAAGGGAAAGGCTACCCACTCCAGTATTCTGGCCTGGAGAATTCCATGGACTACACAGTCCTTGGGGTTGCAAAGAGTCGGACATGACTGAGTGACTTTCACCATGAGTCCCTATAGTTATAGACCAAGAGATTTAAAGTTTTTGTATAGTATCAAGACTACTGCTTTACAATCTTGAGATTGCATGCTTTCTTGAGACAGGGGTTGAAAATGGTATATAAGCTTCAGATTCTCCTACCTGTGCCAAAGTCTGAGAGCTGTTATTACTGATGTGCCCCTACAAGTGCTGGAGGTGACCAATTACTGTCCTGCTATATCTCCCTACAAGATGTCTACAGGTTTCTTCAAAATCAGGGGTGCCCAGAGGAGTGCCACATACAGGAGTGCCATCTGTTGTAAGATGTAAAGTGGAAACAGGGATCAGAAGCACTCACTGATTTTGATGATTTAATCCTTTGGATTTAGTGGAGTGCTCATCTGAGACAGGGACAAGAAAAACCACCAGTGTCGGCCAGCACAGTGCTGCCCCTCTGAGGGCGGCAGAGGGACTTCCTCTGCCTCTGCAGGCCTTCGCTCTCGGAGGTCTTGACCAGTGGAAGGCAGCATGGTTCAGAACTGCCTCACCTTCTCAGTCCTCCGACAACAGCTACGTTCTCTCTCGAAAGGGGCTTCTTTTAACGCTCAGTCTCGAAAGAGTGACCAGCAGTAACTGTGGTCACCAACCATTCCTAGGAGAGCCTTCCTGGCTCTGCCATGCAAGCACTGAGCTCATTTCAACCATCCCTACAGTGCAGACTGAGAGAAGCTCCTATCCTCTGGGCTTGGCAGAGAAGTCTTAGAATCTTCAGCTACAACCACAATACACAAAGAGCTCTTACAGACTGGGAAGAAACAGACAAACAAGCCGGTTGAAAAATGGGCCAGAGATGTGAGTAGCTGAGTGAGTCAAGGGCAAAATCAGACGGCCAGGAAATTTGTGAAAAGATGCACATCACTTATATTAAGTCTGTTGTTAAATCCCTCACACTAACACAAATGAAGAGGTCTGTCAGCCGAAGCTGGAAGGGAGGCTGAGAAGAGAGTGTACTCGTGCATCCCTAGTGGAGATGGGAAGGCTTTTAGGAAAACCAATCTGCAATTTCTATTAATTAAAAATAGATATAATCAGGGATCCAACTCCTGGGCATCTGTTCTGTATAACTGAAAAGGACCAATACGTAAAGTAACATGTATTAGGATGTTTGTCATAGGGTTGTTTAGAATGGCTGAAGACTGGAATCAAAGGAATGCCTATCGGCAGGGGAATGGCTGGGTAAACAATGTGTAGTCACCCTGGGGAATATTATGCCACCATTAAAAAGACTGGATTGGAGCTCTGCCAGAGAGATTTCTGGAATAATGTTTCGGGAGAAAAGCAAGATGCAGAAAAATGTGTATAATATGCTGCTGCTGCTGCTGCTGCTAAGTCACTTCAGTCGTGTCCGACTCTGTGCGACCCCGCAGACGGCAGCCCCAGGCTCCGCCGTCCCTGGTCTTGTATTAAATAATCAGTAGACCTGTATAGGGTATACAGATTTTTTATATATATGAAGAAAAATAAGGAGACACACTATGGGTTGAGGGGGTAGCAGCTGATGTAAAAGGAGAAAGGGAAGAAGTAAAGACAAGGGCGCTAAGGAAGCGTGCAGGTGGTCACGTGTCTACATTTAGGCAGAGTTATGTATATGGCAGAGTCTGTATAAATAATAATTGTCTAAAACAGTCCTCAAGTGTGTGAGTCAGGCAGGCCTAGGTAGCCTTAACTCTGAAGGCTGGAGGGGACAGTCCCATGGGGTATAGTGTGCTGCCATCTGGCCCTGGAGGGGCCCCAGTGTGTGAGCTAGCTTCGAGCGGGTAGTTCGCTGTCCCCTGCCTGGGCAAAAGGAGATTCTATATCCAGAGAATTGGGGGGGGGGTGCTGTGGGAGGGCACCCCACCTCACTCGTCTCCCTGGCAGAGGGCAGGCACTCAGGGGACACTGCATTAAACAAAATGAGCCTGATCTTATGCTTCTAAGCCCCAGCTCACCCAAGTCCTCCATCTCCCCATCTGTCAGGGGAAATGGTAAGATTAGTTGCCCCTAATAAACAGATAGCAAAATCAGATAATGCAAGTGATGTCACTACTGGACTCACCAGTACTATATCATTTCAAAATATGAACAAAAGGAAGCTCCCAGTATTTACTGCTCACACATGCTCACCTGAAGATCTTAGTGGCTGAAAGGCAGTGCTGTTTTTCTTTTTAGCATTTTGTATACAACAGAGGAGGTAGTTTAAGTAAGAAGAATTCTGAGGATTTTTTTTTAATACAAAAGGCAAATAAAAAAGAATCATAGACCCACTTCCCCATCATTGACCAAATTTATTTTCAGTTCCTCAGTTGACCTTCCTGCAAAATAGCAAGGTAGAAGATAATATGGAGAAGGCAATGGTGACCGACTCCAGTGCTCTTGCCTGGAGAATCCCAGGGACGGGGGAGCCTGGTGGGCTGCCGTCTATGGGGGTCACGCAGTCGGACACGACTGAAGGGACTCAGCAGCAGCAGCAGCAGATAAGATAATATAGGAAGGCCTAGTTTGCTGGAGTCCTGTGATATGCATTTCTTCCTTACTGATTACCCCCCCAAAACCAAATATCTATTAACTGATATGGTTAGGTAAAAAGAAGAAAATGAAAAATTTAAAGTTCTGTTTGTTTCCCTTATACAATTTTTAGACTATCAGAAATATGCCAGTGAATGTGATTATCTGACTTAGGTCCATTCACTCCATCCACTCTTTCATTCAAACTTTTCTTGTGTACCTGCTCAGGGCCAGGCATGTGCTTGCCACCCAGGATGCCAAGAGGAGAACCACATAGTCCCTGCCCTCCAGAAGCCTGCCATCTGGTGAAGAGAGATGCTTTAACATGCTAACGCTCATGATAAAGGTCAGAGCAGTGTTCACTCATGAGGACTGGGGAGGGGCGGGTTTGGGACCCTAACACAAACGTTCATGCAGACACCCCTGCTTAAGCATCCTTTCCCTACCTTGCTCACGGTACAACGGTTACTAAAACACATCACCGTAGAGCTGAATCTAAAACATAAAGCTGCAGTTCTTTAGTTGTATAATCTGGCTTCCAAGCTCATATTTTAAATAAAATTTCTTCAAGCTAAATAAAAGCTCTGCTAGCATGAAATTAACAGTGGAAAATTTTGAATCCAATTTCAGGCAGAAAAAAAACTGGAAAAAAAGTAGACAGACTTTGGTTATTTCAAGAAAAAGGAAAAAGTAGTGTTGATGGTATGATGCTTCTGAATTCTCCTTTGACGAGTTTTCATTCTATTATCTATTAATTGGAAGGGGTGATGTCTAAGCTGGTAGAAGATAAGACATTTGCGTTAATTACCTCTGCATTTGATGGTCTCTGAAGAAGTTGTATTCTTTTAATAACTTATGAGATTAAAACCCAGATTTCTCAGTATGATCTCCCAGAATATCAATATAGAGAATAAGGGAAGAGATTGGAACCTGGATGAATAATTTGTGTAAATAGTGGTGTAAACACACCATAAATTACTATAACATTGAGAATCAGCTCGTAAGCCACCCATGAAAATTAATTTTATTATTTCATACTTAAGCTTTACACATACAAAATATCAGGCAAGCTAAAGGCCAAAGAACCAGGCAATGTTGTCAAAAGGAAATAACAGATGAATTAAAGCTCTGTTTGTCCATCCAGGGTTAATCACTTTAGGTGGATCAATCCAGCAGAGTTATAAACACGTATGTGTAGGTTGAGCCTGTCTGATCTTAGGCGAGAAATTCACTCTAATGTGAAAGCCACACAGACTTGTGTGAAGACACTAAAAACATTTTTATCCACCAGTAACTTTAATCAAAGCAGAATATAATAATTAATACAAATAATTACCTGTGACAACTGACATATCAAGGAAACCACAATTCATCTGTTAGCTGTCCATCTCTGTTGAAATATTAATTTACTACCATGTATTAATCTATTTATAAACATATCCAGACAATTAGAAAAATTAGTCTGTAGTCAGCAGGCTGAAGGCTTAAATGAATTAAAAATGCTTCCAAATTGTAAAGGATGGATACCTTGGTTAGGGAATTTAGTGAAAAAGTTTAGAAAAATGTTACACATGGAGTGTAAAACCTGTACTGGACCCACAACTAATTAACTGGTATATAGAGATAATCTCTAAATGTCATAAACCAAAATCTGAGATACCTCTACCATTAGCTAAAAGGCTGAGCAACATTATTAATATGTTTTTTAAATGAAAATCTTCCCTAATGTGGACCTTTATTTCAGGCCTACATTACTTTATTGAATACATTTGTTCCTAAAAAGAAGGGTGCTGATCCATTTTAATCTTGTAAAATGCATCATTTAAATGAATTAGAGGGATGTAAAGCTGTCCTACTTTCAAGATCTTCGTAAAAAGATTTTAATTACCTGGTTTTGGCTCTTGACTTTTGCATACTTTATTGTATACTTTTTCATTATCTGTTGCCTCAAGCTATTTTTAGTCCAAAAAAAGTATATAAACAATTTCATTAATGAAAAGTGCACCAAAGGATTACCCTAATTATGTCAATTTATCAAGCTAATTTCTATAACAGTTTCTCTTAAAAACCATTATCTGTGTAGTCTTGGCTAATTAGAAGTTCTCATGGTGGCAGGTATTTTTTTTCTGAAGGAGGGAAAAATAACTTTGCTGGGTCAACTTCCAGCATTAGATTAACGTAAGTGATTAGAGCAAACTGCTCCTGTCCGTTCCGAAAGGATCAGAAAATCCCTTTGTTTGAGCACGGTAGGGACAGGGGTCTTTGTTTGAGTATCTAGCTTGCTTTCAGTTTCTCGCCAAAGTGGGAATTAGAGAAAGTCTCAGTTAGAGAAAGGGCCCCAACCACTTGCCCTGACTACAATAAGGCAACTTTAATAAGGGGAGAGCACAATATTTTCGATATTCCTAAATAACTTTTTTTTGACGAGAGATGGTAGAAAAGGAGCAAAATGAGGTGCACAAAGAAACTGCACGAGGCCTTTATCAGAATCCAAATGCATCTTTTACGTAAAGGACGACCCGACCACCGCCGAGGGCAGGCCTGCACCTGGCGCACCCGGGGTCTGGGCGTCGTCGGCGGGTCGCGGCTCCTCTGCGGTCCCCCGGGGCCCGGGGCTGGTCCCCAGCTCACTCCTCCATCCGGCCCGGCCCGGGAAGCCTCCCTCAGACCCCGCCGCTCCCCCGCCCCGGGAGTCCCCAGTCTCCCCGTGGGCGCGCCCACACTCACCCATCACCTCTGAAGCGGGCGGTGGGCTGGGAGTCCGGGATGGCAGAGCCCCTCCGGGCTCCTCGCGGACATGTTGTCCTGTGCGGAAAGCTCCGCGCGTCCCCCTTAAAGACACAGCGCTCCGTTCCGGAGCCTGGGCTGGGAAGGGGGCGTGGGCGAGGACCTGTTGTTGAAAGGGCTGGGAAACCACTCCCAAACCGTCCAAGTCCAGCAGCGACAGACTTGTGTTTGCCCAGGTTTAAAGAGGATGTAGTAGTTTAGTGATTTTTTTTTACAAGTATAATTACACTTTTATATCTTTATATTAATCTTCCAAGACCTGGGTTCCTGGGCTTGAGTCTCTGAGTGTAATTTTCATCCTTTCAGGTTCAAGTTGTCAGAAGAAATGCCCTGAGCTAAAGTCTGGACAGATAAAGTTAGGGCTCGTTGGTGTTCATGAAAACCTAGTCATGTTAGCATGGTGTGTATTGGTCAGTTTTTGGTGGATTGTGCTGAGGTAACAAACAACCCCTACAGCTCAGTGATTTACAAAAACAAAGATTCCTTTCTCAATCAAATCACATCTGCTGCAGGCAGCTTTGGCTCTGCTCCGCCACTGTTTTGGCCTCCAGGCTCCAGGTTGAAAGATCAGCTTTTGAGGGGCCATGCTGATAGCCTGCTGGAAACAGCCTCGAGGGAGGAGGAGTCCTAATTTGTAGTGTTTGCTAATTCCATGATGTAAATACTGGCAACCATGAAGGACTTCGGGTCACTGATGGTTTAACTTGCCAAGTTAAAGTGACTTGCCAAGTTTCTGGACATGTAACAATCATCTCTTATAAACCACTGGTCCATGCTGCTCCTAAAACTGAAAACAGTTCACATTCCACATAACTAAGTTCCGCTCACTTCAGTTCTACTCCCATTCTGTTGACCAAAGCAAGTAACTTGACAAAGCCACTCAGTGGGGCCAGAAAGTATATTCCTCTCATAAAGAAGACTTGCCAGTCATGTGACAATGGGCAGAGATTGTACCATCCTTTTAAAAGAAGTTGAGTAAATAACTAACCCTGAATATTCATTGGAAGGACTGTTGCTGAAGCTCCAATACTTTGGCCACCTAATGTGAAGAGCCAGCTCTTTGGAAAAGGCTCTGACGCTGGGAAAGATTGAGGGCAAGAGAGGAAGGTGGCTGTAGAGGATGAGATGGTTAGGTAGCATCCCCAACTCAATGGACAGGAATCTGAGCCAACTCTAAGAAACAGTGGAGGACAGAGGAGCCTGGTGTGCTGCAGTCCATGGGGTCACACAAAGTCAGACACGACTTAGCAACTCAACTACAACAAATAACTGGTTACATAATACAATCCATTTTACATACTTTGGTTCAAGTAATTTTTTTAAACCTCATTATTTCCATAAACTAGAGTTTATTAACAATCCATTAATGGGATTTCTCCTTACCATTCCAAGAATGGTGTCAGAAGAAGAAGATGTCTTCAAGGGGATAATTTGCAATGTGAAGGTTAGCTATTAGGTTACTACTTTTCTTTTCTCCCAAAAGATGCCTATACTTAACACTGTGGACATCTGATTAAAATAATAATGGCTGGTATAAGTGAATCAGATTAAAGATGATCTCTTATTCATCATTTAATTAATCACAACATTTAATTAATTACAAAGTTTATTGCACCTGATGATCCTTTTAACAAGAGACTTATCACTTTTGAGTACCTTAAAAATCCATTTGACCATATAATGAGACACACGGTATTTTTGTTAGTTCTAGTCAGTGCTATTTGAGTAAGAGTCTTAATTAAGACAACATTCCTGCCCTCAAGAAGATTCTACTCCAGTGAGACAGACAAATGAACTCCAGGAAGAAAGTGTAAAGTATTGTAAGAGGAGACCTTCCCGTGCCGCACTCAACTGAGAACAACTACGTCTTCTTGACAGTGGCAACATTTAACCAAGACCTGAAAAAGAGCAGAATTTAGACTCCCGGAACTGTGTTCATTTTACTCACAAGATGTATTTGGGTATATTTTTAAAGTCCAGAGGAAAGAAACCTGTCTTTTCTGTGTCCAGGTCCAAAAGCAACAGACTCGTGTCTGCCCAGGTTTAAAAATGATGCCGTAGTTTAGTGACTTTTCCCAGCATCAGGGTCTTTTCCAGTGAGTCAGCCCTTCGCATCAGGTGGCCAAGTATTGGAGCTTCACCAACAGTCCTTCCAATGAATATTCAGGGTTAGTTTTTAATTCAATGCTTAAACTTTCTAGCAATCTGAAATCTCTTGTAGTTTTAAATTAAAATTTAAATCAAATTATTAAATATATCTCCCTTGCCCCACACTCTTTGTTCAAATTTCAACAAGAAAAACACTCTTTAGTTCTTATTTCGGTGATAACCGTTTCCCTTTCAGCATGCTGTTAATGATAAATAAATAAGAGGATCTCACTTCTGTCCGCTGCCCTGAAGCACAGGGACTTTCATTGATAATGCAGAATATTCACTCTTTAGATTCTTGCCAGAGATTATGACTTTCAAATCTGCTAGCTAATCCAGTTTGAAAAAATTACTTATGGATGTTGCTTTAAAGACTTGAAATTATAGAGCTGTGTACCTGAACCACACTCTTTGGATCCACCTTCCTTTATGTGCTTTTGGCCTCTAGCTTTCTTTTCTTAGATGTTTTTGTCTGATTTTGGTGTCAGAGTAATGCAGTCTTAAAAATGAATTGAGAAATACTCCTTCCTCTTTCATATTTTTGAAGATTTTGTGAATAATTGGTGTTCTTCTTTAAATGCTTCTTGGAATTGAACAAAGAAGCCATTTAGCCTGAGTTTTTCTTTAAGGGTAGTGTTTTAAATGACTAATTCAATTTCTTCACTGGTTGTAGGTCTCTTAGATTGTCAGTTCATTCTTGAGGAAGTTGTGGTAGTTTGTATCTTTCTAGGAATTTGTCTGTTTCATTCAAGTTATCTAATGTGCTGATATACAGTTGTACACAGTATTTCTTTTTACTTTCTGTAAGGTTGGAAATGCCAGGCTGGATGAAGCACAATCTGGAATCAAGATTGCCGGGAGAAATATCACTAACCTCAGATATGCAGATGACACCACCTTTATGGCAGAAAGCGAAGAAGAACTTAAGAGCCTCTTGATGAAAGTGAAAGAGGAGAGTGAAAAAGTTGGCTTAAAACTCAACATTCAGAAAACTAAGATCATGGCATCCGGGCCCATCACTTCTTGGAAAATAGATGGGGAAACAATAGAAACAGGCAGAGACTTTATTTTGGGGGGCTCCAAAATCACTGCAGATGGTGACTGCAGCCATGAAAGTAAAAGACGCTTACTCCTTGGAAGAATAGCTATGTCCAACCTAGACAGTATATTAAAAAGCAGAGACACTACTTTACCAACAAAGGTCTGTATAGTCAAGGCTACAGTTTTTCCAGTAGTCATGTATGGATGTGAGAGTTGGACCATAAAGAAAGCTGAGCGCTGAAGAATTGATGCTTTTGAACTGTGGTGTTGGAGAAAACTCTTGAGAGTCCCTTGGACTGCAAGGAGATCCAACCAGTCCATCCTAAAGGAAATTAGTCCTGAATATTCATTGGAAGGACTGATGCTGAGCTGAAACTCCAATACTTTGGCCAGCTGATGCAAAGAACTGACTCATTGGAAAGACTCTAATGCTGGGAAAGATTGAAGGCAAGAGGAGAAGGGCACGACAAAGGATGAGATGGTTGGATGGCATTACCGAGTGGAAGGATATGAGTTTGAGTAGGCTCTGGCAGTTGATGATGGACAGGGAGGCCTGGCGTGCTGCAGTCCATGGGGTCACAAAGAATCGGGCACGACTGATCAACTGAACTGAACTGAGAGTAGTGGTTAGCAGAAGCCTTACAGTTTAGCTTACTTAGAGAAAATTTGGAAGGTAGTTTGGGGAGCTGAGGATTAGGAATGAAGGGTATGATCTAGCTACTTTTGATGCTGACATTAACAGATACAATATGGATCCAGGTTTTGTGGTGCTTGAAAGTTTATACTGTGTTGAGGAGCCAGGTACTCTAGGTATTGGGGACATAAACCCATTAAATCATTGATTTAATGTATACCATTTACTGTGGATGACTGCATCCCATCCTTTTAACATATTATTTCCCAAATGGAAGCTTAGCTGAAACTTTAATAGGCTATCCTAATGATCTATCAGGCTAGCTGCTTCTAGGTGTACATGTGTTATCAGTTCAGATCAGTTGCTTAGTCGTGTCCGACTCTTTGCAACCCCATGGGCTGCAGCATGGCAGGCCTCCCTGTCCATCACCAACTCCTGGAGTCCACCCAAACTCATGTCCATTGAGTCAGTGATGCCATCCAACCATCTCATCCTCTGTTGTCCCCTTCTCTTTCTGCCTTCAATCTTTCCCAGCATCAGGGGCTTTTCCATTGAGTCAGTTCTTCACAAAGTATTGGAGTTTCAGCTTCAACATCAGTCCTTCCGACGAACATCCAGGAGTGATTTCTTTTAGGATGGACTGGTTGGATCTCCTTGCAGTCCAAGGGACTCTCAAGAGTCTTCTCCAGCACCATAGTTCAAAAGCATTAATTCTTCAGTGCTCAGCTTTCTTTATAGTCTCTCTCATATCCATACATGACCACTGGGAAAACCATAGCCTTGACTAGACGGACCTTTGTGGGCAAAGTAATGTCTCTGCTTTTTAATATGTCATAATTAGTTGGTTTAATATGTCATAACTATGTTAATATGTCAATATGTCTAGTTTGGTCATAACTTTTCTTCCAAGGAGTAAGTGTCTTTTAATTTCATGGCTGCAGTCACCATCTGCAGTGATTTTGGAGCCCGCCAAAAATAAAGTCTGTCACTGTTTCCACTGTTTCCCCATCTATTTGCCATGAAGTGATAAGACCAGATGCCATGATCTTCATTTTCTGAACGCTGAGCTTTAAGCCAGCTTTTTCACTCTCCTCTTTTATTGAGGCTCTTTAGTTCTTCGCTTTCTGCCATAAGGGTGGTGTCATCTGCATATCTGAGGTTATTGATCTTTCTCCTGGAAGTCTTGATTCTAGCTTGTGCTTCATCCAGCCCAGCGTTTCTCATGATGTACTCTGCATATAGGTTAAATAAGCAGGGTTAAATATAACATGTTATAGGGTCAGCCAAAGCTGCTGAATAAACCATTTTCCCCTTCATCTGTTCCTCATCTTAATTCATCAGAGGTGAGAATCCTCATCCTAACGCCCCAGCACACCAAGGGTTCTCATCATTCTACTTACCACTGGAAATGAGATTCTCGTTACTATCTGGTGGGTAAATAATCCAGTTCCAGAAACCCATCTTGAGATTTGGAGATTCATAGGTTTTAAGCTGCTGCTTTCTAGGGCCACTCTGGTATCTACTTTTTAAACTTGGGTTCCCTAAATTCAGAGGCTTCCCTGGTGGCTCAGACAGTTAAGAATCTACCTGCAATTCAGGAGACCCAGGTTCAATCCCTAGGTTGAGAAGATCCCCTGGAGAAGGGAATGGCTACCTCCTCCAGTATGCTTGCCTGGGGAATGCTAAGGAGAGAGAAGCCTGGCAGGCTGCCGTCCATGGGATCGCAAAGAGCTGGGCACAACTGAACAACTACTACTCCCTAAAATCAGTAACTAAAACGAAAAACTAGTGTGCAGGTAGCTTGAGAGGTAACCACAGGATGATGGGGCAGCATGGAGAGTAATAAAAGAAATGTGTGCCAGAATAAAGAGTCTTTGTTTTGTTAACTGTAAGTAATTGTGTGCCTTCCAAATGATGTTTTCATTTTATATTTATAATCGTGAGTGTAACAAAAGGTATTCCCACATGGTGAACTGTTTTCGATCCTCACCTCTAGGTTTTTCAGACCCAACTCCTTCATTATTTTAACTTTACCATTTTCTGTCAGTTAATGCGAGGAAAATGTTACTATAGACTTTATTTCATTGGTTGACTTTTGGCTTGAAGACTCAGGAAGTATTTTAAACTTACCTTTGAAACGGCACATTTTCACTAGTCTTAAATATATGAGTGTGAGTCTCTTTTGGCTTGAAACAGTGAGCTAAGCTTGGAGTTTATCCTGAAGGCATGCAAGAGAGGTACATAGTAACATTTATATTTTAAGCATACCACTTCAAGGAAGGATGTGGGATGTGTTGGGGGAAAAAACGTACTAGAGACAAGTAGGCCAATATTGCAATATTGTGGACCAAAACTGAGATATTTTTAAGATTCAACCAATTCATCATGTAGCAGAAAATAATAAGCAAGAGAATGGATGGATGACGTAATTGGTCCATGTAACCACAGTGGAGTTGTGGTTCCATGTCTCCCTGCTGTCTTTTCCTGGCCACGGTGTGCTGGAGGAGCCTGGGCTACTGCTTGGAGGGCACCATCCTCACCTCAAAAGAATAGTGCTCCCCAGGTGACCCCTTGCATGTCCCTGGGATAAGAGGGGAAAATGGTGGCAGAAAAAAAAATGGCTCTCTTCCTATGGGAATTCTCAGACAGGCCTTAGAAATTTATTCCTATTTCTCAGAACTATTAGGAAGAAATAGTAGATGGGTTTATCTCAGAATTTCCATCCCTTTTCAGAATCTGCTAGTCCACCCTCCTGTATTTTGTTATGGTTTATGTGTATCTGTTAACCATAAACTATTACATGCCTCTGACTGTGCAAGGCTTGCAGTTATTCAGACAGGACCCATTGGACCCATTTCACATTTTCCTTCCCCCAGGGCTGTAAAATGTCTTATAAGGACCCACAGTGCACTTTCTGGCTGCTTCACTCCACCCTGCACTTGCAATTTCTGTTCATGTACAGTTGGCTTTACAGTCAGAATCAAACCTGCATTCTGTAGGACGTGCTAAGGAATGGTGATGTCTTAACACAGGAAATACTGTTTTACTAACTGCCACATCTTGAAGGGTGGGGGGCAGAAAAGGCAAAGCAGCATGAATGACAGCATTACGGGCCTTCCTGTTCTTACTCACCCACCAGGGTCCCTATCCAAGGCCTGTGTTTGGAAAACAGACCCAGCAGGAAGGACGGTGGAAGGCACCCCTGCGCGGACAGCCTTGTCTGGGTGCAGCTCCGTTGGACACTTGCTCAAAGTGCTGGCAGGGCTGGTGCGTCGGGGGTGGTGTTCATACTGCTGGTTTGAAGGCCTGATGTGAGTGTTAGGGTGAGCATCTGGAGGTTTATCTTTCCAGGGGTCCGTGTCCCCTGCCATGGTCAAGGTTGACATGACCTGACCCTGGTGATCAGACATTCCACACAAGTGTCAGAAGTTCTTCCTAGCTTCTTCTGCCAAAGGAAAATGATAAATGCACAAAAGAGCTGATTTGGTTCTTTTCTAAGATAGTTAAAAAGAATAATAACAACAAAACCGTTTTGACTTTATTCTGTGTCTTATTCTGCAGGAGGAGAAAAGGAAACCATTGTATGTGTGGTTGGTGGATACAAACCACCAACCAGTCTGGTTCACGGGTCTAGGGTCCAGCATCTTGTCCTCAGAGAAGCCAGGTCATGACACTGGGCCCGTTGGCTTCGTCTGGGTTGACGCGGGATGAACCAGGCTGCCTATATCTGTGAGTGATTTAATTAATTTAAAATCTTCCTCTCTTCCCAACCACACATCCTTCTCATTCCTCAAGTCACCACTTTTATGCAGACTTCTTAGACTGTACAGTGGATATAGTCTAACTTGGAGGACAGAGGAAATTTAGATAAGAGAGAGCCTAGAAGGTAGCTTTGCCTTTGCAGCTCAACTGTAATAATCTTGGTGGCAGAAATCTGATCTCATGGTTTATATATTCCTGCCATACAGCTCAGCACAGTTCTGGGCAGATGGTAGGTCTCAGTATGTACATGGAGGGATTGAAAATTCAAACGTGTAGTGTGCCACTTCTGTGAGGCATTTAGAGTAGTCAGGTTCACGGTGATAGAGAGTAGAAGGGTAGGTGCTGGGGGCAGAGGAAGGGGAGTTCGTGTTTAATGGGTAGAGTTTTAGTTTGGGAAGATGAAAAAGTTTTAGAGATGGATGGTGGTGGTGGTTCCACAGCTATGGGGATAGACTTAATGCCAGGGAACGGTCCACTTATTTACTTACATTTTGCCTGTTCTTTGCCATTATGATTTATTACAGGACATTGAATATAGTTCCCTGTGCCAAATCTCTTAATAGTGAAGTCTCACTTATGAAACAATGGGACTTAAATTTATGCCTTTGATTTTTACTTTTTTCGAAACCTGTCATCTTTCCAAGAAATGATTCATCTTTCTGTGTCACGTGACTGTTTTATTGTTAGAACGTGTTGAGCAGATCCCTGACCCAGGGTCTCCAACTGGTTCTGTTTCAGACCAGTGTGTGCTGGTTTTACGAATGTGACTTTATCATGTGGGTGTTACCTCCAGTGTCTTCTCCTTATGTCTTTAGCTACATGTCTCAGGCGCCCACTCTCTTGTGTGTGTTGTTGGAGGCAGCATGGATCAGTGGGAAGGTCATGCCCTCTGAAATCAGCCTGCCAGCCTGTCAAGTGGCTGAGCTTCTTTCATTTTCTTCTGTGTAAAATGGAGATAGTTTATTGTAGAGGTTTACAACTTTTTCTGTGAAGAGCCAGGTAGTAAGTATTTTGGGTTTTATGGGTCAAGAGTCAAAAGTCTAGGAAAACACAAGGAAACAAACACCTCTGATTTCTTAGAAAGAAATTCAAGACGTAACCCTACAATATTTTGTAATACTTGTATTACAGGTATCCAAAAAGAGTAGATACCTGTTTTGCTTAATTGAGGTTCAGAGTTAGTGTTCCTTGTTATTAAAGTTGCTTGCAAATGCACATCTCTTCATCCTGGTTCAGGACATAAGAGCAAATGAGGTTCGCTGTCGGCAAGGCTGGTGGGCTCAGCAGATGCCCGCGGTAAGTGATGCAGACGTTTTCCTCGGCGTTATCTGCAGTGAACAATACCGTGAAGACACACAGGCTGTGGACGCTCCGTCTTTACGAGTTTGCGGCCTTGTCTCCGAGGCCTCCTCGTGCTCCCGGGTGTTCTCGTTTGCGTCCGTCAGAATGCACGTCAGCAGATCCCACATCCAGTTCCACCAAGCTCATGTCTTCTCAGCTCTGCAAGGATTCTTACGTGAGTTGTCAGTTGAGTTCCTCTCAGTGCGTGGAGGCTCGATCTTCAGACCCTTCCCAACTCAGGATGAGGGTGTTGACTCCTCGCAGAAGCAGCAGCAGAGTGGCTACATGGACATCTGAGATCATCGGGAGCCAAAAAAAATTGCATCCAGTCATTTGCCTCCTTCTTAATTGACTTGATGTTGCTCCCAGTGTCCTTAAGAACAACTATGCTCACCAAAAGGCCAGTGGTGTTAAATATATCTTCTCTGGGTACACTTTTTCATCTGCATCTTGTTGTGGCTTCTTTTTGGTTTTTGGATGTGGGGTTTCTTTTCTGGTAGATTCCAGAATTATTATTGTTTTTTTTAATCTATGGTTGTTCAGCAATGAGTTGTGATTTTGATGATTTTGTAAGAAGGGGTGAGCTCACATCTTTCTACTCCACTATCTTACTGGTCCTTCTTGAGCTTTTTTTCAAACCATCCACTTTAAAAGGTTTAAAATAGTAAATTTTATGTGTATTTTACTGCAAAAGAAAATAATGCTTTTTAAAATGCACATACCATAGAAATCTGAGGCTCTTCCCTATTTCTCTGTTTAGCCTCCCTACCCAGTGCAAGGGTACAGAATCAGTGTGTGTTGTGAATGAAATTTCCAGTTCAGAACTTTATTGATAGTCCAGTGGTTAAGACTTCATCTTTCAATGCAGGGGGTTGGGTTTGATTCCTGGTTGGCTTAAAGCTCAACATTCAGAAAACTAAGATCATGGCATCCGGTCCCATCACTTCATGGGAAATAGATGGGGAAACAGTGGACACAGTGTCAGACTTTATTTTGGGGGTTCCAAAATCACTGCATATGGTTATTGCAGTCATGAAATGACCAACCTAGACAGCATATTAGAAAGCAGAGATATTACTTCACCAACAAAGGTCCATCTAGTCAAGGCTATGGTTTTTCCAGTGGTCATGTATGGATGTGAGAGTTTGTGAAGAAAGCTGAGTGCCGAAGAATCGACACTTTTGAACTGTGGTATTGGAGAAGACTCTTGAGAGTCCCTTGGACTGCAAGGAGATCCAACCAGTCCATCCTAAAGGAGACCAGTCCTGGGTGTTCATTGGAAGGACTGATGCTGAGGCTGAAACTCCAATACTTTGGCCACCTCATGAGAAGAGTTGACTCATTGGAAAAGACCCTGATGCTGGGAGGGATTGGAGGCAGGAGGAGAAGGGGACGACAGAGGATGAGATGGCTGGATGGCATCACCAACTCAATGGATATGAGTTTGAGTGAACTCCGGGAGTTGGTGATGGACAGCGAGGCCTGGGGTGCTGCGATTCATGGGGTTGCAAAGAGTCAGACACGACTGAACGGCTAAACTGAACTGAACTGGAGGGCTAAGATCCCACATGCCTCAAGGCCATGGGACCTTAAGGTAACATAAAACAGAAGCAATAACATAAAACAGAAGCAATATTGTAACAAATTCCATAAAGACTTTTAAAATGATCCACATTTAAAAAAAAAAACTTAATTTTTTTTTCAAAGAAATTTCTAACTGATAGGCTTGCAGGGCAGGCTTCAAATGCTGGGCTCATTTCATACTTGCTAGCTCCATCTTTTAAACAGGGGAACACTTGCATCAGGCATTTGGCTTAGGCTGGGCTTTGTGCTTCGTGCTTGCATGAGAATGGTTAGGAAGGAGTCCAGACGCCAACCAGGGTCCCCAGGGTCAGTGCTGCTCTCAGGGTGAGAGGAGAAAGCAAGCGATGCTGTAAATGTGGGCATATTACTTAAGATCTAAAACACTTGCTCCTTTCAAGTTAGTTTGGTTTTGTTGCTCATCTGTAAAACGGGGACAATAATAGTACTTTCTTTCCTCCACTAAGCTGTTACGAGGGTTAAATGAGATGAATGACGTGAACTACCCAGGACCTGTCTATAAATGGCAGCTGGGTAGGTATTATTTCATTTTGTGGCTTCAGCATGGCTTTGAGCAGACTACTGGCCCTTGTAGACCCACAGTGCCCTCGCCTAGGATGTGTAATCCCTCTTGTAACAAACACCTGGAAAATACCAGCTTGCTGGCTGGAGGAGCAGCCTTGTCAGAGAGAGCCTGACAGCTCTTTTTTTGCAGACTGACTTCCCTGCTCAGCCAGACACAGTGCCAGCAGTTGCTGGGCTCATAAGTCCCCTGTCGTGCTATCTTTTGTTTAAATTGGAAAGATCTTGGGAAAGGACTGGACAAGACCCAATCTTGGCGGCCTTCTCACCGACTTGGTCAGGTGAGACCAGGTTTGGCAGCTCTCTCTCACTTTGGAGGTTAGAGTAGGGGAGGGCAGTTTCCAGAGAAGAGGACTGCTTTTTCCTGGAAAAAAGCAGTGTTGGGCAAAAAAACCCAGAGCCTACCAATGTGCACAAGTGCTCTGGGTGAGTCAAAGGAAATCAGCCATGGGCCCCACCCTCAGAACATGACTGATGACCTCTGGGTCATGGTAGCCTGTTTTCAAAGAACAGTTGTCTTTGGTTTCTTCTTTTTCCAGGGAGGTGAGCACATCGATCTTAAGGCTTTTCAAGGTTTGGCATCTAAAGTTTTGACCTTGATTTAATATGAGGGGGAAACTTACAGATTGCAAAGACAAAATTGAAAAAAAGGTAAAAACATGTAATGAAAAATACTTGAAATAAACTCAAGGCCCCATTAACATTCAATCAGCACTTCCAAACAGAAGCTATTTTTATATTCCTATTTACTAGCATGATATACTATGGTATTTTTCCTCATGACTCAAGAGGATAGAATAGTTTCTCCCTTTCTTCAAATAGTTCTTAGTTTGAATGTGACACAGAGTCCCCATTTCCCCCATAAATTGTATATTTATAGCACTTGGGAATAGCCAGAGTGCTGTGTGTCTCCTAAAAGTACTTCTGTATTTGAATTACGGAGGAAATGACTTAATAGGATTCTGAACTGTGGGCACTCTTGATGGAGCAGGAGCAGAGAGAACAGGACTCCGTGTTCCGGGCCGGGGTCCTGTCTGTTCTGAACACCATCCCTGAGGCTCCCTTCTGCCATGTGTGCCTCGGGCAGGGCACTGGGGGCAGCCGGCCCAGCTGGTTCACCAGGCGAGGCTGTGGGCGTGAGCACAGGCTCCGCATCACGGGCTTGGCTGCAGCTCTGCCCTGTACTGGCTCTGAAAGCTTGGGGCAATGTCTTCTCCTTTCTGCCGCTTTTGGTGTTTCTTCTCTAAACTGGCCTAACAGGAGTGACACCTGGGGTTATGGTAAGAATTTGAGTAACACAGGGAAAGCTCTTACCATAGTGTTTGGCATGGAGGGAGCCATAAGAAATGGTTCTTGTTCCTGAGGGAGGTTCAGAGCAGGGCGCTCATTATCTTCTGTCCCTTGCATCCTTCTTCTCGGTCCAGTGGACTCCTTTGGAAGCCCAGTGGCCCTTCCTGAGACCAGCTGAAATCTCTCCTTGGGTGGAGGTGCCCTCAGAAAGCCAAGCAGGATCCAAGGTGGGTGGTGTGGCACAAAGGCAGCCCTTCTGAGCCCACCTCTGGTCCAGGCCTCCACCTCACCATCGTGTGCATGCGGGCTGGTCCTCTGTGTTGCGTGAGACATTGCACGGTGACCCAGAGCCAAATACACATTAGCCTGGAGGGTCCCCTGTATAGCAGATGACCCCTTTACAGCCCTGCACTCTAGGTGGCAGTGGGCAGCTAGTTGAGCATTTAGGAACTGGGTTTTTTTAAACTATATCACTTTCTGTTCTTTTTGGTTGCACTGGATCTCTCGTTGCTGTGCGTGGGCTTTCTCTAGGCTGGGACAGCGGGGGCTGCTCTTGGTTGGGGTGCTTGGGCTTCTCTTCGCGGTGGCTTTTCTCATGGAACACAGGCTCTGGGTGCGGGGCCCTCAGCAGTTGCAGCACCCAGGCTCAGCAGCTGTGGCTCATGGGCTTCGTTGCTCTGTGGCACATGGACCAGGGATTGAAACCCATGTCGCCTGCATTGACAGGTGGGTTCTTATCCACCGTGCTACCAGGAGAGTCTAGGAGCTTGGATTTTTATTGTTGTTTTTTAAAACGAGTTTTATAGTATAATTTATATACAACAAAATGCTTCCATTTTAAAGTTTGGTGAGTTTTGAAAAAATGTATACCTCCATGTAAGTACCACTTGAATCCAGATACAGAATGTTTCCATCCACTCCCAATGTTCCCTTGTATCCTGTTCCATTGGTCTCCCCTTTTTCCCACCCCCCAGGCAACTGCTGATCTGCTTTCTGTCACTGCAGAAGAGTTCGTATTTTCTAGAATTTCACGTAAATGTGTCAGGTTTCTTTCATTCATCGCAGTGCTTTTGAGAGTCATATCCATGTTATTGCAGTATATCCATGAGGTCTTCCTACTTATTGTTGAGCTTTATTCCATTATATAGCTAGGCCACAATTTGTTTATCCATTCCCCTGGTGATGGACATTTGGGTTGTTTCTGGTTACGTGTGTTGTATAGCTAAACATTTGTGTTCAAATCTTTGTGTGGATATATGTTTTAATTTCTTTTGGATAAATACTGGGAGTGGAGTTACTGGGTGATATGGTAAATACAGAATATGTTTACATTTATAAGAAACTTCCAGAATGTTTTCCAATGTAGCAGCAGTGTTTTACACTCCTACCAGCAATGTCACTGACCCTTGGTATTGTCTGTATCTTTTATTTTGGTCATTCTAGTGGCTGTGAAGTGGTGTCTTATTTTGGTTTTAATCTGCATTTTCCTAATGGTTAATGATGCTGAGGTCTTTCCGTGTGCTTATTGGTCATTCATATTATCTTCTTTGTGGTGTCTTTGCAAATATCTTGCCTATATTTAATTCATTTCTGTCTTCACACTTGGATTATATTAGTTCTTTTTATATTCTGTGTATAAGTCCTTTGTGAGATATATATACAAATGAGAGGGAGAGGAAATATTTCCTCCTAGTCTGTGGCTTTATTTGTTTTCCAAGTAGTGATTTTTAATGAGCAAAAATATTAATTTTGAAAAAGCCTTATGTTCCAGTTATTTCTCTAATGGTTTGTGCCTTTTAACCCTAAGAAATACTGCCTATACCAAAGTTACAAAGATTTTCTTTTTGGTTTTCTTCCCTGATAGCTCAGTTGGTAAAGAATCTGCCTGCAATGCAGGAGACTCCGGTTCGATTCCTGGGTCAGGAAGACCCACTGGAGAAGGGATAGGCTACCCACTCCAGCATTCTTGGGCTTCCCTTGTGACTCAGCTGGTAAAGAATCTGCCTGCAATGAAGGAGACCTGGCTTTGACTCCTGGGTTGGGAAGATCCCCTGGAGACGGGAAAGGCTACCCACTCCAGTATTCTGGCCTGGAGAGTTCCATGAGCTATACAGTCCGTGGGGTCGCAGAGTCGGACATGACTGAGCGACTTTCACTTTCAAATTTTTCTAGGAGTTTATGGTTTTCAATTTCATATGTTGTCTATTACCCATTATGAGTTAATTATTGAGTATGCTGTGAGTTGAGGCTCAATACTTGTAATTTTTGCAGCGTCCCTTTCCCTATGGAAATCCCTTGGCACCTTGGCTGAAAATCACATACATTGGTGGGTCTGATTTTGGATTGTCTCTCTTCTGTTGATCCATGTGTTTCCCTGTCATGCTGTCTTGATTATTATATTTTATAGAAGTCTTGAAACTGCTTTGGTTGTTCTAGGTCATTTTCATTTCCTTAAAAAATTTAGAATCAGCTCATCAAGTTCTAAAAGAAAATCTACTGGAATTTTGATTGTAATTGTGTTCAACCCATGAGTCAATTTGGGAGAGATTTGCCATCTTAGCAATATTGAACCTTCAGATCCATGAGCATGATATGTGTGCCTGTTAATTTAGGTCTTCATATTTTTTGCAGTGTTTTTAAAATTTCAGTGTATAGGTTTTGCACATACTTTGTCAAATTGACTGCAAAGTATATCATGTTTTTCGATGGTATCAAGTAAGTATATATTTTCATTTTCCAAGTGCTCATTGCTGGTATATAGAAATATAATCAGCTTTATATATTGACCTTATATCTTATGACCTTTATAAGTTCAACTCACTAGTTTTAGTAGCTCTGTGTATGTGTGTGCATGTGTATGTATGTAGATTCCTTACGATTTTCTAACATAATGATCTTATTTGTGAACAAAGATTTTTTTTTTTTTCCCATCCATTATCTGTGCTTTTTCTTTCTCTTTGAGCCTTTTTGGGGGGCAATTATTAGAGCTTGCAGTTCTGAACAGAGTGATGAGAGAAAGCATCCTCGTCTGTTCACTTTCTTAGGGAGAAGTAGCCTGTCACTGGGAAGCCACAATATTACCTGTAGGTTGTGTGTAGATGTGCTAAAATTTATTAGTAGTCTGCTTTTAATTATTACCATGTTCTGGCAATTCTGAACATGTCAGTGATCAAGTACCATCCCCCAATTGTTTAAGTTCCAAACAATTGCTGAGTTACTGTTGGGTTTTATTAATATATCTGAAAGCTTAGAATTCACACATTTATGTTGATTATCTGTTAGTAGCTGTATTTTACGGGGAAGTGAGGAAATCCCTAGTCATACGTTGCTCCGCTGTCCCCTCCACACGCACCGTGACTTGGCTGCATGCCTTCTTTGGAGAATGCGTTTGTAACATGACAAGTCCCTCCAGCTCACCTCGGGCACAGTTTGTGCCTCTCGCACCTGGGATGAACTTGTTCCTGCATTTACGCAATAAAGTCCAAATAGTTACAGCACAATAAATGCAAAGATGAAGAAACAGAACTTCACTTACCTCCGTTCTGTGGTCCATATGACTATTGGAGTTTTTACTTACGTCTCAAAATTTAAGACATTTATGACAGTGGAACTTCCTTGGTGGCACGGTGGTTAAGACACCTTGCTTCCAGTGCCAGGGCCATAGGTTCCACTCCTGGTCAGTGGAGTTCTGCATGCCCTGCTGTGTGGCCAAAAAAGGAGAAAAATTTAAACAGTGAAACTATAAGGTGTAATATTTTTGTTTGCTAGGGGCAAATTTTAATTCATATAGGAACTATTTTACTGAATTGAGTAATATCCTTAAAAATTGAAGTTTATTCATCTTAATTGCTCCTTATTGCTTAACTGTAATACTCATTTTTGTGATGGGCCAATATGTAGGTCTAAGTTTTTTTTCCTTTTAACACATTATTGACTGGGGGATTCTTGCAGAAACTAATGCCTGTGGTGTTGATATGTCTCCGGTCAGTAAGCGTTAAACGTACATTAATGAAGTAGGAAAAATAGTCAGTTGTTGTGTTTGCATGTTTGTACTGCGTTATTTTTTATTGCTTACTTTTGTTTTATTGGCAAAATTCCATTCACAAGGTTCAATAAGAGAAAACTCTTGCTGTCAGCAATTCTTTGCTGGTCGTCACTGTTGTTCATTCCAGTTCATGATTATTCAAGACAGAAATTTCAGTGCAGTAGGGAAGCGTCAGCTGCAGCCCTGGTGAGCTGGGGCCTGGGAAGGGACAGCCCTGGGCAGTGGTCAGCCCACACCCCACCCCGCCAAGCAGGCAGAGTGCGCTTTGTTTGGTTACTTGTGGTTTATTATGTTTGTCTTCTGGGGAGCATTTTGAGTTTTGCTCTGAGGCAGGGGCACAGATAAAAGACAGACAGATTAATGATTGAAAGACATGAGGTGATTTTGTGAAGTTCTAGTGGAAAACCCTGGCCTGGGAGTCAGGAGACTCTGCCCTCCCATCACCTCATCTGCTTTTCACCTCTCTGGGGTTTAATGAGGCCATCTCAGTGATTTCTTCTGGTTCTGAAATTCAGTGGCTCTCTTGTCTCGTAAGAAAGTATAAAGGGCTATTATTACTGTCGTTCGTATCAACGGACAAAGAAGAGGCCCTGGAGAAATTGACCAATGAGAGGGAAGGACAAGGCAATTATATATTTAAACATTTTCTGTGTGTGTGTGTTACGTCGCTCCAGTTGTGTCTGACTCTTTGCGACCCTATGGACTGTAGCCCGCCAGGCTCCTCTGTCCATGGGATTCTCCAGGCAAGAATGCTGGAGTGGGCTGCCATTTCCTTCTCCAGAGGATCTTCTGGACCAAGGGATGGAACCCACGTCTCTCACGTCTCCTGCACTGGCAGGCAGTTTCTTTACCATTAAAGGCAAAGGGAAGAGGCTTGTCCTCAGCCACTCCAGGGATGCCCACTCCTGTCGTGATGCTGACCTTGCACCTCATTTGCAGGCCTCTGGGGCCTTTATTAAGTTGGATTGCAGAGGACAGACAGGTGGTGGCTAACTCATGATGTGTCTGCCTCTGAGGTTTCTCCTGGGTGCTTAGCTCAAACCCACTTCCGCCAGGGAATTTTCTGTGGCCTCAGACAGCAGAAGCAGACGCAGATATAATACCAGAGGTCAGAGCCTCTCCAAAGATGGTCATGGATTACCAACATCTTTATCGCTTGGAGTGCTTCCAGACTTACAGATCCAGAATCTAAGGTGAAATTCTGGGGATCTGCTCGTAAACTGTTTCCAGGAGATATAAAGCCTTCTGAGGTTTGAGCACCATTCATGTGGGAGGGTGACCACGAGACTGAAGATTTGAAAATGGTTCAAAGATGATACAGTACAAATGAATTATTGAACCTATTTTACTGCCTTTGTTGTTTCACAATATTTTGTAATTATTAAATAACCAGTGTTTTGTCCTTCAAGCTCGTCATTCTGCAAAATCAAGAGATGTCATCTTAAGTAGTATCAAGTACTCTGAGAGAATAAAATGAGACGGCAGGTCATGACAAATCATGAGGTGACATTCCCCACATGGAATCCATGGCCTGAATAGAAGGTTAGGGAAACTGTAGTTGGCTAATGAGAAAGTCGAGTTTAATTAATTGTCCTCTGATGAGCCGATTTGCATTGGGATTTGGCTCCTGAGCTCAGTAGCTAATTACAAGCTAGCCTGTGAATAGTAGATAATCTGCCTCCGCAGTTTCGTGTTGGAGATGTCACAATTGCTATTTGTTGAAGGACAGCCAAGCAGAGGGACTGGATACCAACCGAAACTTCTCTAGGGGCGTCCTGAGAAAGTGATCTTAGAGAATGGATCCAGATGTCACCCACAGGCTAAGACAGAATCTGTAGTTTTGAAGGATGTGCTGTACCTTGGTACAAGGCAACGTACCTGGTTGCCTAAAAGTCATGGAGGCGGCAGGGACTGTGAGGTGGCCTCTAGTTGACCCCCTTCTACTAGCCATGATGCGTCCAATTATTTCAGAGAATGCCATCTTCCCCTGTCCTTCTAGTTCTACCTCCCATTCCGACAGGGTTCCCGTAATTGGCCGTATCAAGAGCGTCATCATAGAAGCTCTCAGCCCTCTTGGAACAGAAGAGAACTCCCTGAGCCTAGTAAAGGGCAACAACAACAACCCAACTTTCAGCGAAGAACACACGGAGTGCTGCAAGACTGAATGCTTTTCCTTGATATCGGAAAATCACTCTGGCTGTAAAGAATGGAATGTAGAGAGCCAGGCTAATGTCGGGGATTTAGTGGCATCTAGGAGGTTACTGCAGTAGTTCGGGCAAAGATAAAAGTTAGACTTTGGTGGCCGCAAGAGAAATGAGAGGTATTTGAAAGGTAACGTAGACAAGGCTCACAGATTTATCTAGCAAGGGAATGTTGTAAGGACAATTCAACTGGGTAGATGGTGCTGGAATATTAGGTGGATGGGAAATACCATTTTCTTCTGCAAAGACCCCTACCCTCTATACCCTAGAGTCAATTACAAGAGTCTGGTATCTGTGGAAGAGGTGTGTATGCAGAAGAGAAGCATTTGAAAATACTAAAGTATACAGCCCTCCCAGGTGGTGGAGTGGTAGAGTGTCTGCCTGCGGTGCAGGGTACACAAGAGACACTGGCTTCATCCCTGGGTCGGGAAGACTCCTGGAGGAGGAAATGGCAACCCACTCCAGTATTCTTCCCTGGGAAATCCCATGGGTAGAGGAGCCTGGCAGGCTATAGTCCATGGGGCTGCAAAGAGTCAGGCACAACTGAGTGCTTCTCTGACCACACACAGGCATTGAATGAGAAACACGAGTCTTGTGAAATAAATTGTTGGGAAGATGTGCCAATACAAAAATACTGGAGAAAAAGTGAGAGTGATATATTTCAAGGTGCTTTATAACAAAGCTCTTTAACATACTATCTCATTTAAGTATCACTAGAGCTTGTAAGGTAGATTTCTTTTTGATACCTGTTTTTGAATGAGCAATTGGAATCTCAGATTCATTAAGTCATTTGTCCAACACTAATCAATGGTGGAAGAGTTTTTTTAACCTATGTCTTCAGATTCCAGCATTCTTGATCTTTTTCAGTGCTGTAGTGAAGGTTAATTTCAGCTTTGAATAGAGTCATCAGAAAGAATTCACATCTATACAGGCTAGAGCCTCTCTTACCGGCTGTTTCCCTTTTCTCCCACCAGCTTAGGTAAATCCTGCTTACCCTTCAAGGCTCAGTTCAGATTGTTCAACTCCCATAAGTCTTTCATGCCCATTCCTACATGCTGATTTCTTTCATATACCTTTGATCAGTCACAGCACCTTCTCCATACAAATCCTTTTTTGTATTTCAGTTGCATTTTTACCTTCCTTGAAATAAAGCATTATATGCCAAAAAAAAAAATTTAATTATACTTGATTTCATACTGTATATCAAAAGTAATATTTCAACATGAAATCAATATAGAAACTGAGTTGGTTTACAGTCTTTTTTCCTCAAGTCTTTGAAGTCCAGTGTGCATTGTGTCCGTACAGCACATCTCTGCTTGGACACGCCCGCGTCTCCATGTAGCAGCTTCTCCGCTCCGCCTCCTCTCCCCTCCGCCACGTGCTCTGCCTCCCTCACCTCTTCGGCTGCTACAGTATCTGTTCCTGTTACTACTCGCTTGGCCTGCAGCCCCGCCACAGCCTGACTCTCCAGCCTCTGCCACAGGCCCCTAGCGCCTTCTCCCCAGCAGGGCCTCGCAGCTCTGCACCCCGAGCGCCTTTCCAAGCGGCTGTCCGCTGCCACCCGGGCAGAGGCTGCTTCCAGGCCCTCCGTGAGGGGGCGTCTCTTCCTGCTCAGTTTCTGCGGCTTTGTGGCTGGGACCCGTATGGTCTGGGACCTGGGCAGTGTGGTCACAGCTCGAAGGGTCCCAGGGCGCACCCCGTCCCCTGGACCGATGCCACCACCTCTGGCCGCCGTCCTCTGTGTACCTTGTTGCTCCTCCAGCCCGGGGCAGGTCTCCGGGACAGGGCAGCAGGAGGCTGCGGGCCCGGTTACCCCCAGACCAGGCGGCTGGCTGGAGAAACGTGTTCCCTCCTCTCACCTCAGACCTCCCCACGGAGCTTTCGTTTTGTGTCACTCAGTGTGTGTGTGTGTGCCACGCTCTGTTTGAACTGTGGTGGCTCAGTGGTGATCGCCTGCCAACGCAGAAGACGCAGGAGACGCGAGTCCACTCTCTGGGTCAGGAGGAGCCCCTAGTTGAGGGAATGGCACCCTGCTCCCGTATTCTTGCCTGGGAAATGCCATGGTCAGAGGAGTCTGGCAGACTACAGTCCATAGGGTCGCAGAGTCAGACACAGCTGAGGATGCACACACATTTGAACTGTTACTTAAGTATGCATCCGTTCATTTGTACACTCATTATTTTATTCAACCCAAAATTATTGAATGCATGTATATAGAGGCACTCTTCTCCATGGTAGTTCTGTATCTAAGTCTTGAATCCTCAGTTAAGCTTGAAGATGTCTTTTGTGGTGGTGGGAAGACCCAGATCCCGGGGCAGAACACAAATGTAGGGCCAACTGAAGGGGAGAGTGGTGGGACTTCTCTCTCAGCGTTGTCCTCTTGGGTCTGCATGCTGGAGAGTCACGCGGTGCTTCAGGGTGCTCTGGGGGCGGAGGAGGGATGGTGTCCACCTTAGGGGGGCTGAGCTGGGTCTTATGTGAAGTTCAGGTGACAAATGAAAGAAGAATTTCATTTTCTAAGCCATTGCTCTGCCTGGTCCTTAGACCACTATCCTCTGTTTAAACTGGGGAGCGGGAATGACCATCTTAGTGACTCTAACAATGATAACCGAGAGTCAAAAGACGGAAGATTTCTGTAATTGTGAAGGATATAGTGACTTCAGTTGGCTTATAGAATACTCCCAGTCAGAGGTGCATTTTCCACCCCCTTCCCCTCCCCTGGACATCAGATGGAAGCACATCTGCTAACCTCGGAGGGGTGAGCATAGCCACAATAGAGAAACATCACCTTCGCTGTTTTCCCAGGTGTGGGGGAGCGGAGAAAGTTGTATTTCTCAGCTCTCCTGAGAGAGTAGCCTGGGTATTCCTAAAGGAAAGCCAAAATGAAGGGTTACAAACAGGTAGTCTGAGAAATGATACTAGATACCAGGAATGAGGGCTTCCCTGGTGGCTCAGATGGTAAAGAGTCTGCCTGCAATGCTGGAGACGAATTCGATCCCTAGGTCTGGAAGATCCCCTGGAGGAGGGCATGGCAACCCACTCCAGTATTCTTGCCCAGAGCATCCCATGGGCAGAGGAGCCTGGTGGGCTATAGTCCACGGGGGTCGCAAAGAGTCAGACACAACTGAGCAGCTAACCCTTTCACCAGGAATGAGGAATGGGACAGTGAAACAAGGAAGGCAGAAAAGCCACTAGAAGAATGTCATGTTAAGCCACCAATGACCAAGAAGTGCATGAAAAGGTGCTCCATATCACTGGTCATCAGGGGAATTCAAATTCACATCTCAATGAGACACCCCTCGATGACCACTGAGATGGCTAAATTACAAAGACTGGCAGCTGCAGAGGTTGCTGAGAACGTGGAGTCATTGGCGCTCTCATAAATTATTGATAGAAGCATAAAGTGGGGACAGTCACTTAAAAACAATCTGACCATTTCTCATGAAACTAAATGTACATGTCTATGACCCAGCGATTCCATTCCTAAAAAGCTTACTCAGTGAGACTATCCATCCACAGCCAGACTTGGGTAGGAATGCTACCCACAGCAGCAAATACTCAGATCAGCATATTTACAGGATAGATGAGCAAAGCAGTTGCTGTTCAATGCTGTTCTCTGCAGCATCAGACTTTGCTTTCCCCACCAGACACAGCCACCACAGAGCATCATTTCCGCTTTGGCTCAGCCTCTTCATTCTTTCTGGAGCGATTTCTCTGCTCTTCCTCAATAGCATATTGGACACCTTCCAACCTGTGAGGCTCTTCTCTCAGTGTCATCTCTTTTTGCCTTTTCATACTGTTCGTGGGGTGCCCAAGGCAAGAGGGCTGGAGTGGTTTGCCATTCCCTTTCTGTCAGAACTCTCCGCTATGCCCCATCTGTCGTGGGGGACCCTGCATGGCATGGCTCATAGCTTCATTGAATTACACAAGGCTGTGATCCACGTGATCATGTTGCTTTCTGTGATCATGGTTTTTGTTCTGGAGGCTGTGGGATTGTAGTTGTTTCTGCTGTCTGCCCACTGATGGATGAGGATAAGAAGCTTGAGTGTTGTTACAACATGGCATCTGGCTTCCTCCAATGGGTGATGAGAGAGAAAGAGAGAGGTGGCATACAGCCTTTTATGACCTAGTCCCAGAAGTTACACACTGTCACTTCCACCTCATTCTGTTCCTTAGAATTGAGTAACTAAGTACAGTCCATACTCAAGGGGAAGGGGATGAGGCTTCATCTTTTGAAGGAAGGAGCATCAAAGAACTTATGGACATATTTTGAAACCACAATGTATTTCCAGTAGAGTTCAACCTTTATCCTTACATGCGTATCAGTTCTGCATTATATCCATTCTGTGCAGTCGCCTTCAAACCTTGGCCAGCACAGAGATTTAATACAAGGTTAATAGAAGAAGTTACATTCCCTGTTGCTGCAACTTGTCCCAAGTCCATAATTAATATTTGTCATCTCCCTTTCTACTATCTGTCTGTATTTCCCTTATGCTCAGCTGGTTCTTTGACTGACTTTCATTGTTTTCTGAATGGATGACTGAAACCCTCGTCTGTGAAGTGTCTGGGCCTCTAGTTGCCTTCATTTTGTAAGGCCGTGATTGTTGCAGTTGCTCATTTCATCATCACTGATCACGCAATCATCAGTTGATATCCTAGTGAATCTCTGTGTTCCAGATATACGCCTCTTTATCCACATTACCATGAAGAGCTAAGTCTGCTCTTGAATAATCAGAGTCAATTACTCTTGCCGGTATAAGAACACCTTTCTCTGCTTCCTAATCTACTGCCATGAGGAGGCTAAAGTTAACAAGTGGAAGTCTCAAGTTCAGGGGAAGGCCTACTATTTTCCCTAGGGAAATAATTCTCCTACCTGAACATAGGATGATTAATTCTACAGAAATTAATATAAAAGAATTATGGTAATGGGAAATGCAAATTTTAGCTAGATTAAAAGGGGTGATGGTGAGTTGGGGGCTGGTTTTCTGCTAATCCTGGACCAGTGTTGCTGGACACTGGGGACGTGGCACTGTGTACACACCATAGAGTATATACGTACGTACATGCTGTACATACACGGTATTCTGGAGGACAGTGTCCTTACAACAGGATGTTTGCCTTGAGCTGACACTTAAGCTGAGTTATTTGAAGAACTTTCCAAGAGCTGCTTCCAGCTATGAGGGAGTGAGCCAGTTCTGGAATTACCTTTTGAACCTAAGCAAGTAGAAAACTAAACAAAATACAGGAAATGTCTTCAAACACTGGAGAAGAGTTGTGCTCCCTGAGAAGTGGAAAACAAATGGAGCAAGGGCTACTGTCACAGAGACTTTCTGCTTGGGGGTGGCTGCAAGGCTGGGCTTCAGACAGGGGAAACTGTATATATGGCTCCCATAAGAAATTACCGACATCCTCCTGACAGTTCATTAAGGAAGGTGCCTTCAGATTTTAAAAATACCTTCAATATTACAGGGAAAAGAAGAGAATCAACTGTTAGACTGGTGCCATCCTTTTAAAAAGTTACAAATGCTTGAGAATGTTTCAAAGTATTTTATTATGGAAAATGTTAAACGTACACAACATAGAAAGAATAGAATAATGAATCCCCATGTGTCCGCCAGCCTCTTAGGGGCTCTTTACCAAGACTCCAAAGAAATCTAGAATTCTGGGTTCACACTGCGGGTGGCTAACGTGGCCACTGCAAGGGAGGAATGTTTTCTCGCCGTTTCCTTCTGTTTCCTTCACAGCTTGAGTGATCACATTGCCTACCCCCAAGAAATGGATTTCTTCCCCTCCAGTGGGTTTATTTGCTCAGGTTGTCTCTGACCAGAGGGGTTCAAGGCCAGAGATGAGGAGGGGTCTAGCTGTGCCTACTGGAGGGAGCAGTGTCCTCCTGTTTCTTAGTAATTCACTGTAAATCAGTTCTGATACTTGTCAGCGTTTTATTTAGCTCTGTTCTTATTTCCCTTCTGTTGGAATATCATTCGTTTTTCTTGGACTGTGGGATACAGCCCCTGACCTTCACCTGGGCGCCAGCATTACTGTCTGTGGTATTTCACAGTAAATGAATTGGTGTAACATCACCCATCTTCCTTCCATATTGTTTGACTCTTGCATTTTGATCAGCCTAGGCTGCTCACTGTTTTCCATCTTAGTTCAGGGAAACCAGAAAAAAATTGCTTTGAAATTGATTTTTTTTTTTGGTATGTTTTTCTAATGAAATTCTGTGATGGCCTTGGTTGTGTTTTTCCAAATCTCCTCCTATCTCACTTCTGTTTTCACACTGAGATGCAGTTGTTTTTCATACTCTGGAGCACAGGAAAAAAAAATATGGACTGAATTCTATGCTGAGCAGAACCAATTTGGATCTCTGGGTTTTACTGGGGGTACTGCATTTGAAAGAACATATTGGCAAATAGGAGTGTGTCAAGGGGAGAGCGATCAGATTGGTCTGGGAGCAATATATGAAGAACTAACCATGTAGAAAAAAAAACCTGGGGAGATGCAGTGCTATCTGCAAAAGCTGTACTGAAAGCTAACTGTGAGAAATCGGAGAAAGGCAAATTAGTTTTATAAGATCTTTATAATCTTATAAATTATAAGAGTAGATTAGATTCGAAATATCCAGCATTTAAACTAGATTGTCTCATAGGAAGTGTGTTCTCCTCCCCAAGAGTCAGATAAAGGCCAGATAACATCTCTTAGGAATATACTTACAGAGGGTGTTCCCAGGAACAACAGAAAACCTGTTTAGAGCACTTATTTAGTGCCAGGTACCATTCTGAGCACCTTTCCTATCTTACTAATTTAATCCCCAACAGCAGCCCTTTAGATAGGCCCTTCAGATTCATAGACTTTTATTTAAAGGCTTAATAGAAAGGTGCATGGCACATTTATCTGGTGTTAGAAAACACCCTCATGGAACTATCAAATACATTAATATTTCTGTGATAAGGCATGTGAATTTAACATTAAATGGAACACATACATGAATGGGTTAGATTTTGCTGCCAAATGAATTCAGGTCAGCTTTTCTCATGAAATAGGTTTTGACATTATTTTTTGAACATTATTTATTTAAAAATGTATTTATTTATGTGTTCATTTGGCTTTGCCAGGTCTTAGTTGGGGCATTCAGGATCTTTAGTTGCAGCATGTGAGATAAGTTCCCTGGCCAGGGGTCGAACCTGGGCCTCCTGCATTCGGAGTGCAGAGTCTTAGCCATTGGACCACCAGGGAAATCCTTTGAAATAATTTTAGATTTATAGATTCTGAATTGTAGATGAAGGAATAGGGTCTCATTTTGTCATCTTTAGTTTGCTAATGAATACACTGAGGCATAGGGATTAAATAACTTGCACAAAGTCGTACTCTTAACCACCCCATGTGCTGCCTCTCACTAAGCTCTGCCTCCTCTTATTAAGTTAAACTAAGTGCCACCAGGCATCTCTTTCAATTCTGGGAGCTTTGATTTCCTGACCGCTAACTCCAACCTGTCCCTCAAGCTCTTCCCACCAGCTAGAGATGCATTAGGGAGATGCAAGATTTGTTCCCAGAGGCCATGTTGAAATAAGAGAGATCTGGAAAGAGGAGGTGGCCTCTTTCTATTCCAGGTAGACTGTGTCTCACGGGTGGCATCTTAGTGTGATTGCTCTCCAAGCACTAGGCAAAGCTGACTGAAGAGAAAATTACGTGTCATCATGACTTGTCTTCAGTGAACTTCCCTTTCATATCTTTCCGCCTGTGACCCAGACCACCACCACCTGAGTCCTGATGATTTGGGACTGCCTCCTTTCCATCCATGTTCCAGGAATGATTTTCCCAGGAAGGAGCTGATGTCTCTTAACCTTTCTTCCACCATCTAGAGATGGATTCTGGAGTAGTGGAAAGAAAATGGATTTGTACATTCAAATATCTGAATTTAGGTCCAGAGATGCAAACTTGGGCAAAGTCACTGAAACTCATTCATCAGTTTGTAAAAGGAGATAGATAGTACTTACCTAGGGATGAATTCTGATTTTATGGGCCTTGAAGTTTATCCTTTTTGGGGGACCCTTTTTAAACAAAAGAATACAAAATTGTGAATACACATTGGGTGGGTACAAAATGTGTATTTATTTAGAAATGATGCCCATGGATACATAAGGGAAGTACAATGCTTTGGAAGTGAAGTGTAAAGAAACCATCACATTAACAAAAGGTCTTTTTCTGTGTGTATGAATATATCACGTGGGCCCCATACCAGAGTTAGGAAGGGGTCCATTCAGTGAAGGGTCTTGAAGCTTAAGATTTATTAATATCATGATAAATTGGCTTCTTTGTCAGCCTCATAGAGTTGTGAAAATTAAATCACAAGACTAAATATATGAAAACCTGTTGTAATTACTAAACATAGTGCGGTGTTCAACTTTATTCTGATGTCTGAATCCAAGCATAAATGATTATTTAATAAATGATGAAATGGATGAAATTTGTGCTCCCCCTGGTGTTAAATGGCTTATTGTATTAGTTTTCCTTAGACCTTCCAAAATTTATCAGAATAATATATGCATACATTTTTACAAAATCATCAAATATTGATAGAAGACTTGCAACAAAAAATGGCAATTCCATGTCTCACATTTCATATTTTCTAATTCCTCTTTCCAGAGTCAATACATTTCTTCCATATTGCTAAAAAATACATCTTATATTGCCTTCTCCAGATTTATTGATGTTGGATAACATCTAGTAATGTTTTATTATGGTAGAGAAGGATATTGGTTTCTTCTTCTCATTCTTCAATACAGTTTCACTATAATTTTATGACTAAATTAATATGAGATATTGTTTATAGCCGAAGCATAGTGAACTATGATTATATTTCTTCTCATAGGCATCTTTTTTTACTTTCCTGCGACTGAGTGACTTGACTTCACTTCACTTCAAAGTTGGTAAGTGTGGCACTTTTTCTTTTTCTGACTTTTTGTTGTATGTATACTTGAGTGTTCCTATTCTTTACAACAGCATTTTAGATGAGTTCTGCACAAGTTCAGCTCCCTGCACTGCAGAGAGCCAGGGAGCCCGGTATTCTTCTGCTAAAGGTCGCTCTCATAGCTCTGTGTGTGTGCAGCAGGTTGGAATTTCCATGTGCTGTCAACTGGACATCTTCTTTATCTCTCTCCTAGGTTGGGTTTCCTACTTCCTGCTTCTGGTATTACTCTTGAGAAGTTCTGGGAATTCCAATTCCCAATCAATCCTTCGTACCTGAAGATTTTTCCTCTTTGGAGATGATCTGAGAATCCACAATAGCATATGCGGTTGATTAGATTATTGCTCAGATATATTCACTGTTCTTCCTTTTCCTCCCACTCAGATGAGTGGACTATGCTTCCCAGCTGTTAGATTCTAACCTTGGCCATGTGGCTTATTTTGGCTGATGGGATGTTAGCAGACTGTTGCAAGCCGAATTTGAAAAGCACTTATGTGATTGAGCTTGCTCTCTCACTCTTTGTCATCAGAAGCAGCAGAACACGCTGATGACTAGCCCATTGGTTCTAATAGATGGAACAAAGCCAGTCAGTCTTGGCCAAGTTCAACCTAAATCAGCAAAGCTGCCCAGCTGAGCCTAGCGGAGATCTGCCAACCCTCAGCTGATTCACAGATCAATGATAATAAATTGCTGTTATTTTAAGCCACTGAGTTTTTGGATGTTTGTCATATAGCATTTTGTGGCAATGGCTTTTGGTGTCAGGGATTGCTATCTATTGGTATTAGGAGTTGGTATCAGCAGTAGGATATAGACACAAGAGGAGCAAAAAATAAGTGGCATTGGTTTGGGGACTGAACGGTAGGAAACAGAAGCCTAATAAGAGGCTGGAAATAAAATCTAGATCTGTGTTATGTAGGAATGAAATGGTTTGTGAATGTTTGGTAACTTGGAATATTCACCTAAAAATATTTGGATTTGTGCTGAGAGATCTGCAGAGAAAATAATGGAAGGGTGAACTCGTTGTATGTAGCTGCAGATAATAGACGTGCAAGAAAGAAATGAATTCCTAGGTGGACCAGCCAGTTTTCAAGGAAAATGTGGATGAAATAGAGTCCAGAACTAGCTGAGTTGGAAAATAGCTTTTTCACCCTCAGCTGGCTGCTTCGTGGCGAGTCAGCTACATCGGCCCCTCTGTCCTGGGGGGCTCAGCAGCCTGTCCTCAGACCTGTTCTGACTGTAGGATTGCCACTGTTCCTCACAGAGCTTCAGCGGGCACCACTGTCTGGGGACTTACAGATTGCTTGTCACCAACTCAATGGACATGAATTTAGGAAACTCTGGGAGACAGAAGCACAAGTTGGAATTAAGATTGCTGGGAGAAACATCAATAATCTCAGATATGCAGGTGACACCACCCTTATGGCAGAAAGAGAAGAACTAAGGAGCCACTTGGTGAAAGTGAAAGAACAGAGTGAAAGAGTTGGCTTAAAACTCAATGTTCAGAAAACTAAGACCATGGCATCCGGTCCCATCACTTCATGGCAAACAAATGGGGAAACAGTAGAAACAGTGAGAGACTTTAATTTGGGGGGCTCCAAAATCACTGCAGATCGTGACTGCAGCCATGAAATTAAAAGATGCTTGCTCCTTGGAAGAAAAACTGTGACCAACCTAGACAGCATGTTAGAAAGCGAAGACATTACTTTGCCAACAAAGGTCCGTTTAGTCAAAGCTATGGTTTTTCCAGTGGTCATGTATGGATGTGAGAGTTGGACTATAAAGAAAGCTGAACACTGAAGAATTGATGCTTTTGAACTGTGGTGCTGGAGAAGACTCTTGAGAATCACTTGGTCTGTAAGGAGATCCAACCAGTCCATCCTAAAGGCAATTAGTCCTGAATATTCTTTGGAATGACTGATGCTGAAGCTGAAACTCCAATACTTTGGCCATCTGATGAGAAGAGCTGATTCACTAGAAAAGACCCTGATGCTGGGAAAGATTGAAGGCAGGAGGAGAAAGGGACAGCAGAGGATGAGATGGTTGGATGGCATCACCGACTCGATGGATGTGAGTTTGAGTAAGCTCCAGGAGTTGGTGATGGACAGGGAAGCCTGGCGTGCTGCGGTCCATGGGGGTCACAAAGAGTCAGACACAACTTAGCGACTGAACAGCAGCAAGTCATAAAGTCACACACAGTGTCATGTCAGCTATCAGATCCACTTCATAGCCAAGGAGTTGTGAGAGGAGGCTCATGACCACTGACTCCACTGATCATGTCACATATTGTGTCACCTAGAAGGAGCAAACTTCATAAAGCGCTGGAATGGTCACCAAGGCACAGGTGTAACTCCAGCTTGGAGACAGCTGTACCTGGAAAGGGTAGGGTTCTCACCTTCAGGAGGCGCTGTGCACATTACACCAGGTCCTCTGTATGATGTGCGTCCTCTGTGGGAAGACTGTGTGGGCCTGGGAAACAAGGGGTGGAAGCAGGAGAAGTACCAGGTATCGTCAGTCCCAGCAGCCCACTGGGGAGCTTGCTGTTTCTTGTCTCTGCAGCTCTGTGGTAGAGGTCCTGCTACCCAAATGCGGTGCACTCTTAACAGGAAATACAGCAAGGGTCCCACTGAACCACTTGCTATAGCTGCAACCAGGGCATTTTGGATGCCTTGAAACCCCTGACCAGCAGGTGAAGTGAGTCCTCATCTAGGCAGAGATCATTAACTTTGGTCCGTAGGAGAAGTTGGAGCCACTTTTTACACAATGGGGCCAAGGAGGAAATGTCTTTGGATCCCAGGTGATCCTCGTGGGCACCTCTTCTCCACCCTTGCTCAATTTTTGAACAGATATGGGCAACAAGTTCTGCCTGAAAAGAATGTGATTACTAGGACCCCTCTAGAATGAAAGTTTGGGTCATCTCACTAAGTAAGCCACCAAAAAGCTGCAGAATTGATAACTGAGGGGGAGGGAAATTTAGATCGGATGGTGTAGGTGGAAGAGAACGGATCCTATTTGTGACCTCGAGACAAATGTCAGTATCAGGGGCTGTAGTTCTTCCCATAACTTCCCTCTTCTAAATTTTTCCTCTGGAAGAGAGACCAGTAGGAACCATGGGGCATTTGGCCTGTAAAGGGCAAGAAATGGACAGTGGCAGCCATAACAGTTCACTGTTTAGCTATCCCTCAAAGATAATCTTCTGTGTAAATCAGAGTTGACTGATAGCCCAGCTGCCACATCTCTGTATTCAATGTCTTGTGAACAAAGCAGCCATCCTTCCCTCGGGCGGCTTCCAGCTGATAACTGAATAAGGTGAGGGTGCTAGAGGGAGGCTGGGCTTCCCTGGTGGCTCAGTGGTAAGGAATCTGCCTGCCAGGCATGAGACATGGGTTCCATCCCTGGGTTGGGAAGATGCCCTGGAGAAGAAATGGCAACCCACTCCAGTATTCTTGCCTGGGAAACCTCATGGACAGAGGAGCGCTGTGGTCTGCAGTCCATGGGGTCTCAAAAGAATTGGGCACAACTGACCGACTAAAGAGCAACAGAAACTAGAGTGAGGCTTGGCTCACCTGAAGTGGAGCTCCTTTCATGGGCCGCCTTGGGTTCAGAGGCTCCTCTTTGGCCTGGCTGAGACCTTTGCAGAACTGTTCTGGGGTCTGAAGCTTTTCCTGCTCAAGTCTGTCTTTCCCCTCTCCTTTCATAGGTATCAGACCTGCATTGTGATCTGAAGGCTCTGCCCGTCTATTCTTGCTCTCTATCCTTTTATCCTTCACAGGCATTTCCCCCAGTAAATCTCTTGTACATATCACCGACCCTTGGTCCTCCTCAGAGGATCTGTCCCAGGGTGGTTTTTTGGCACTAGCAATTGACATACTATGACTTGGTATAGTTTCTGTTCACTGGCACTTGGGGGACCCTTTCCATTGAGGGAGTCAAGACTTTCAGTTAGAGGAGATTTTATGTCTTCTTTTCGAATCTTTCCAAATTTCCTTTTCTGGAGCTTGTATTAGTTGAATATTGGGCCTTCAAGATCAAGCTTCTAATTTCCCTGTCTTTTCTCTTCTATTGTTCGTATCTTTGTCTTTTTGTTCTACTTTCTGGGAGACTTTCAACTTTATCATTACACTTTTCTATCCGTTTTCCAAATTTCAGATCTCTTATTCTTAATTTCCAAGAGTCCATTCTTATTTTCCAATTATTTGCTTTCTTTAGTATCTTGTTTTTATTTCCTGAATGTACTTTCTCTTCTTGTCTAAGGGTGTTATTTCTAGGTTTTTATTTTTTTTCTTCTGGTCTTTGGAGTGTTCATTATTCTTGGCATTGTTTCTACTTCCTCTTACTTGCTTAGGAGTTGGGCACCTTTCTCTACTTCGCTCAGGCCGGAATCTTCCAGTCATTCTGTCTT
This sequence comes from Capricornis sumatraensis, assembly GCF_032405125.1. Lineage (NCBI taxonomy): Eukaryota > Metazoa > Chordata > Mammalia > Artiodactyla > Bovidae > Capricornis > Capricornis sumatraensis. Next base: position 92,408,704 of record NC_091070.1, on the reverse strand, counting down.
TACATATTGTGATTTGAGAAGAGGAGAGCCTAGTGGTTTCATCAGAAAGCTGTGTGTTTCTATTTCTCATCTTACTTGCTGAGAGGTGAAAGGGGGAAAACTATATTTTCTCTACCACCTTATAATTGGAATTCTTGCCTGACTTTTTTCACGTTGAAAGAGTAAATGCCTCACTCCTAACTAGCTTGTGTAGGGTTATGCCAGGAGAGCCCGCCCTGGAGGCCTTGGAGAACCAACAGTGCAGGGTACATGGATGCAGCTGGATTGAATGCCAAGAGCAGAAAGCATGGCAGAGCTGGGAAAGAGCACTTTTCCAAATGGCCTGTTCCGAGACAGGTTGGGAGTTGTAACTGAGTTGAGGTAAACTCAGTCGGGGGGCTTCCCTGGTAGCTCAGCTGGTAAAAACAATCTGCCTGCAATACAGGAGACCCCGGTTCAATTCCTGGGTCAGGAAGTTCCCCTGGAGAGGGGATAGGCTACCCACTCCAGTATTCTTGGGCTTCCCTGGTGGCTCAGATGGTAAAGAATCTACTTGCAATGCAGGAGACCTGGCTTTGATCCCTGGGTTGGGAAGGTCCCCTGGAGGAGGGCATGGCAATCCATCCAGTGTTCTTGCCTGGAGAATCCTATGGACTGGCTACAGTCCTTAGGGTCAAGAGTCAGGCATAACTGAAGCGACTGAGGACAGGACAGGACAGACTCAGATATGGAAGAAGGAACAGATAGGAGAGGCTCTAGTGTTCGTCAGAGTCAAGATGGAAGCTTACTTGAATTTCTCTGCAGGTTCTGCTAGCAGCCATGTCAGACCTGTCTGGGTGCCACTGCCTTCTTGGGCCTCAGTATCTTAAAGTAGGGAACACCAGGGATCAGGTTCTAGAATCAGCAGGTGCTCTGTAGAAGAGATTGCTTGACCAAAATCTCAGAAAGTCACACTCTTGCTCCAGCTCTGAGTCTGTCTACTTTGCCCTCACATTTCGTGTATCTTGTTCAATTTGGGCATTCTTTTTCCCTACTGGAGAATAAGGTGTGGAGGATGTCAGTGGTATGGCTAGAGATTGGCCATTATTAAAGCAAAGGGGAGACTTCGGCATGTGAGATGGCTGAGGGGGACACCAGATCCACAGACTAACCAGAGGAAAGGCACAGGTGTGTCACCCACCCGAGAATCATTACAACTAAGAATGACTGCCCGGCAGCAGGAGAAACCCCCTCCCTTCCCTGGCACCTCATGTTGATCCTGACCAAATTCTCAAACCCATACATCTGGACATCTGGTGTGACGAGTCCAAGGGCACTCCTCAGGACATGCAGTCTGAATATCTGAAACAGGTACCTTGGAAGCCTACAGTGATTCCTGGTCACCGCCCCCTCCCCTGGAACTGTTCACTCTCTGTCCCTGCTTTCAGGCCCTAAATGATTCAGTTAGGAGTCTCCTAGGACAAGTGACACTTTTTCCTCTTGCCTCTCTTTTTTTTTCTCCCAATATCTTGTGTATCTTGAATAGAACAATTGGGTGTGGGTTGTCTACCCGAGGGGCTTCCCTGATAGCTCAGTTGGTAAAGAATCTGCCTGCAATCCGGGAGACCCCGGTTCGATTTCTGAGTTGGGAAGATCTGCTAGAGAAGGAGGGATAGGCTCCCCACTCCAGTATTATTGGGCTTCCCTGGTGGCTCAGCTGGTAAAGAATCCACCTGCAATGTAGGAAACCTGGTTTCGATCCCCGGGTTGGGAAAATCCTCTGGAGAAGGGAAAGGCTACCCACTTCAGTATTCTGGCCTGGAGAATTCCATGGACTGTATAGTCTATGGAGTTGCAAAAGGTCAGACAGGACTAAGCGACTTTCACTTTCACTTTATCTACCTGAGAGCCCTTTCCAGAACAAGGTGTTTTCAGGACAGGTAAATGGGCTGCTCCCATTCTAGTGTGCAGTGATGGTTAGTAAGATTTCTTTATTTCCCGTGAGTTTGTTTATCAAACACTCTAGTGTGGAATTTACTTAGGAAAAACAAATTACTTTCTAACTTCCACTGCTGTGCTGAGAATAGAGATTCATGATGTAGGAAGCCCCAAATAGGAAAACCTTCTTGTTTACTCCTTTGAATTAATCAATGATCAGTTAATCAATTATTTTCAATTTTTTCTGCTTGCTTATATTTCCCACAATCTCGTCTCATCTTCCTACTCTGCCCATTCGTCAATCTGTTGATTGTGTAAATATAGTTCTTGTTGATTCATTTAAATATTAACCATAACCACCGCCACCCCTAAAGTCTTGTACTGCAGTTCTAGCAGAGCAAATTTTAACACTAAACCCGAGATTTGTTTATGTGTGTGTGATTTGTTTTTATTCAGACACTTTGAGCTAAATTCAGAGGGTGAAGCAGTCATGGGCAGAACTAACAGTTAGTAAGCCAAGCTTGCAAAAGAGGCAAGGAAATGTCAAGTCATCAGTGAAAAGGCCTCCGACTTCTCTCTTGAAGTGAAGTTGTTCCCAGTCAGTCAACATCTGTCACAATCTATGTCAAAGGGAGAACAGGCTACACAACAACCCATTTCAAAACCCAGCTGCAAAACATTAAACCTGAGCACAGAGGCCTTTGGGCCACATGAGTCGAACTTGTCCGCAGCTGGATAGCTGCCAAAGGAACCAGCGCTCTCCGCGGGGAGCCCGCTGGGGCTCAGCCCCTTCACTTCCGCTTGATTTCTCCTTTTGGCTAAAGTGAGTGAGGCTACTGCCTGCTGGCCACAGACTTGGGGATAACCTCTCAGTACAGCTAAGTCCAGCGTGTTCATCCACGGAACCATGATTTAAGCAAACAGTGGTGGGTTTACCCTACCAGGTGTGGGGGTGGTTTGTTACATACCAATATACTCTGATACAGTGCACTTCTCTGTACATTCTATATCAAATTGGAAAAAATTCTCAAGCATTATCCCTTCAAGTATTGCCTCTCTCCCATTTCCTATTTACCCCATCCATAACTTCAGATAGAGTTTGTGTTATTTGTGATTCTGTCATTCGTGATTCTTTTATCATTATTATTTTACTTTTGTGTGTGTGTGTTTCCTACTTTTTTTTCTCTTCTGTATTTTTGTCTGTTTTTGTCTTTTAAATTTGTCCTTTGTGATTTTTTTTTACAGCTCTTTTTTTGATGTGCACTGTTTTTAAAAAAGTCTCTATTGAATTTGTTACAGTATTGCTTCTGTTTCATGTTTTGGATTTTTGACCTTGAGGCATGTGGGATCTGAACTTCCTGACCAGGGATCAAACTCACACCCACTACCCTGGAAGGCAAGGTCTTAAACCCTGGACCACCAGGGAAGTCCCTGTCCTTTGTGATCCTTAAACTCTCATCATTCTGCCTCACCCCTCTCCCCCATTTTCTACTCAAGTATTAAGTATATCTATTTAGTTTTGACTGTCAATGGATGTATTTCATTTCTAAAAGAACTATCTATCGTCTGACCCTTTTCTTTTCCCATGATTTTCTCTTTTCCATTATATGTTCGATTCCTTCTTTCATTTTGAAGTCTTCTAAAGCATCCTCACTTTGTAGTCATCTATAGATGGATCTAGTTTCTCTGTTTCTTGGGGCATTATTTCCCCTGTGAATTTCACGATCTGACACTCGGTGGTTTCCTCCTATGATTAATTTTTATTATGAGCTTATTTTCAGCAGGGTTTTTTTTTTTTCCTTTGGGGGATGAGCTGTGTGCCTGGGGTGTTAGATTGTCCGTTCACTGTGGCTGCCAGTTTGCTTCTGCAGGAGTCCCGGCGATATCACCAGCTCTCAACTCGCTTTTATGTTTCTTCTCAGCCCGGTATTTCTGTCTTACAGCGAAAATTCAGAACTCATCAGTGTTGACACAGGCATGGTTTCAAGTTTTTGTGGATGAATTCTTTTTTCACCTGTAGCCTGAGGGCACAGGGACTTACTGATCCTGTTTTTACCAGTAGCCTCGCTCTCAGGAACTCAGATTTTGCAGATTGCTCAATTCCTGTTGCCTTCATTCATCACACCAGACAGCATCCTATTGACTGCAAGGGTGTTAAAATCCCCACCTAGTCCAAACACACTGCCATGGCCTTAGTTCCTACTTACAGCTCAGCCTCTAAGGTCTCTCTTTGTTTCTAGAGTAGGGAGAGTTCCCTTTCTTTCTATCAGTTTCATATATATATATAAAACACTGGACAAATTATCATTATATATATATAATGATAATTTGTCCAGTGTTTCTCAGTAGTAGTAGCTGAAAGGGAACTCTCCTGCATCAATTCAGAGGTTCTCTTCACACTTTTGGGATGTAATTTTATAATAATGAAAGGTAGGGTTTACAAGAAAGACATAAGATTTGGGAATCTGTATGTGTTGAATCACAGTGCATCAAAATGTATGAAGCAAAATTTGTTAGAAGTACAGTCATAGTGGAGACTTTAACAAGCTACACTGAGACTTTACCAAATCTAGAAAGTAAAAGTGAAGCACCACACAAGGGTCTGAGCATTACTATAGACAAGGCAGGTTAGTACATGTATATCACACAGTAACCTAGAGGCAGTGAATATACATTTTCGGATGCTCATTTGACGTGAAAACCCTCAAGAATTTAAACAGCAGCTGACAGAGTTGAATTGCTCACGGCTTGTTGCCAAAGGCATTTGCCGTAACTGCGTCACAGAAGGTCATCTCTTTTGGATCCCTCGTGTGTCCAACTCAGATGTGAACTCTGTGGGTGGGCTGCTGGAGTTGTCCTCTGAACCATCTCCAGCTCTGCAGGTACATCACAGAGGCACCTGGTTCAGCTGCAGTCCAGAGACAGGGTCATATCCAACTTTGGCTATTTCTGTGCAGACCACAGATCCTTGAAGCAGGACTACCCTCCTTACCAGCATCCAACTGAACAAACCCCCCTGCCCACTTACCTGGTAGCCACTACCCAGTAACTCCTACTGCCAATACCATGAGATTTGCTTTGAAAACTTTGCAGCTTATTATTGCTTGTAATTATGAAAAATTGAGGGGAAAACCTTGAAATGCCTATCAAAGGGGGGATGGATAAATAAAATGTGGCATATCCATATTATTGTGATATGAATTTTATCCTAATATCCTAATATTCTAGTATATTATGATATGAACCCTTATAGTAGCCATTAGAAGGAATAGGGGACTTTCCTGGTGGCTCAGTGGTAAACAATCCACCTGCTTAGCAGGAGCCACAGGAGACGCGGGTTCAACCCCTGCATCAGGAAGATCCCCTCGAGGAGGGCACGGCAACCTACTTCAGTATTCCTGCCTGAAGAATCCCATGGACAGAGGAGCCTACAGTCCATAGCGCTGCAAAGAGTCAGACACGACTGAAGCGACTTAGCACACATGGACGCAGAAAGAATGGACTGTCCCTATATATACCATAGTATATCCACGTATAAAACATCTTTGTGTAAGTCAACTCATGACATGTAATAAAAAGGAAAGTGCGGCATAAAACATGCATTCATTTACATGAATTTTGAAGCACAATATGTATTATTTAAAGATAAATGTATACATGTAAGACTTCCCTGGTGGCTCAGATGGTAAAGCGTCTGCCTGCAATGCAGGAGACCCGGGTTCGATCCCTGGGTCAGGAAGATCCCCTGGAAAAGGAAATGGCAACCCACTCCAGTACTCTTGCCTGGAAAATTCCATGGACAGAGGAGCCTGGTAGGCTACAGTCCATGGGGTCGCAAAGAGTCAGACATGACTGAGTGACTTCACTTTCTTCTTTCTTTCTTTCTATATACATGTAAAATTACTACAGATGGTTGGGATACACACTAAATCCATGATAGTTGCTTCCAGGGACTGGGCTGAAGAAACAGAACTTGGCTGGGGACAACTATAATCTGTTTTATTTAATTTATTTTATATAAATGCTGCTGCTGCTGCTGCTAAGTCGCTTCAGTCGTGTCCGACTCTGTGCGACCCCATAGACGGCAGCCCACCAGGCTCCCACGTCCCTGGGATTCTTCAGGCAAGAATACTAGAGTGGGTTGCCATTTCCTTCTCCAATGCATGAAGTGAAAAGTGAAAGTGAAGTCGCTCAGTCGTGTCCGACTCCTAGCGACCCCAAGGACTGCAGCCTACCAGGCTCCTCCGTCCATGGGATTTGCCAGGCAAGAGTACTGGAGTGGGGTGCCATTGCCTTCGCCTATATAAATGCTACTGAGGCAAATATGATAAACTGTTAATAAGGGTCACTTCTGAGAGGAAAAATATATGTGTTCATACATGTTAGTCTTTTTGCATTTTCTCTTTTTTTTTGCAACTTTATTGAGGCATAAATGATGTACAGTAAACTGCACATATTTAATGTGTACAGTGTGATCAATTTTGACAGATGTATACACCCATGAAAGCATTACCACATGAAGACATGAATATTTACATCACTTCCAACAGTTTCTTCAAGCCCTTTTGCATCCATTTCTCCTTCCTGCCTTGGACTTGGGCAAACATTGATTTGCTTTCTGTCATATAGATTAGTTTGCTTTCTGTAGAATCTTATATGAATGAAGTCCTACCGCATGTGCTTTTCTTGGGGTTGGTGCTGGTGGGTGTTTTTGGGTCGCTCAGTCATGTCCAACTTTGCAACCCCATGGACTGCAGCACGCCAGGCCTCCCTGTCCATCACCAACTCCCGGAGTCCACCCAAATCCATGTCCATCAAATCAGTGATGCTATCCAGCCATCTCATCCTCTGTCGTCCCCTTCTCCTCCTGCCCCTAATCCCTCCCAGCATCAGAGTCTTTTCCAATGAGTCAACTCTTCGCATGAGGTGGCCGAAGTTTTGGAGTTTTAGCTTTAGCATCATCCTTCCTATGAACACCCAGGACTGATTTCCTTTAGGATGGACTGGTTGGATCTCCTTGCAGTCCAAGGGACTCTCAAGAGTCTTCTCCAGCACCGCAGTTCAAAAGCATCAATTCTTTGGCACTCAGCTTTTGGCTCAGATCATGAACTCCTTATTGCCAAATTCACACTTAAATTGAAGTAAGTAGGGAAAACCACTAGACCATTCAGGTATGACCTAAATCAAATCCCTTATGATTATACAGTGGAAGTGGGAAATAGATTTAATGGACTAGATCTGATAGATAGAGTGCCTGATGAACTATGGACGGAGGTTCGTGACATTGTACAGGAGACAGGGATCAAGACCATCCTCATGGAAATGAAATGCAAAAAAAGCAAAATGGCTGCCTGGGGAGGCCTTACAAAGAGCTGTGAAAAGGAGATAAGTGAAAAGCAAAGGAGAAAAGGAAAGATATAACCATCTGAATGCAGAGTTCCAAAGAATAGCAAGAAGAGATAAGAAAGCCTTCCTCAGCAATCAATGCAAAGAAATAGAGGAAAACAACAGAGTGGGAAAGACTAGAGATCTCTTCCAGAGAAGGCAATGGCACCCCACTCTAGTACTCTTGCCTGGCAAATCCCATGGATGGAGGAGCCTGGTAGGCTGCAGTCCATGGGGTCGCTAGGAGTCGGACACGACTGAGCGACTTCACTTTCACTTTTCACTTTCATGGATTGGAGAAGGAAATGGCAACCCACTCCTGTGTTCTTGCCTGAAGAATCCCAGGGGCATGGGAGCCTGGTGGGCTGCCGTCTCTGGGGTTACACAGAGTCGGACACGACTGAAGCGACTTAGCAGCAGCAGCAGAGATCTCTTCAAGAAAATTAGAGATACCAAGGGAACATTTCATGTAAAGATGGGCTTGATAAAGGACAGAAATGGTATGGATGTAACAGAAGCAGATAATATTAAAAAGAGGTGGCAAGAATACACAGAAGAACTGTACAAAAAAGATCTTCACAACCAAGATAATCACGATGGTGTGATCACTCATCTAGAGCCAGACATCCTGGAATGTGAAGTCAAGTGGGCCTTAGAAAGCGTCACTACGAACAAAGCTAGTGGAGGTGATGGAATTCCAGTTGAGCTATTTCAAATCCTGAAAGATGATGCTGTGAGAGTGCTGCACTCAATATGCCAGCAAATTTGGAAAACTCAGCAGTGGCCACAGGACTGGAAAAGGTCAGTTTTCATTCCAACCCCAGGTTGAGGGTCATTCATTTCTGCCTCAATTTCCTCTGCTGAGACATTGAGGAAGAAGTTCTCATTTCACCTTCCTGCATCTCTTAAGCTTCAGATCAGAGAATTCTTATTCTAAGTTCAACCTGATATCATTATTGGTCTGTGACCTAAAGTGACTTTTGGGTTTTTTTGGCTGGACAGGGAGCCATTGTTTCTGTGGGAAAATGCCCAGTTTTCTTCTTTTTTCTTTTTTTAAATCAACCTTCTCCTCAAGGCTTCCTCTGCTCAGTGCCTGGGGTTTTATTTTTATTTATCTCGTTGAAATTTTATTTATTTATTTTTGGCTGTCTGGGTCTTCATTGCGGTGTATAGGCTTCTCACCGAGGTGACTTCTCTTGTGTCAGCACAGGCTTAGCTGCTTTGCTACATGTGGGATCTTCCCAGGCCAGGGATTGAACCCATGTCCCCTGCAACGGCAGGCTGATCCTTAACCTCTGAACCACCAGCGAAGTCATCCAAATTTCAAATAACTGATCTACAAAGAAAGTTTTGAAACATAACTTGTTATGTGCCAGCCAGGAACTCCTTAGGTATATAAATCTTTGTACAATGAGCTATGTTGTAATGGAAATATTTTTACAGATATAATTCTTAATCTATAGCCAATATCAGTCATTAAAACATACTGTTCAGTCCTGGGGCCCATAAGAGTAGGATGTTATGGAGAAATTGGAAAGGAGCCAGTGGAAACAAAGAAAATGATGGAAGGTTTTGAAAAATAGCCCTTCAGGGAAAAGTCTACATTAGTTCAGAGAAGAGAGGTGTGAGCAGACTGAATATCAGCCTTCAAACTATAAAAGGATGTTACATTATTGACACCTAGTCTTTCTTCTGTGTGTTCACAGAGGGAGATAGGAGAGAAAATGAGCGTCAGCTGCAGCAGAAGGATGTAGGCTGGTCAGAGGTCCCCAGCCTCTGAAGGTCAGAATCCAGTCTCAAGTAACCACGCTTCTTTCTCACAAGGGAGGACGTCATTCTTGAGGTTTTTCAAAAGGTCTCTCTGCTCAGTGGCAGGCTAACATCTGTCCAGATGGTTTGCACATAGTACTATTTAGGAAACTGATGAACTCTGTCCAAACACAGAAGATACTTCAAGGCTGCAAAGAGTAAAGGAAGGCAAGAGGAAAAGACCAGACAAGGGAGTGCAAAGCCTTCTCTCTATCCATCGTGTGACAAGGCTGCTCCAAACAGCAGGGCCCCTTGGAATGGAGTATATGGTTGTGGGGGGCGGGGGCAGCCCCTCTGCCCTCTGGGAGGCTGGGCCACCTCTCAGGGGCTGGAGGCCATCCTTGTCATCAGTGTGCTTTCAGGGGCTGGTGACAAACCAGAAATGCCTCTAGAAGAGAGCAACTGGGGTCAGAAACTGGAAGCTGGGTCACATGAGGAATAGTTGGGGGAACCACGTGTACGGACCTGGAGAAGATAAGCTGGAAACCAGGCAGGAGAAGAAAGTTTCCAATATTTGAGGTGCTGTCGGGCTCAGGAGAGATTAGAATGGTGCCGTGTGCAGCCCCAGAGGGAAAAGCAGAGCCAGTGGGCACGGATTGCAGGGATAGAGTGTCAGCTGGAAAGGAGGAAGCGTTTTGTAACTGGAGATGCTCAAAGAGGACTGAGGCGCCTAGTGACACAGGAAGTGTTTGTGCAGAGACTGGATGAGAATGACACAGGAAGTGTTTGTGCAGAGACTGGATGAGAATCTCACAAGATCGTTGACAGAAGAATTTCTGGCTCTTTCCCCAACCCACCCCCGACCCCAATCAAGGGAAAGTTCTTAGAGAGTGAGCTGAGCTACCAACAAACATCTTTCACCAGGTGCTCAGGAAAGGTGTTCTTTGCGTTTCAACCACTAGAGGGCGTCAGGACAGCAGCGTTCCAGAGCCGTCATCCAGGCTCTTTAAGTAGCAACTGATACCAATCTGGTCCTGGCTCCTGCCTCCTGAATTCTGCCTTCTACCTCTCCTCCACGAATCTTTCCGGAATGCTTGCATCTGATTAAATTCTTTAGTATCCAAGGAGGGGACTCTGTGCGTCCTGAGGCACAATTACCTGTTGTTTGTACTTTAAAGCTGGGTTTATTAATTGTATAAATAGATTAAACAATATTCCTCTGAAAATTCGAATACTCTCTGTACAACTAAAAAAAATTAAAATTTATGAATTTAACCAATATAACATTTTCCAGCCATTTAAACGTTAATTTACAAGCTAACCGATTTTGTCTAAAATCATGAGTATCCTATATCTGAATCTTTTAAATGCTACAAGTCCTTTAAAAGTAGAAACATATATATTGAATTATTGAAATAATTACAACACTATTATATTTATACTTATGCTATTATAAAGTACTTGCACCCTTTTTTCTCCTCTCTCACTATACTTACTCTTATGAATATTCTTATACTCTCCTGAGGATAGAGTATCTTTTAAAATACATATTTCTTGCAAATCAAGACCACAATGAGGTACCATTTCAAGCCAGTCAGAATGGCTGTGATCCAAAAGTCTACAAGCAATAAATGCTGGAGACAGTGTGGAGAAAAGGGAACCCTCTTACACTGTTGGTGGGAATGCAAACTGGTACAGCCACTATGGAGAACAGTGTGGAGATTCCTTAAAAAACTGGAAATAGAGCTGCCTTATGACCCAGCAATCCCACTGCTGGGCATACACACTGAGGAAACCAGAACTGAAAGAGACACATGTACCCCAATGTTCATCGCAGCACTGTTTATAATAGCCAGGACATGGAAGCAACCTAGATGTCCATCAGCAGACGAATGGATAAGAAAGCTGGGGTACATATACGCAATGGAATATTACTCAGCCATTAAAAAGAATACATTTGAATCAGTTCTAATGAGGTGGATGAAACTGGAGCCTATTATACAGAGTGAAGTAAGCCAGAAAGAAAAACACTAATACAGTATACTAACACATATATATGGAATTTAGAAAGATGGTAATGATAACCCTCTATGTGAGACAGCAAAAGAGACACAGATGTATAGAACAGACTTTTGGACTCTGTGGGAGAGGGAGAGGGTGGGATGATTTGGGAGAATGGCATTGAAACATGTATACTATCATGTAAGAAACGAATTGCTAGTCTAGGTTCGATACAGGATACAGGATGCTCGGGGCTGGAGCACTGGGATGACCCAGAGAGATGATATGGGGAGGTTGGTGGGAGGGGGGTTCAGGATTGGGAACTCATGTACACCTGTGGTGGCTTCATGTCAATGTATGGCAAAACCAATACAGTATTGTAAAGTAAAAAAATAAAAAAATAAAAAATAAAATAAAAATATGTATTTCTATACCTTTATGGTGACATAGTAATTATGTCAAACTCAAAAGCAAAAAAAATCAGGTAGCTCAGGTTGGAGATGCTGGGTTTTGAAACTTCATACAGACATTCAAAATCTTCCCATGTACTTAAAATTCCAATGCATCTAGTCAATTAAACTTAAAGACACAAGGTTATATTTTTGGTACCTACAAGTGGAGTGCTGCTCTAACAAATACCTAAAACAGTGAGATTGACTGGGAACTGCTTAGAGGCTAGAAGAATTTTGAGGAACATGATAGAAAAAGCCTAAATTGCCTTGAACAGACTGTTAGTAAGAATTCAAACTTGGAAGATGCTGCTGCTGACTACTAAAAGGAAGTGAGAAATGTGGTATTAGAAACTGGAGGAAGAGGGTTGCTTGTTAGGTAGTAACAGAAAGCTTAGCAAAACTGTGTCCTGCAGTTATGTGTCAAGCAGTACAGGTAAGTGATGAACTTGTTTATCTGGCTAAGGTTTCCAGGCAAAAGGTTGAGGGTACCACCTGGTTCTTAGTTGCTGCATATAGTAAAATGCTAGAGGAGAAAGATAAAATGAGGGAAGAGCTGTTCAACAAAAAGGAACCGGGACTTGATGATTTTGACAGTCCCCAGTCTCCAAATGGCAAAAGATGTTTAAAGTGAGAAATGACTTTTCTAGCAGGTGGCATAGAGATAAACCCTGGCCTAGAAAAAAAGCCAAGTGGTTATTGTACAAGCGGTTTTATTAAAACCTTGGAAAGATCCAAGGATCAGAATTGTATTCAGTCCCATGACAGGCCTTCTTTAGAGATAAAGGGTGTGCCTCATACAACATTTCAAATGATAAGGCCTGTCTGAGTTGTCCCTTAACCATCTCAGCATCTTCACCCTAGGTGAAGGAGTGCCTGTCTCAGGAAACTGAGGATGTTGCTTAAGTGTAAGGCAAATTGACAGGAGACCCACAAAGTATTTAAGAACTTTTTTCTTCCTTTTGTTTTTGTTTTTTTTTTTTTGGAAAAAGCACTGCCAACTTAAACTAAAGGGGACAGAAAGAGTAAAAACTGAAAGGAGGCGGTTAGGTCTCCAAAATTCTACTGGCAGGAAGCAGGATAATAAACATACTCAACTGCAAATGTTCTGCCTTTCATGAAAAACGTAACATGACTCAGAGGGTGGAGGCAAGAGCTACCAGGGATTATTCCCAGAATTTAGGATCTAATCAAGGAACCAGTAACAATTTGCCAGGCTGAATTTCAAAATCTCTTTGGATTTTGGATGGGTAACTCCTTTTTACCTTTCATATATTCTCTCCCATTTTAAATAGAAAGTCAATTCCTATTTTACTGTGCCTAGCCCTCTGCTGCGTGTTGGATGCTTGGGAGTTAGTAGGTTGTCTAGTTTTGCAGACTGAGAGTAACTATACTCAAAGAGACTCCGCCATACCTGGACTTGATTTAGATGATGAGATTCTAGACTTTGAACAGATGCTATAATGGGATGAGCTTTTTTGGGAAATTGGAAGGGAATAAATGTCTTTTTCATGTGGTAGATACACAAATCATTGGGGAAGGTAGACTGTGCCGGACCGACTCTAGGGTAGTCCTTAGGTTCTGCACCAACTGGCTTGAACCTTTGTGTGATCTCTTCCTCTTGAGTGTGAACGGAACCTATGAAGTGCTTCTAACTAGTGGAGCTTGGCAAAGCCAATTGGATATGTGTGATTATGTGCACACGATTCTATTACATAAAATTGCATTTCATCTTGCTAGGAGACCTCGCCCCTGCTGTCTTTGAAGGAGTAAGCTGCCTTGCCCTGAGCTTCCATATGCACCAAGGAGCTGAAGGCAGCCTCCAAGTGATGGTCAGCAAGAAGATAAGGTCTTCAGTCTGATAGGCTGCAAGAAACTGAAATACTCCAATAGCTCTATGAGCCTGGAACAGATCTGACTCCAGTCAGACCTTTGAAGTCTATAGACAGGTAAGCAGGGAGGGAAGGTCACGAGCAGGCTGGTATCTCAGGAACGTGAGCCAGAACCCCACAAAGACAGGTTGAAGCTCATATTTGTTCTTGTTGTCTTTGAACTTTAGACAACAGTGTCCTGCAGAAGCTGGAATCCTTCATAATGGAACTAAACACATACACCTGGCCCAGGAGTCAGGCCACTGAAAGGGAAGCCAGAGAAGGAGGGCCATTGCACAGCCGGATGCTGCTTCACACCGGTGGGGTGAGTCAGCTCCAAAATTACTTATCCAGGCACTGAAATATAGCATCATGTAAACTTACCTAACCTTAAATATTTCTAACCTGTTAACAGTGTGGGAACAATTCTCTGCTACATTTCCCCTTAAAATCACAAGTCTCGTTTGCACTTTCAAAAGTTGGCCACGGCTACCCAGGGGAGCGTTCTCTTGTATTGTTGTATTACTTTGTGTGTATCCATTTATCTCATAACAGAAATTTGGCTTTTCAGTTTTTGAATGTTATGAATAATGCTACTGTACATCCAAGTCATGGTGTAGACATACGCTTTTACTTCTCATGGGTGGATTCCTAGGAGTGGAATCGTTAGGTTGTGTGGTAGACGTACGTCTAACGTTTAAAGAAGCTGCCAAAATGTTTTCCACTGTGGTTGAACTATTTCACATTCTTATCAACAATGTGTGAAGATTCCAGTTCTTCCGCAGCCTCACAAACATTTGGTGTTGTGTCTGTTTTGCATCCTCACTGTTTCAGTAAGTGGATAGTAGAATCTGCTTGTAGTTTTCATTTGCATTTCCCTATGGGCATCTTTCCACAAGCTTATTAGACGTCTGTGCACCACCTTTAGTGAAGTATCCAGTTGCCCCCAGGTGTAACTCACTCATTTGTTGACTTTTCTCCCTTCCCCATTTCCCTCACTTCTGTTTCCTAAGATAACTCCCCCCACCAAATTATCTGCACAAGACTTATCTCAGGGTGTGTTTTCAGAGACACCTAAGGCAGGCATCGTATTTGGTCCCTTGACAAATTGAGGTCTGTCCATGGAACGGCCATCGGGAGAATTAGGGGCTAGCAATGACATGATATTAAAACAATGACAATAGCTGAGGAAACTGGAGAAGAGAAAGCTCACAGAAATAATGATAGTCATTTTTAAATACCTGGAAAACATTCATGTAGAAGAGGATCGGGGGGACAGGAGCATCAGTTCGAGGTTATATATCAGATGTTATGCAGCGTGCCAAGGCCTGTATTATCTTATTCCAGCTTAAAGCAATCCAGGGAGGCAGTTACTATCTTTATCTTTCAGAGGAGCAAACTGAGGTACAGAGAGTTGAAGGAATTTTCTCAAGGTCCAAAGTTAACAAGCATTTTCACTAAGATTCAAAGCCACACCTACTTTGCCCCGGCTTGCATCTTCTTGGTGTCTTGTGCCTATTGCAGTAATGGGTGAGACGGGGACCAACAGGCAGATGTTCTGAGTCCGCCCAATTGTCTTTATATGAATGCAGGGCTTGACAGAGATTGTTTAGATGTCCGCCAATGCTATTTTCTCTTTCTGGATGGAGGAACATTTCATGTTCCAGCTTCCTTTGCAATTAGACTGGGGCCATGTACCAGAGTTCTGGCAAATGGAAATGTGCAGATGTGAGGCACCTGATATTTTCTTTCTCTCCCGCTTTCTTTTTTGGCCTCTTGGGCAGCTGAAAGCGGAGAACCCAGTAGAGGACTCTGGGAAGGTCCTGGGAGAAGGCTTAGCCACCAGAGAGAGGGTGCATGGATCCCAGGGCCTGGGGTGGAACAAAGCACCTGGAGTGTTCACCACACCGGGCTGGGACATGAGCAACAGGTGGACATACGTTTGATTAAGCTGCTGAGATTTAGGAATTGTCATACGACTGACATTCCCTAAGAAACCCTGAACTTCCTGTCTCAGAAAGCACGCCAACAGGGATCAAATGTCCAGTTGCCAAGGCTGTTGTAAAAGATTTCTGGGGCAAGGGACCAGATGACCTGCAAAAATGATAGTTAATGTTTATTGAGCTATTATAGATCAGGCTTGTATGTGCATTCTTTCATTTAAAGTCTACGGTATACTTTATCACGCTCATTTTATACATGAGGAAAGCAAGGCACAGAGGAGTTAGGTTACTTGCCCAAGGTCACACAGCAGGTAAGAGGTAGAACCAGACACCCTTCGTACTGCTTCCAGGTACCTCGCTCTCAGTCACTACTCCCGTTCATCTCTAAAGCTGAGACTTGGAGACTAGATCAGTTTTGTCCATGCAGGAATTTTTTCTTTGATTTTATTTTGAGATTTCAGACTATATGTGACAATGAACAGATTTCACACAGAAATTCTGTTTTCCAGTGCCTCTTGAAAGTCAGAAGATCTGCCAAAACTGGCTTACAGGCCATGATGGCAGCAGGCAGGTGGAGCTGAGGACTGTTTATTCCCCTTCAGGTGGGGAATAAACCTGTCTCCTCACTTAGGTTATTATCAAGCTCCAGGAGCTTTTGATTTAGTGAACCCTGGAAGGTTCCATCTAAGGCTACATTCTCCCCAGTCACAGGGTCTGGCATCTAAGAGAAACTCAGCAAGTGTACACAATAAATGAATAAAAGCAGAACCCAGATTCTCTCAGCCTCTCCTCTTCTTCCAGCTCTCCCTCCTGTGATTGGGAACCAGGGAATCTGAGTCCCTCAGTGATAACACAGAAGACGAACTTCCCTTTGGTTCCAAGCAGCCAGGACCCAGGTGAAGGCACCTACAAATGCTGTGCCTGACTTGGGCTCATGCTGACACCTTCTCCCAACTGCAAACATTCACTTCTTTGTGACTAGTGTTTGTTCTGAAGAACCAGCCAGAAATGGGGCTCAATGGCCAGGCAGGTTGTCTGGTTCTGTCTCAGATTAGGTTGCGCACAATGGACCCTTTGTACAGTCTGTAGAGCGTGGCGTGGAGAGGCAGGCATGCCTGCTCACAGCTTCGGAGACTCTCTCATAACAGCGCTGAGGATGGACAGGCATGATTTAATCCTGGTGCAGAGCAGCCGCAGACTACTGGACTTCTGTGTGGCTCCCTAAGCCTTGCACATGGGGAGCTTTCCTCCCAGGTCATCAGCCGAGCTCATTTGGAGGAGTGCGGGTCTGGGGCATGGCCCAGATCAGCAGCCCTGACGCACACAGCCTCAGCGTAAGCTGCAGCCTCGCTGATCGCCTTAGCGGGGCCCAGGCCCGCCGCTCCCCACCTCCACCTGGGATGGTGCTGCCTGTCCCCGGACCGCTGGTGACTTGGCATCAGGGAGGAGAAGGGGAACACAAGGGCTCCTGCTTGTTGGCCTGGAGGTAGAAAGGGGGTTCCCCGTAGGCTCTGACTTCTGAGGCTCGTTGGGTAGCAAAGTGGATTGCTTAAGGCAGCTGTTCTGGATCTGAGGTCACCCCCCACCCCCAGGGGGGCATTTGCTAAGCCTGGACACACTTTTGATGTTAGTGCATTCCCCCCCTCCCCACCCATTTCCATGGGGGCAGGGAGCGCTGCTGGCTTCTCATGGACATATCTTAGAGCGCACAGCCCCACCATGGAGAATTCCCCATCCCCAAATGTCGAAAGTGCCGAGACTGAGAAAGCTTGCCTCAAAGCCTGAGAGCTTTTATTCCTTTTTTTAAGCTTCAAAATTATAAAAGGTAATTTATTACTTTACAATCAGAAAAAATAAGTTGTTTTAAATATAGATAAATATGTTGGACTTCCCAAGTATCACCTTCTTTCACTATTTATAATAGTGTTGGCATATAGAAGATAGCCAGTACCTATGTATGCAATAAATGGATGACTACTTTACTGGTACCCTTTGTTTAACTGTTTATAAGTGGGTACCCCTTTCATTGAAGCAGTATGCAGCTCTTTTAGGGGGAGGGAGGAGGTATTGGACCGCTTGTTCAGTCATTCATTCATTTTCTGCTTCTGGCCTTTGGACCGCTTGTTCAGTCATTCATTCATTTTCTGCTTCTGGCCTTTGGACCCCTTGTTCAGTCATTCATTCATTTTCTGCTTCGGGCCTTTGTGTGTGGGCCCCTGACTGAGCCCTGGTGGCTCAGAGGGTAAAGCGCCTGCCTGAAATGCAGGAGATCCAGGTTCGATCCCTGGGTCGGGAAGATCCCCTGGAGAAGGAAATGGCAGCCCACTCCAGTACTCTCGCCTGGAAAATCCCACGGACAGAGGAGCCTGGTAGGCTACAGTCCATGGGGTTGCAAAGAGTCAGACAGGACTTCACTTTCTTTCCCTGACTCCCACGGCATGTTTTTAAATGAAATGTTGTCAGTTTACTAATAAGGCTGGCCTCTCTCTTTCCTCAATCCTAGCGCTATTATTTGGGCGGATTTGATTTCGTGAATTTCCGGTCCATTGTAGGAGAACCAGATTTGGTATTGATATGGATTATCGCTGTAATGCTATGTGTGTGCATGTTTTAACCAAGAAGGAAACATTTTATAATTGAAAGATTGAATTGTTACTTGTAATCCCTGAGTCAAAAAATCTCAAACTTAAGGATTTTATATATTGGCCAAAACGAGAGGCCAGGCGGAACCTGAGTTTACGTCTGGCACTCCTTGGCACCCGCAAAATCGCTGATGGCTGCGCGGCTCTGAGGGCTCTGCTCCTCCCGCACGGCCGCTGGTTTCTTTATGCCGCTGTCACCACCCGAAGCTCTATCAGATACTGTGTACTTGTTTTACTGTCTGCTTCCTCTTCCAGGTGTGAGTCCTCTGAGAGCAAGGACCTTCTTGCTTATTCACTGCCCTGCCTTGAATGGCGCCTGGCACCTTGGGGGCATGTCACACGTGTTTGCTGAATGAATAAATGGCAGAGCAGAGGGGCTCAGAGACTGAATGGCCTCCCTAAGGTCATGCTGAGCCCAGTCAGGAGATGCAGCTGTATAACCAGGTCCGGGCCCTCTCATCTGGCTTGCCCCAGCTCCCCCAGCAAATACCTGGTCGGGGAGAGATGCTAGGCAAGCTCCTCTAACACGGCAGAGTTGCCCACGGAGTCTTAGGGGCACAGGGGTGTGGGATGGCATCCTCATCTCCTACGTTGGAGGGGGATCTTGGGACGTGACCCCTGGAGTGACCTATGTGCTTGGCCTGGGCCCGAGGAATTTCTTCAGATGCAGGACTATCAGACTAAAACGGGGAAGCCCGCAGTTCAGCTGGGCTGAGTGGCCGGCCTGTGTGACAGTGACGTGCGGGAAAACCCGCGGCGCCCTGCAGTGGCTGCCGCCTCCAGGAAATGTTTTTCAGGGTCAGAGAACCAGGGACTCTTAGAGGTGGAAGGAGAGACCCTAACGACCACTGAGTCCAGGAGCTGTAGACTCGTCAGTGGGCCCGAAACCGTGAGAAATGGGGGGGTGGATTGCAAATTGGGAAATATCTGTCCTTTGTGAAAGGAGGTGGTGGCCCTCAACTCGAGGGGAATGTTGACCTGTGGGAGTGAGAGCCCGTCGAGCCAGCTGGGCTTATTTTTTAAAGAGAACCCTGAAATGTGTGTTGGTGTGTGTGCGAGATAGACAAACACACTGATTTTTAAGCGTTGGCATTGCTTTAACTGAAGTGTGAGTGTTGGGCAGTGTAACAGAGTGTAACTGCAGGCCGGGTCCAGCTCACAGGCTGCTGACTGGGGGCCGCGGCGGCCTGCTGTCTCAGTCTACACAGGGGGAAACTGAGGCACAGAGCATAGTGAATGCACAGCCAGGAGTGTGGGGTCCAGGCCCTCGAGCAAAGAGCTTCATTTAAAAATCCCTTTCTGGAGGCCCTCCTGCACTATCAGTGGGAGCGCACATGGTGCCACCAGCATGGAGAACAGTGTGGAGAGTCCTGGAAAAACGAACAATAGAGTTCCCACGTGACCCAGCAATGCCATTCCTGGGCAGGGCTCGAACTCAGAAAGATACGCGCAGCCTTATGTTCATAGCAGCACTGTTCACAGGAGCCAGCACACGGGAGCAACATAATGTGCAGGAGAGAGGACTGGTAAGGGAGATGTGGTGCGCATACACGGGGGAATACGGTTCACCCACAGGAAAGACCGAAATAATGCTGTTCGCAGCAACACGGTGAACTGGGAGATTGCTCTAATAACTGAAGTAAGTCAAACAGAGAAAGATATCTCGTGACATCACTTGTATGTGCAATCTATGACACAGATGAACTTATTTCTGAAACAGAAACGGACTCACAGACACAGGGAACAGATTCAGGGCTGCCAGGGCAGTGGAAGGCAGGGGCGGTGACGGGACGGTGGGGAAGGGGCGGAACAGGAGTTTGGGATGAACAGATTCAGACTATTAAGTAGAGACTGGATAACAGCAAGGTCCTCCTGTATAGTGGAGAACTATATTCAACATCCTATGATAAACCATGGTGGAAGAGAACATAAAAAAGAATGTGTGTCACCGAGGAAACCAGAATTGAAAGAGACACATGTACCCCAATGTTCATCGCAGCACTGTTTATAATAGCCAGGACATGGAAACAACCTAGATGTCCATCAGCAGATGAATGGATAAGAAAGCTTTGGTACATGTACACAATGGAGTATTACTCAGCCGTTAAAAAGAATTCATTTGAATCAGTTCTGATGAGATGGATGAAACTGGAGCCGATTATACAGAGTGAAGTAAGCCAGAAAGAAAAACACCAATACAGTATACTAACACATATATATGGAATTTAGAAAGATGGCAATGACGACCCTGTATGCAAGACAGGAAAAAAGACACAGCTGTGTATAACGGACTTTTGGACTCAGAGAGAGAGAGAGAGGGCGGGATGATTTGGGAGAATGGCATTCTATCATGTATACTATCATGTAAGAATTGAATCGCCAGTCTATGTCTGACGCAGGATACAGCATGCTTGGGGCTGGTGCATGGGGATCACCCACAGAGAAGTTATGGGGAGGGAGGTGGGAGGGGGTTTCATGTTTGGGAACACATGTAAGAATTAAAGTTTTTAAAATTTAATAAAAAAAAAAAAAAAAGAATGTGTGTGTGTGTGTGTGTGTGTGTGTGTGTGTGTATCTTTGCTGTACAGCAGAAATGCACACAGCATTGAAAATCACCTATGCTTTAATTAAAAAACCATTTTCTATGAAGATTAGTTAATTTGGCAAGACAGGAGGGATATTGTAAAGAAAAAATTAATTGAGCACCTACTAGGTTTCAGACAGTTGGTGATTGCACTGTATAAAGTCACACTCAGCTTTTACTTTTTTTGAGCAAGTCACTTAATCTCGCTGTGCTTGTTTCCTTGTGTAAAGTGTAAAGTGTAAATAATAGTAGGGGAGTCCTGATGCTGTGGTACAGATGAAAGATTCATATGAAATGTTTGAAACTGATTGCCTGTTTTGGCCCTCAGCGCCATTGAGGTCGGTGTTATCCTCACCCTCATTGTACATGTGAAGAAACTGATTTCTGAGAGGTTATTTAAGTTGCCCATGATTGTCCAGCAATAAATTAGAACCAAGAATTGGACCCTGATTGTCTGGGTCCAATTATAATTACATTGTCTGACTATAATTTCTCTACTTCCCTCGTTATACAACTAGGCTGGTGTTATAAATTCAAGATAAGAAAAACAAAAACAGCCCATTTTTCTCCTTGGTAATCATTGTACAGACAGTCAAGGTCGAAAGTTACGTTCTGTGGTATTTCCCTACACTTTCAGCTGAGTATCATCTGTGATGATAGAAGAGAAAATGTTACACGGATATTTAAAATGGTGGATAACAAAATAATTTCTCCTTGGGCATTCACTATGCAATCTGGGGGCAGCTAATTTATCTTGCTAATTATGTTTTGCTTAAGCTGATTTTAAAATTAGTCTGTTTACCCTGGGCTCATACTGATTAACAGCAGGGAGAGGTGGCCTAGGAGCATCTTGGGTGGTAGAGGAAGGATATCTTGAGATTTGGAGAAATTTCCTGGATAATTTTCATGGAGCTATGGGTAGGTAGAAGGCTGATGTGTTGATGGTACTCTGACTATAGATAATCATCGGGATTTGTTGTCAGAGTATTTAAATATAAGGCTGTGACTCAGAGTCACAGCCTGAGAGTTGAATGGACTCAGAGTTGAATGGACCCCAAGCTCCTCCTTGCTTAGTCTTTAGCGCTGAGAGTTCAGACAGCCAACATAGGTAAATCAATCAAGGAGATGGAAAAAGGAGGTCTAGCTGGAGGTAACTCCAGAAATTTCCTTGCAGTAGGTGTCCAACAAAGATACAGTGCCTATTACATTCAGTGACTTATGCCAGGAGCTCAGACCGCCACGATGAATAAGGCTATTGTCTCACCCTGTGGAATTCCACAATCTATTAAAGAAAACAGACTTGTAAACACACACCACAGCCCATTGGGATCAGGGTTATAAAGAAGATAGGATCAGAGTAGGGCAGAGAAGAGACAGTGACAGTCTGCCTACTCAGGAAGAGGAACCTTCCATCTCTCTCACTTCTGCTCTCTTTACGTTGGCAGCGGGAGCAGGAACCTCTGCAGGCTCCGTGTCAGCTGACTTCCAGCTAGCCCAGCCAACGGGAGGCAAGGGTGCCAGACTGGAGGGTTGCAGAGAGAGGCAAGTCAGGGTGTTTCTCCTCCTTTTTCACAGCGTATGGGTCTCTACCATGACTGCACCTCCTGCTGGACAGGCCCACCAGGGTACAGCCTCCTCAAGGTGATCACGGCCCCTGGGCCCTGGTTACCTCCTCCCATTGCCCTTCTAGCTTAGAAATGGTTGCAGCTTTTTGCAGATGCTAATCTCACTGTTCCCCAGCTGGTGACTCAGTGTTTTCCATCACCTGCTTTGAAACCAATCCCCTGCAATTAATTCACACCATGTGAATGCAGAGAGTCATTTCTGTATTTCAGGGTGGGCTCTAGTGGATGTAGAGAGCTGCCAGGGGAGCTGATGCTCGAACTGGCTTTGAAAGGGAAAGAAGAAATTTGCTAGGTAAAGATCCAGAATGTCCTAAATACAGTAGGAAATGGAAACAGTTGAGCGTGGAGATTCAGGAGGGGCAGGCCACCCTCCCAGTGGTGAGCCACTGAAGACCTTCAGAAAGAGCTTAAAGTGTGTAGGCATTTTAGAAAGCTCTCCTGACTAATTCTGCTTAGTACAGGTTGCTAAAGAAAATAGCAGGGCGGGCATGAAGCCTATTTAGAGGCAAACAAACAATTCAGACCAGAAGCCACTGAGGCTTGAATTATGAGTGTGATAGATAGGAAAGGTCATACCCTAGATGCGAAGTGAAGAGAGAGTTGCTCAGTCGTGTCCGACTCTTTGCACCCTAGATATTACACTCTTAATTAATTCCAAGAAAAGAAACTCCTTATATTCCTGGCACATAATAGGTGCTCAATAAATATTTGTTGACTGAATTAATACTCCAATAACTTCTTTTCTCCTTTTGGATATTATGAAGAATGCTCGTATAAATAGTGAGGACCAGTTTTTGTGTGGACACATTTTCATTCCTTTTGGTTATATACCGAGGAGTGAAGTCTCTGGGTCATATGGTAATTCTGTGTTTAACTGTTTGAGGACCTGCCAGAGTGTTTTCCAAAGTGGCTACACCATTTTACATTCCCATCAGCAGTGTATGGATTCTGATTCCTCTGTGTCCTCACCAACATTTGATATTATCCAGTTTTTTTTTGTTGTTGTTATAATCACTTAAGGGGTAGGAAGTAGTAAGTCACTGTGATTTTGATTTGCATGGCCCTATGATTAATGATAGTGAGTCTCTTTTTGTGGGCTTATTGGCCATTTATGTGTCTTTGGAGAAATGTCTATTCAGGTCCTTTGCCCATTTAAAAAACCTCAGTTGTGCCCTTCTTTCCCCACATTTCTTTCCCTCCACCAGAACCCGAGGTGCTGTGATAACACTGGGTTGGCAGGGCAGGAATGGAGGTGCAGACGCAGAGAATGGGCCTGGGGACACAGCGGGGGAAGGAGAGAGTGGGGTGACTGAGACAGTTGCACTGACGTCTGCACACTAGCGTAACATAGATAGCTGGTGGGAAGCTGCCATATAACACAGGGCACTCAGCCCCCTGCTCTGTGAGGACCTCGAGGGGTAAGATGATGGGGATGGAGGGGGAAAGGAGGTTCAGGAGGGAGGGGACAGCCGTATACTTATGGCCGATGCCTGCGGTTGTATGTCAGAAACTAGCACACCATTGTAAAGCAATTATCCTCCAATTAAAAGTAAATTTAAAAAATATTGGGTTGGCCCAAAGGTTCATTCGGGTTTTTCTGTAAGATGTCATGGAAAAACCTGGACAAACCTTTTGGCCCAGCCAATATTTG
This sequence comes from Capricornis sumatraensis, assembly GCF_032405125.1. Classification (NCBI taxonomy): domain Eukaryota; kingdom Metazoa; phylum Chordata; class Mammalia; order Artiodactyla; family Bovidae; genus Capricornis; species Capricornis sumatraensis. Next base: position 92,384,908 of record NC_091070.1, on the reverse strand, counting down.
ACCTGTCCTGTGGAGCCTGTTAGAGTCTCTAGATCTGTGCTTGCTTTTTGGAGGACAGCTTGGGGTTCACAGCACTCTGGATCAACTCTCTCTCTATTTACTGAATGCCCTTCCCCATTCGAATCTTTCAATTAGCAGGTGTTTACTAAGCACTGACATCCAAATAGGTGGTGTTTACCCAGCACTTACAGGCTCTGTGCTCAACACTTGCCATGCGTTGTCTCGGCCCTCATTACCACTCAGTGAAGTGGTGCCACTTCTGTCCTCATTTTATGGATAAAGAAGACACACAGAGGCTGAGTGAGCTGCTGCAGTCACGCAGCTAGTAAGTGACAGAGCCGGAATTCGTACCCAGGTGTCTGACTCTGCAGCCCCGGCTCTGAGCCACTAGGCTATGCTGCCTAGCGCTGTATGTGGTGTTATTTTCTTTATATTCTTTGGGGATATAAAGAAAGCTGGCAGGAGGAAGATGTGAGTACCCAAAGAGTCAACTTTCAGGCTAAAAATATAAAGCAATTCAAGGCAACAAAAGGAAATCTGCCATAAGCCAGAATGTGATGATCGTCTGACAGGGATAACGAGAGGGGTCATCCAAGACTAGGAGAATCAAGGGAGGAGGCTTAAGGAAGAAGCTAGGATTTGACGTGTGGTTTTCCTGCTAGTGAAGGGGACATGCTGAACTCCTCTGAAACGATGTAAGACCAACTTGGAGGTCGCTAGTGGGCTGGCGCAAGTTGCAGCAGAGAATTAAAGGAGCAATTCGTATGGACGGTAAAAAGCCACCTGGGTGATCCTCTAGCTCTGAGATTCTGTGGCTGGAGCCTGGAGTGAATGGCCAATGGGTGGAATCACCTTTCTAACTTCTCTGCTGGACACCTGTAGCAGACTCATTTCGTATGTGTTCCTATTTTTAGGTTGACATAGGCCTTTGCTGGGACTGCAGTTTTCCTTTAGGAGTGGCCTCTTCCTATGCTTTATCTCACACATCACCTGTGATCACAGCAGCAAAGGCAGATCCCACTACAGCCAAGAAGGAGACACCATCCCGCCCGGTCCATCCTCGGGAGGATGGAAGGGCAAGCATCGCCTGAGACTTGAGCTGACTCCGTGATGGCCTGGTCATTCTGTGACTCAGGAAAGTGGCCCCAGCAGGAGGAAGTTGGAGTGTCTGAGAAGGAGGCAAGAGAAAGCCTGCTTGTCCCCTGAAATAAAATGTTATCATTTTAGTCTATTATTCTTTCTCTTGGGGAAGTCCTTACCTACTCCACTTGGTCTAAGTGGGACTCAATCATACGTAGCACAGAGGAGAGGGGATAACCTAGCTGGTCAGTCGGACGACTCAGCGGGCCCCCTGGCTGGTGACAGGGATGCCTCTTGTTCTCCAATCATCATGAATCCGCATGCCCACCTGTAGTCTTTGTGCCTAGACATCCTGTTGTAGCAAAAGGACCTTACTTACACACTGACAGCTTTTCTTCTGGGAAGGAGAGATCCGAGAATGTCTTTTCCTCCCAGCCCTCACCAAACCTAACTAATTTTAAAAAATCAGTTTGAGAAAGATAAATTATATTGGTTTTTAAATTTATATTTCTTTGGTTTATAAAGAGCTGGAGTCTTTTTTTTTTTTTTTGTCATTGTCTTTTTTTCGTTTTCCACTTTTTTCCCTTTGGCTGCACTGTGCAGCATGCGGGATCTTAGTCCCCTGACCAGGGATCAAACCCATACCCCTGCAATGGAAGCGCAAGTCTTAACCACTAGACCACCAGGGAAGTCTCTTTCCCCACTCCCCCCAATTTTTTTTAATTGAAGTATAGTTGATTTACAATATCATGTAAGTTTCAGGTGTATAGCACAGCGATTTGCTATATACATATGTGTATATACACACACACACTTTTATGTATATATACTATTTCAGATTCTTTTCCCTGATAGGTTATAAATAATATTGAGCATAGTTCTGTCTGCTATGAAGTAGGTCCTTGTTGGTTATCTATTTTATACATAGTAGCATGTATATGTTAAGTCCAGCCTCCTAAATTATCCCCTCCACCCCTCTTTTGCCTTTGGTAACCTTAAGTTTGTTTTTTTGTGTCTGTGAGTCTCTTTCTGTTTTGGAAATAACAAAACATTTGTGTCTTTTTTTTTTTTTTTTTTTTAGCTTCTGCACATAAATGATATCATCTGATACTTGTCTTTCTCCATGTTGGCTTCCCTGGTGGAGCCGAGGTTAAAGCGTCTGCCTGCAATGCAGGAGACCTGGGTTCGATCCCTGGGTCAGGAAGACCCCCTGGAGAAGGAAATGGCAACCCACTCCAGTATTCTTGCCTGGAGAATCCCATGGACTGAGGAGCCTGGTGGGCTACAGTCCACGGGGTCGCAAAGAGTCGGACACGACTAAGCGACTTCGCTTTCACTTTCACTTTTCTCCGTCTGACTTACTTCACTCGGTTTGATAATCTCATCCCTGTTGCGGTATACGGCATGATTTCGTTCTTTTTGGTGGCTGAGTAGCAGTCCTGTGTGTGTGTGTGACGTCTTGCTTTATCCATTCGCCTGTCAGTGGGCATTTAGGTGGCTTCCATGCCTATCTTGGCTGTTGTAATAGTGCTGCTGCGAACATCGGGTTACATGTATCTTTTCAGATTAGAGTTTCTGTTTTATATTTCTTTGATTTATAAAGCATTGGAGTTGTTTCCATATTTGCTGGCCATTTGCATTTCTTCTTTTACAAATCTTTAGGATGCTTTTCCAGTTTTCCACTGGTATGTTCACTTTTTTCTTATTGATTTGTAAAAGTTCTTTGTATATTAGGATCTCACAAATTTGTCTGCCTTAGACATGGCAAATATTCTCACAGTCTGTTATTTTCTTTGATGCTTATAATGAAACTTTTTCAATGTGATTGCAATATAATTTATATACAGTAAAATGCATCCGCTTTAAGCGTACAGCTCAGTAAGTTGTGATAAATATATATGCCCTTGTAGAGTCGGACACGGCTGAAGCCACTTAGCAGCAGCAGCAGCAGCAGCTGTGACCACAGTCAAGATATAGAACATTTCTGTTACCCCCCAAATTCCCGTGTGTCATTTTACATGGATGTAACTTCCATCATTTTGGATTAGTATTTCCTATCCTAGAGCTTCACATACATGGAATCATGCAGTATATACTTTTCTTCACAGAGCATATTGTTTTTGAGATTCATGCTGTTGTATTCTCAAAGTAAATAACTGAGAATATGAAAAGCAAGTAATAAATTGTGAGAAAATATTTAATATGTGTGTCTGACAAACGACTGGTATCATGCATGTTTTTAACATACAAATTTAAAATTTCTACAAAGTAAAATGTATCAGTCTTTCTTAATTCTGATGCCTTTGGTGTCATTCTTAGGACGATGCTATTTTCCCCAATATTATACAAGTATTCGTCTATAGTTCATTTATAATTTTGGCATTTTTATTAAATCTATATTGAAACCATTAAAATAGTTAACCTACCTAAATTACTTTTAAAAAATGTTAGCAAATTATGCCAGTACCCTGTGTTGATATTCCATTCTCTCCCTCCTGATTTAAAATGCTTTGTTTTCTAAATATTAAAATAGTTTGGACACTTCAGTCAGTTCTGATCCTTTTATTCTGTTTTTCAGCCTTGGGAACAGCTGAAAACTCTTAGCAGTGCTAATCTTTTTCTGGTTGTTTTTTTTTAACCTATGAATACTGTCTCCTTTCTTTCTCTCCCCCATGTCTCCCTTTCTTTTCTCTCTTTTTCATCCTTTTCCCCAATGATATGTCAAATTATAATTAAGCTATCCACTTTTCCCCACCAAATCATCTTGATGTTATTTTGAGTTTAGTGAAGACTTGCTTTCTTTTCTCCCTCCCAATTTTATTGAGGAATAATTGGCACATATAATTGTATATATTTAGAGTATACAATGTGATGATTCGATATACATAGATATTGTGGAATGATCACTAAGACCTAGATAATTAACACTTTTATCACCTGTGAGGATATTCTTGATTTTAGTATGGAGGTCATGTTTACTTGGTTAGAGTAAGGCAGAAATAGGTATTAAAGTTAATAGGAAGCCAGCTCATTACTAACCAATAATTCAGTGGCCCTGATCTTACCAACAAGTATAGAGAAAATGAGCCAGGTTTTTAAACTACAGAGGTCTAATTTGTAAATTGCCTTTTCAGGATAGAAGTGTGTAGGTGGGCCCAAAAGAATTATTAACCATTCACAATAGTTCTTAGTAGTAATTGACTTATTTGCACAAAGAATTGATTCCCATATTTGCTTTAACCAGACCTATGGACTAAAATATACTTGACTTCAAATAAAGAAGACAGGTTAAAAGGGAGCATTAATCTTACTCATGGGGAAGTTACATGAAAATGATTCCTGTGTTACTTTTGAAGCTAGCCATTTACTATTGATTTTACCCAAGAGGCAAGCATGTAAATAAAAACCAAGAGAAGGAACAAACAGGATACCTACTGAACTCAGTTTTGTAATAGAAAAGAGAGTCAGAGATAAAATTATGAAGACCCTAAACAGACACAAAAACTTAGGAAGAGAGGGGCTTGGAGAAATGGCTTGTGTGGCAATCCCTCCACCCTTACTGTAATGTTTCTCTCGTATTTCTCTTGTCTTTGGGGAGATTTTGGCTTAGTTTATTTAAGGATAGGATTCTTGTGTTTACATGGCTCCATTGAAGTAATGGACAATAACAGTTTGCAAAGGTTGGCATGCTTTATAAATTTAAGATGATGTGATTGTGCTTCTGAAAGCATATGGAACACTGAAGAAAGGTTGTTATCTGCTGAAAACTGTTGACGGTGGGACTTAAAAAAAAAATCATCATTTCCCCTTGAAAAATCACTACTAACAGTTTGGTACAAATTTTTCCAGTCATAGTTTACACAAATAAAAACTCTCACTTACAAGGATATAATGAGTTTCTTTTCCCCAGTTCTTTGGGCCTGGCCCAAGGACTGGCTAAGCAGCTGTTTTGCAAAAGCTGGCCTCTCTCTTTCCCCGCTTCAGAGTCTCTGCCCAGTTGGCCACCAAATTAATAAGGCTTGATGTCTGCTAGTCTTGGAGTCAGGAATTAATAAACCATGGTCTCATATATATGTGGATGGCATGTGAACACACACGTGAGGAACTCCATACTCCATGTTACGAGCAGCACTTCTGCACCAGCTCTGGCTTGCCCCAGGGATACTGAGGCCTTGTGGTCCTATGACCTTGTGGTCTTCTTTGGACTCTGGTGTCATCTGTTAAGGACACTGAAGGTGAGCTTCTAATCTCACTTTCTGGTAAATTAATGGTTGAGATGGCCAGGATGAACCTCTCAATAGTTCAGTGCCGTGGAATCAGGTAGAAAGCTCACAGGCAAGTCCTTGGAGGAGGAAGAGAGAGCGGATAGCCCATGGTGGCTTCCATGATTGACAGGTGAAGCAACTGGCGTGACATGCTTCCTACCTTTGTAAGGCGGACATTTTCAGAACCAGCTGGCATGGTGGGACCTGATCCCAGCTCTTTTACAAGCTAGGGAGGTGGGCACTGCTCAGTCTGATAGCGTCTATGTCTTGACTCCTTTTGTTCACAGTCAGGACAGTCATGTGTGTGCTGTGCGTCTGCCAGTGTGCTTGTAAAGGCTGTGATTGTAAATGTGACGGGGCTTCGTAACGTGCAGAACACGTAATATTCTTCTAAGGATGATGGTCTTTGACCCACTCACTCTGGGGCGGAGGGAAAAGTAACTCTCTTGAAACCCAGAGGTCAGTGTTACAGGTTCCTTGTACTTGCTCAGTCCTTCACCCAGCGATTCCAGACTGTGTCGGCCAAAAATAACATTCAGAGCAGAGAACCGAGGAGAAACACTCATCTCCAGGCTCTGAAGTCATCTTGTGGGACCAAATGCACCGAGCTGGTGCGTGCAGTAGCCTTATATCTAAAACCCTCCCCCGCCGCTGCCTCCCCCATCTCATGCTTCAGACCCCCACCCCACCCCCAGGCCCGCATATATGCCTGCCCCAGGACTGAGCTGGAGCTTCCAGAATCGCCCCAAGCAGAATGGATTGGCTGTGAGCACGGGACTTGGGGGTGGGGGCAGGCACCACTGTCTCTGTAGTAGGGGGAGGACAAAGCAGGACAATGGGAGAGCGTCAGAAGTTATCCCAGCAGAGTGGCTTTGGGAAGGCTCAGGAGAGCTTCGAGGACACCCTGCCGACCTCTCCCAACATCCATGCTGTTGGGTACCAATAGCTCCTGGCTGACCACAGGTCTGGCTCCTGAGCCCCAGGGAGGGCAGATAGTGGGATGCCCATGAACTGGTGTGATGGAAGAAGAGGCAATAAATACAGCCCTGACTCGTACTGTTTACCACATTCTCTGGTATAAGTATTCCTACTCACCATGGCTGAGTTCAAGCTACCAGTGTGACAGTATTGGACACCGAATTGGGAAAAGATGTGCAATTACCCACCAGATGTAGTATTCGTACATACTCATTAGACATAAATAGCTTCAAGTGCATAGATGAGAGTGAGTATCATGAAGTAACTAGGAAATGATGAGATTTAAGTATCGATTGCCATTATTTTGGGCTTCCCTGGTTGCTCAAATGGTAAAGAATCTGCCTGCAATGTGGGAGACCTGGGTTCGATCTCTAATTTGGGAAGATCCCCTGGAGAAGAAAATGGCTACCACTTCAGTATTCTTGCCTGGAAAATCCCATGGACAGAGGAGCCTGGTGAGCTATAGGCCATGGGGTTGCAAAGAGTTGGACATGACTGAGTGACCTAACACTAACACTACCCTTATTCTTAATATATTTTATTTAATTGTATGTCTACGTAATATGACTTTTAATAATGACTGTTTAACAACTATCTGGCAAAAATTCCTGAAATTTTGACACTGGGTTCTTATGAGCCAGGACAAGCTAGGTCCAAAGGAGGAGAACAAAATGCTGCGTGTTAGTGGAACATCCAACCTCTTTGCATAGTATAAGGCTCCTGCCTTCTACTTCATCCCCTTCTCTGGCAGGGCAAGAGCCCTAGTATGGGTCTGAAGCCAGCAACTCGCATCCTTAACTATCACAATAACAAAAAACCAACCAAACAAAAAAAGCCCCCAACCTTTAACCAGCTTATTTAAAATCTCCATCTCACCTCAAGGTTAACCCAAGTGTATCTAGCAGAGAGCAGGTGTGGGAGGAAAGGGTTACTGGAATGTTGAGCTTTGAGATGTAAGGTGGATGAGACCTTGAAGTGAAGTTGCTCAGTCGTGTCTGACTCTTTGTGACCCCATGGACTGTAGCCTACCAGGCTCCTCCCTCTATGGGATTCTCCAGGCAAGAGTACTGGAGTGGGTTGCCATTTTCTTCTCCAGGATGAGACCTTGGATGGTGACAAAACAGACAAGGACTCTCATAGAAAGTTCTGGAAGCCAGGAGTGGGATTTGGAATGGATACATAGACCAGGGAGAGGAAGCAGGGGGATGACGGGAGGAAGCCGACACCTTGCCTGCACAGTTCTGCCCTAGGCCAGCTCTGGCACACTTTAAAAAAACTATTTATTTAATTAGGCTGCACTAGTTCTTTGCTATGGCATGCGGGTTCTAGTTCCCTGACTAGGGATCGAACTCTAGCACCCTGCATTGGAGTAAGGAGTCTTAGCCACTGGACCACCAAGGAAGTCCCCTTGCACACTTTTTTGAAGAACCACATCCCCTCGTGATATTATTATGGTAAAGGGAAATACCTCCTATGGTCTCAGAATCATGGCTTCTAAAAATAGGTCTCCCAGAATTCAGGTCACAGAGCCATCCTCAGCAGCCAGAAGGAGGCATAAAACGAGACGCACCCGAGCCCTGCGTCCTACCAAGTCCTGCCCCGCTGAGAGCACGTGGAGAGGAAAATGACCAGTTGCCATTTCAGCCCATTATCAGTCTAATCTACTGCTTCTTGAGTGGGAGCAGAGTTAGAAATCTGGATCTAAAAATAACATTGTGATCTGTCCTGGAATCATCACACCTATCTGCAGCCAGGCTGTGTGAGTGTGTGGCTGCACGTGTGTGTGCACGTAGGGTGGGGTGACAGAAAGAACACCACTGTGCAAGTATACACAGCAGTGATCTTCTTTCCTGTTTTATTGCTTCCTGCCCACCCTGGGCTTCCCTGTTGGCTCAGCTGGTAAAGAATCTGCCTGCAATGAAGGAGACCCGGGTTCAGTTCCTGGGTCTGGAAGATTCACTGGAACAGGGATAGGCTATCCATTCCAGTATTCTTGGGCTTCTCTTGTGGCTCAGCTGGTAAAGAATTCGCCCACAATGAGGAAGACCTGGGTTCGATCCCTGGGTTGGGAAGATCCCCCTGGAGAAGGGAAAGGCTACCCATTCCAGTATTCTGGCCTGGAGAACTCCATGGACTGTATAGTCCATGGGGTCGCAAAGAGTCGGACACAACTGAGCGACTTTCACTTTCACCCTGGAGAGTGGGGCAGAGGGAGGCAGGACCTAGCACCTCCCATGGGTTATCCACGCAGCACTCACCACCCTCTGAGGCAGGCGCAGTCGAGCAGCCAGGAGCAGGTAGAACCTAACGACCCACTGCAGTGGAAGTGTGGAGCCCTAACCACTGGACCACCAGGCAATTCCCAGAACTGTGTTGACTTCCCTATTAGACATCAAGGCCACTCTGTTTGCCCCCCGACTTTGCTGCTGCTAATCACATCCTTCACAGATGAGACCAGAGAGATCCAGAGCTGGGTCCTGCTCGTCTCAGCACACCCAGGGTCAGAAGGGTCCCAGCACAGAGGAAGTTCCACCGACTCATGCTGAGTGTGTAGTGGTTTCAGAGCAAAGACTTAACATCTCAGTGTTTGACTTGGAGGAAGGGAATTGGAAGAGTCTCCATGATTATCCTGGATTCACTGATATCCTCTAAGAGTCAAGACAGAAAACCAGAAAATGGCAGGTACCAATCCTGGCACCTGTATTAATAGGTATGGGTTTATTCATAAGTGTGGCACCATTCCTCAGTATGCTTTGAAGTCAGATGCCCTTCAACGACAAAGGTGTGTTAGATTGCACAGCAGACCACATCTGTTTTTGGCTTTGGGGTACAGGGATGTTGCCAAAGCTGTAATAGAGGAATGGCTAAATTCACAAAGAGACAACTTGGTGGGAAAGAGTGTTTCTACTGCAGAATTCTCTGCCATGGGGTTCCTTTAGCTCATTGCAGTCCATCATACGCTTAAAATATGAACCCATATCCCCAGGCTGAGCTGCACACCACTTTTCAGGGGCACATTTGAGTTAAGGGAGCTGCAGAGACCAGCGTCTAATCTACACCAGCCCCGTCCCGGTAGCTCTCCCCACCTGCCCTCGCCCTTCTCTGCTCCGGGAAGAGCAATGTTCCCTCAGTCAATGCCCAGGAAATCTCGTGAAGGGACAGACTGGCTGCCCCTGAGAAGGAGAATTAGAGAGGCAGGAAATAGACTGGGGGAAGCTGAAGGCATGTGTGGAAGGAATCGTGACATCTGCCAAGAATGCCGCCGCATCCCAGGAAACCCCCAGCACAGGAAGTGAAGCTGGCTTTGGGGGACTTCAGTCTCTCGCAGGACCACTCTGACGCTGTCCCCGCAGCATCAGAGCCCCTACCTGTTTACACCAACCAGTTTCCGCCACCCAACCGGGTAAACTGAGCTGCATATTTGATGATGAGGAAGTGGAGTGGAATGTGAGAGTCCTCATTCTTGACGTCAGGCTTGCCTTTCATTTTATTTATACCCGTGACATTGTGACGGGATCTGATTTTCCATTGTATTTTTTCCCTCTGTTAGGACACGAGTGATGACAAGTGAATTTGTGTCTGGGCCTGGAAAACAATATTTTCAGTTGATCTGAAGCCAGGGTCCCTACAGGATTAGGTGTCTGCCTCTGTCTGCCCACCTGCCTGCTCCTTCCTTGAACCGGTCGACTGGGCATGGCAAAGGGCAGAAGGGATCATGCTTCTACAGAGCGCAGACCCCCAAGTAGTCAGAACTGGAGGCATCCGGTTGCCCACTCCTCATGGGCGGCAGGCTGTTCCTTCCTGGCACGGACGCTGGAGGGAGGCCAGGGAGCAGTGAGGCCGCACGGCAGCCTTGGCACAGAGCCCCGGCCGCTGTCTGGGCATGAATCTGGGCCCTGGCACCAGGAGTGTGGTTCCAGCCCTGTGATCCAGAACTGCCTGTACCGGGACCACTCATGCTCTGGTGGGTCCCACTTCTTCTGTCCCTTAGGGGCAAGGCAGGGTCAGGAGCAGAGATGGAGCTGGAAGGAATGGCAGGAGAGTTAGGGCTTGTTGGCGGGGGCAAAGTTGAGTTATGGCCCTGTGTGCCGTGGTGGCCTTTCGAGGTGTGTCTGGGATGGAGAAGAGAGTGGCTTGTGTATCCAGGAGGTGAACAGAGCGGGCGACACCCCAACTCCTTGCTTGAGGCTGGGGACCTCATCCCTGCAAATAGCCTCCTCCCTCTCCCTGCCACGGCCTCCATGCAGACAGCGTCTGTACCACGGGCCCTCTTCGTGCCCTGAGCTGAGAACTCCACCCAGGTCCCTGCGGACCCATCACTGTTTCAGTAGGGCCTCCTGTCGCCAGCTTTTCAACAATGTTCCTCAGTCTCTGACCCCAGAGAAATTGCAACTTCCTTGTTCTCAGTTCAGAAGACGTTTGTTATTCAGGATTCTGATGCAGACGTCTGATAAGAGGGGCCTCAGGCCTTCTGAGCTAGTAAACCAACAGAGTCTGAGAATTTAAAAAGGAGAAGCCCAAGGACAGACACTCCCTGAGAGGTGGCAGGGCGCCAGCTCGTGTCACCGACATCTTCCAAGATATTTAGAAATGGGTGTCCATGAGTTTTCACGACATTTACTTTCTATATCTTGTTTGTTTTGCTTTTGAAACGAAGGTTTCCATAATTGGATCTGGGTTTGATTGAATCTTCTGTAGTCTCTATGCTTGGTGTTGCCCCCTATATATTGGATTGGTCAAAAGGTTTGTTCAGGTTTTTCAAAAGAGGTTACAGAAAAACCCTAATGAACTTTTTGGCCAACCCAATACTTCTGTGTTACTTCTGTCAATTTAGGTAAAAATGGCACAGAGTAAACTGTTGTCCAGAAATACAGTGTGGGAAGCCGGAGAGAAAACCTCCAAAACTGTGCTGGCGTCTCACCGCCCACTGACCTGCAGGGCAGGAGTTGCTTGGGATGGAAGGGGCTGTCTTGTGTGCAACAGCTCGAGGCCAGGCCTTTAGAATCCCATCCACACCAGCCCACCTGAGACCCGGTTCTGAAAGTCTGCATCTGTTGAAACATCTCTCTCAAAGGCTTCCCCTGGGCGAGGTATCAAGTGGTTCCTTCTTGGTGCTGCGGTGGGCACAGGGGCCAAGGGCGAGGAGGCATGAACGAGACAAGGGCCATTTCCATGAGCCAAAAAATTGAAGGAACGCAAGGCTGCGGGAAATACTTTTCCCCAGTTGGTGTAAGCATGGTGGTGAGGAAGGACGAAGTAGACTCCATGAGCTCAGGATATAAGTGGACGAGCTCTAGGTTCCCTATCGGGCTACTGCTCTCACTTAGACATCTCTTTCCCAAGGCTTTTTGGAGGGTTGTTTCGGACAAGTGCATGAAGTTTGCAGTCAGACAGTCCAGGGTTCAAGTACTTCCTTATGAGTTCTGTGATGTTGGGAAAGTGCTTAAAGTCTCTAAGTCTCAGCTTCTACATCTATAAAACGGAGCTACAGATGCTGTCACTTAGGATTACTGTGGGGGGTTGAATAATCAAAAGACAAGCATGTCCCCAGCATTGATCGCCTTCCCTGCTCGGACTCATGATGGAAGAGCCCACAGAGGGTCTGCCTTTTTTTTTTTTTTAATTGAAGTATAGTTGATTAACAATGAGTTAGTTTCAGGAGTACAGCAAAGTGATTTAGTTATATATATGTGTATTCTCTTCAGATGCTTCTCCATTATAGGTTATTACAATGTGGTTCCCTGTCCTCATATGTTTATCTGTTTTTTATGTAGTAGAGTGTGTGTGTTAATCCCCAACTCCTAATTCATTCCTCCCCCCTCCCTTTCCGCTTTGGTAACCATAAATTTGTTTTCTTTGTCTGTGAATCTCTTTCTGTTTTGTAAATAAGTTCATTCATATCATATTTTTAGATTCTACATGTAAATGATAGCATGATGCTTGTCTTTCTCTGATTTGCTTCCCTGAGTACAGTAATCTCTAGGTCCGCCCATGTTGCTGCAAATGGCATCATTTCATCCCTGTTTATGGCTGAGTAGTATTCCACTGGGTCTTCCCTGGTAGCTCAGCTGGTAAGAATCTCTCTGCAGTGCAGGAGCACTGGATATCCAGGGAAGATCCCCTGGAGAAGAGATAGGCTACCCACTTCAGTATTCTTGGGCCTCCCTTGTGGCTCAGACAGTAAGAATCCACCTGCAATGTGTGGAACCTGGGTTCGATCCCTGGGTTGGGAAGATCCTCTGGAGAAGGGCATGGCAACCCCTCTCTAATATTCTTGCCTGGGGAATCCACATGGACAGAGGAGCCTGGCAGGCTACAGTCCATGGGGTCACAAAGAGTCAGACACGACTCAGCAACTAAGCACAGCACAGCAGTGTTCCATTATATACACACACACATACACACATATATCACATCTTCTTTATCTGCTCATCTGTTGGTGAGCATTTAGGTTGCTTCCATGTCTTAACTATTGTAAGCAACTAGTGCTGCTATGAACATGAGGAGTGCATATATTTTTCCTAATTAGAGTTTTCATCTTTTCTGGATTTATGCCCAGGAGTGGAACTTCTGGATCATATGGCAACTCTCTTTTCAGTTTTTTAGGAGTATCCATACCATTTTCCACAGCGGCTGCACACAGGGTCTACTTTTAAGTCTTAGCCACACCAGGTAGTTCCACTTCTCTGAGCTTTCTTTGTGTTAGGCTGTGAAGGTTGGGAGTCTCTGTCTGGACAGGACAGATATGACTGTGCTACTAAGATGTGGGGCAAAGGGGCCAGTGGCTCTCTGCACTCAGGGACACGGTGTGGGGAGGAGAGTTGTCTTCATGAGTAGGTATTGGAAGAGCAGAGCTGAGGGCCGTGGGAACACATGTGGCTGACCTGATCCTCCTTGTGTTCTCAGGGAGGAGCGGGGCTGGGCTGGGGCTGCCTCTGCCAGCACGCTTGTCTTACCTACCTTGGAAGTTCATGTGAACTTGTTTTTGTCTTGAGGTATAAGGTGGGAGGGGGCAAATATTAAGGGAAAGTATACACTCCACTGTACACTCTACCCTGAGCCAGAATCCCCAGGGCAAGGCCCCCAAGCCCTGTGGTGGCCCCCAGCCAGCCACAGTCATCTGAGAGTTGTTCTGGGTGTTGCTGCGTCTCGTGAAGACTCAGCCGGACAAGTGCCGAGTGACACAGCTGTCAGGAGGGATCTTTCATCAGTCATGGGGAGGAACAAATTTAACAATTATTTTTGTGAGGACGTTGAAATCCAAGCATCCTACCTACCTAAGCGAGCCACAGTGGAAAGTGAACCGTGGTTCTTTCTCACACACATCAGGCCTGAAAGAGAAGCAGGAGTTGTTGGGTTACAGGGACACTGGGGCATCTGTGCTGGCTTCAGAGTGGCTCCAAGCAAAAAGCTAGCAAGGTCAGAATCCATTGAGAGTCTGAAAATCTCACATGGTTAAAAATGTTGCTGTCTTCCCAAGCTACTGATGAACAGTTGCCTAAACCTCCTGATCCCCCCAAGCCACACACACACCTGTATGTCCATGTGGCTCCTCCGCAGTGGAAAGAAAAGAGAGGCTGAGACACAGGGGGTCATGGGCAGTCTTCCTGCTGGCTGGTGAGTAAATGAAGCTGTGTGCTGTGTGCTGAGTCGTGTCTGACTCTCTGTGACCCCATGCAGTCTCCTCTGTTCATGGGATTCTCCAGGCAAGAATACTGCAGTGGGTTGCCACCTCCTTCTCCAGGGGATATTCCCTATCCAGGGATCAAACCTGCATCTCTTCTATCTCCTGCTTTGACAGGCAGGTTCTTTACCACTAGCACCACCTGGGAAGCCCGAAGTGTTAGTTGCTCAGTCATGTCTGAGTCTGTGACCCCATGGACTGTAGCCCGCCAGGCTTCTCTGTCCATGGGGTTCTCCAGGCAAGAATACTGGAGTGGGTTGCCATGCCCTCCTCCAGGGGATCTTCCCAACCTAGGGATTGAATGACTGTCTCTTTCAACTCCTGTGTTGGCAGGCAGGTTCTTTAACCCTAGCGATGCCGGGGGGGGGACCCAAAATGAAGCTGGGCGGTCATTTATGCTGTGTTGTTCATGGCTGGAGGCAAAAGTTCACACATGGGCTCAGGAAGGAGTGTGGAATCTCACAGGCAGGTTGGCTCATGATCCGGTTATGGTTAGAAAAACACTGACATGAGCAAGCGTTGCTCAAGTCCCTATTCTGTGGCAAGCACTGTGTGAAGCTGTGGGCTGTACACAGTCTCTGTCTTCACAGAACTCAGAGTCTGCTGAGGAAGACAGATTTTAAGCAAAGAAATGCACTAACAGGGGAACTTCCCTGGGGGTCCAATGGTTGAGACTTTGCCTTCCAACGCAGGGGGTGTGGGTTCAATCCCTGGTCAGGAGACTTAAGATCCCATATGCCTCAGGGTGTGGCCAAAAGTTAAAAAAAAAAAGAAACCCACTAACAGTTATATGATCTGCAGATTGAGATAAATGAATAGCTATCATGAGAGAGAATAGCAGGTGGGGTATAGCATAGATTGGGAGCCGGGGTCAAGGAAGTTCTCTCTGAGGAAGTGACAGTTAAGATAAAACCTAGAACATTGCTGCTCAAATTTCAGCGTACATCAGAATCACCTGGAGAGTTGGTTACAAAACAGGTTTCTGGGTCCCACCTCCACAGTTTCTGATTCAGTAGGTCTGAGGTGAGTCCCAAGAGTTTGCGTTTCTAATAAGTCTCTGCAGATGGTGACTGCAGCCATGAAATTAAAAGATGCTTGCTCCTTGGAAGAAAAACTATGACCAACCTAGACAGCATATTAAAAAGCAGAGACATCACTTTGCCAATGAAGGTCTATATAGTCAGAGCTATGGTTTTTCCAGGAGTCATGTACGGATGTGAGAGTTGGACCATAAAGAAGGCTGAGTGCCAAAGAACTGATGCTTTTAAACTGTGGTGCTGGAGAAGACTCTTGAGAGTTGCTTGGACTGCAAGGAAATCAAACCAGTCAATCCTAGAGGAAATCAACCCTGAGTATTCATTGGAAGGACTGATGCTGAAGCTGAAACTCCAATACTTTGACCACCTGGTGCAAAGAGGTGATACATTGGAAAAGACCCTGATGCTGGGAAACATTGAGGGCAGGAGGAGAAGGGGAGCGACAGAGGATGAAATGGTTGGATCACATCACCGACTCAATGGACATGAGTTTGAGCAAACTCTAGGAGACAGTGAAGGACAGGGAAGCCTGGCGTGTTGCAGTTCATGAGTTCTCAGAGTCAAACACAACTTAGCGACTGATTGACAGCAACAACAAGTTCGTAGGTAGTGCTGAAACTGCTGGTTTGGAGACCAAGCTCTGAGAATCCCTGGCCTAGAGGATCTGTAGGAATTAGCCAGGAGAAGAGTGGAGATGTGACCGGTGAGCAGAGAAGGAAGAGCATGTGCCAACACTCTGATGTGGGAAAGACCTAGGGGCTTCAGGTAATGGAAGGTCAGTGTCCTCAAGGCAGTGGTTTGGGGAGATGTTGGAGATGAACCTGACCCTTATCCCCATCCTGAAATTTACCCCAGCAGAGCCATCGCCAGTGGTAGTATGTCTAAGAACAATGGTTCCATTGACCCTTGGTGATGCCCTGCTGCCACACGGGGCTGGTGGGGTGGTGCTGGCCCTGAGATATTGTGAAACTAACATGCAAGGGGCTGAGCACAGATCAGGTGCTCAGTTCATTCTAGTTTTCTTTGCTCCCTCCTTTCCCTGGCTTGAAACATGACCCTGTCTCAAGGGGTTTCTATTTTAGCTAGAGGAACACGATGCTGAATTGCTGCTTTCCTGGAGCTGCAAGCAAAAAGAGTTCATGTGGCAGGCACCCGTGTCACCCCAACTGGGATCCGGGTCAGCAGCTGACTATAGGTAAGGAATCTGGATACCGCTTCCAAAGGGCAGGTGTACGTGTGTGTTTTCCTACATCTCATGTAATTTATAAATATCATAGGATTTGAAGCCAAGGAAAGCCTGGGTTAGATTTTTGAAGCCAAAGTTAGCCTTAGGCCGGTTCAATTCTGAGTACATTTATTGAGTCCTCACTCCATGCCAGGCGCCACGCTAGGGGTTGGGAAGATGGAGGTAGGTGATGACGGCGGGACAAGGACACATGAATAACACAGAGCAGTGGGATAAAAGCCATAACAAAGGTCTGTACGGAGGGCAATAAAGACTCAGGAGAGAGAGCAGTTCTGCCTCGGGAAGACGGAAGTCACAGACAGGAAGTGACATCGGGGACAAGCCTGGAAAGGAAACAGTGAGGGAATAAGCAGAACTGAAGGATCAATGGACAAACCTTTAAGAACTTTCTTGTTATTGTTTTAAGTTCTGATCTATGTCATCATCATGAGCTTCTAAGATACATGACCACATGGTATTGAGTTTGATTTAAAATATTGCATAAACCCGTTATATATAGCAACACATATGGAAACAATCTGAAAATATTTCTCCTCAAATTTAGTGCCATTTGTTTTATGAATTTGCTATTTCGGGCTGAAAATGTGAAATATGGTTTGGTCTTCTGAGACTCAGAAGCAGTTATATCACCATTCCAAGGGAAAATAATTTTGGTGGTTGATTCATACTTTTATTTAGTCACTCAACAAGCACCTAGTTAGGACTGTCCATTTTTGAAGCACTGTCGTGGGAACAACAGATATATAAGACATTGTCCCGCCCTCAGGACTCTAGAAGTGGTAGGAGTGAGAAAACACCTAGACACAAATAATTTTAACACAAGTGAGTGGTAAGTGGTATGAATGAGCACAAACAAAATACTCCACATATCTGGAGGGAAAAAGTTATTTTCTTGACCATTTATGGAGAAGCCATGTGCACCAAACATTGTAGGGTGGGAAGGGATTAGACACACAGGATTAAGGCAGGGGGTGGTGGGGAAGGCATTCCAGGCAGAGACAGGTTTGCGAACGAAAGGAGGGGGAGGTCCTGTTTGGGGTGTGACCTGGGGAAGGAGATAGAATTGGTTGATATCGGCCTCACATCCAAAGTTTGAACTTGACTCCACCAGCTGTGACTTCTTGGAATTTGCAATGCCAAGCACTCGTCACTTGATTCCTCCTGCGCATTTTTAGTTGGCATCTCAGGCCTGACCTTTGTTTTGGCACGTGTATGTACATGCTGAGTCTGTCCGACTCTTTGTGACCCCATGAACTGTAGCCCGCCAGACTCCTTTCTCCATGGAATCTTCCAGGCAAGAAATACTGAAGTGGGTTCATTTCCTACTCCAGGAGGTCTTCCTGACCTAGGGATTGAACCTGCGTCCCCTGCATCGGCGGGCAAATTCTTTACCACTACGCCACCTTTGTCTAACCCATAGGATATGTTTTAAAAAATCAGCCTGTGTAGGCTGATGGTAGTAAAAATCACAGGGTAGCTGCAAATAGCTGTGAAGGCCCCAGACTGAGAGCAGACCCTTTTCTTTAGGAATCTGTGACTCCACCCCAGGAGGCTGAAAGAAATGGGCTTTGTATTGGAGTTCCTTTAGGAAACAGATGCGGAGAAGGCAATGACACCCCGTTCCAGTACTCTTGCCTGGAAAATCCCATGGACGGAGGAGCCTGGAAGGCTGCAGTCTGTGGGGTCACTGAGGGTCTGAGCGACTTCACTTTCACTTTTCACTTTCATGCATTGGAGAAGGAAATGGCAGCCCACTCCAGTATTCTTGCCTAGAGAATCCTGTGGACAGGGGAGCCTGGTGGGCTGCTGTCCATGGGGTCGCACAGAGTCAGACACGACTGAAGCAACTTAGCAGCAGCAGCAGGAAACAGATGAAGGCTTGTCCTAAACAGGTGTGGGTGGTCAGCAGACTTAAGGGGACCCGATAAGCAATGACGCAGTTTCCACGGGCTAACAAGACCTGAGAAGCCATTACCACCAGGGGCCGATGGTAACATGCCACTGGGAAGATGGGAACAGGCCCAGAGATGCAGCTGATGCTGGGACTGAGAGAGCTTTGTGGTACCATGGAGACACATGACTCCTGCCCTGCTGCCATCCTGTGCTGGTGCCTCCGTTGCTGAAGCCAGCTGGCAGCCAGAGACCAAGGGGCCCGTGATGTGTTCCCTACAGGTCAGCCTCCCCGGGCACAGGGTTGGGGAGGAGAGACAGAGAGTCCATCTGGAAGGGCAGACAAAGGCTATCCAACACAAGCCTTTTTAGCTTTTTAATATTTTTAGCTTTGATAATATGGTGCCAGAACAACCCAAACTAGTGTAGCCTTTATTTAACAAATGTATTCCAACCCCCTCTGTTGTTCTCGGGAAGGTATATAAAATTAAGAAACACAGAAGATAGATTGGATGGATAGGTGAATGGTGGTTGGCGAAGGAGGCTTTGGCTGGAATAGGTCCCTAAATATATCTCAGCCAGATTATAAAGTTGGTGGACGTAGGGTCTGGGCTGGGTTTCTTGATCATTGAGTCCTCCATACCTAGCATTGTGCCTGGAGCTTCGCAGACCCCAATAACCATTTATCTGAATAACGTGATGGATGAAACGTCAAGAATACCCAGCAACATAAATGTGGGTCTGGGGTCTTGGGAGAATCCAGAGTTAGGGTCAGGACCTAACATTTTCAGACCCAGAAGAAGCAGGTGATGACTGTGTTTGTTTTCCTGCTTCTAGTACTTTTTAGGTCAAAGCACCTCCCAGGGAACAAAAGCCGTTTGATGGTGTTTGAAAGATAAAGGATAGTCTTTCAATCTTCTCCGGCAGCTTAAAAGGACAACATTATAACTCCTGGATCCCAACCTCAGTTCATTCATTCATTTATGCATTCAGTGAACATTAATCAAGTGCTCATTTTTTTGTCTGGGAATACAAAATTAAGACAGATCCAGTCTTTGCTCTCAAGGAACTTAGTCTGGTAGAAGCTGCGGACGTGATGCAGGAAACAGCAGTGTTGATGACAGCTACAGAGATCGAGGGCCGCTGTGGAAGCCTCGGGTGGCAGACTACATGGGCTGGAGGTCTCCCAGGAGGCAAATCCTGAAGGATTGTCCCACCTGTTTACTTTATTGCTGGCATCTACCCATGCCTTCTCGCCCACCCACCCAATAAGGAAATAAGAAAGTAAGTTCCAGTAAGTAGATAAGTAAGCAGAAGTCTTGAAACCAACATTGCTGCCTAACACTTGGTCTCAGATGCATTCACACCAAGTGCCATCCGCCAATCAGTGAACTCAAGTGGAGAGCTCATTCCTTCTTCCTCCCCGAGGTCAGGAGGATTGGAGAGAGGAGAGAACAGGGACAGAAAGGGAGGCTGGGGGCTGTCTAGACAAACCTCACTGACTGCAGGATTTTTTTTGCAGGATCAGTATTCTGCCTTTAACTCTTTGCAAACAAATGGAACGTTTGTGAGGAGGTTCGTTTGTTTCTCCATGTTCACTTGTTGGGTTTTTTCTTTTTTTCTTAGTCTCTAGCAGCTGAACATAGGGTCCAAGGTCTCGGAAATGTTCTTATGGACCCGCCCGATGTGTGTTAATACAAATCTGCCTGATTTATGAAGGTGGTTGACTGGTTTTAAAACATGGGTGATTTTGTTACAAGTGCACTTCATTCCCAGAGGTTTTGTTAATCGGAACATTCTCGCCTTTCACTTGAATATGATGACTAGTGATGGGAGGAAAAATATAAGTTGGGGAGGAGAAGCAGAGGGGGAAACAAGAAATAGAGTGGTCAAAATCTAAGGGGCAGATGCTTCTTACTTTATCTCATTTTTAAAGCCTGCTATAGTTGTGAGAATTTGATTAAATTGCATTTTACTTCTTAGATAAATTTGGAAAATAGAAGTGTTTTTTTGTTTTTGTTTTTTTAATTCACTCCTACCTCCTCCACTTAATTTTTTAAAGGCAGATAAAACATCCAACCCCAGAAAGTTTTGTTGAGTTAACTGTGTTTGTGTGTGTGTAGAACTGTATTTCACTTTCTAGAAGAACGCTAGTTCTGTTAGGGAGTAACTCTCTCCACTTGCAGCCTTCCGGGTTTTTGTCAGCCTTAGCCTGGAAGATGTTGGGCTGGGACCCACATCTGGCCGGAGGGCAGGTACCTTACTTTCTGACCATCCACTCAAGTCTCCGTGTCCAGCCCTCTCTCTGTTCACCTCTTGAAAACCTTCAAGGCTAGATCCGCAGCTCTCCTGCTCAGAGCCTCCTCTCTCATCTTTATGTTGATGATGCCTGAATTTTTAGCTCCAGTCCAAACATTTCCTGTCACCTGCAGACCTGTTTCCTCTTACCTGGTAGACATCTTTCCTGCCTTCCACAGGCACCTCTGACCCCCGACTCAGACCCTCTCACCAGAGTTCCTGCTTTTGCCCAACCAGTGCCTGTCTTAGTGGTTCATACCAGCATCCAAGAGCCGGCCACTCAGAGCCCATTGGCTTCCAAGTCCTATTGTGTCCTTGGGTTTCTTTCTTATTCTCCCCCTCCTCTCCATTCCTGATACCAGTGCTCTACTTCAGGCTCTCCTCCGCTCTTCTGGATTATTCTTAGTTGTTTCTCTGGCTCTGTTAGCCTTCTGCAACCTGTGCTTGCCTTCACCCCCAAATTTATCTTTATAATGTACCGATCTGCATGTCTAGTCCTGGCGTAAAATCTTTCAGAAGTGCTCCATAAAGCTCTTCATATCAGTGGGCAAGTTGGTTAAAATAGTTTCCTTCTCTTTGCATGGGTTTTCCTCCTATCAGCTGGCCCGGCCCTTTCGCTGGCACCTTCTGTGGAACCTCAATGAGTTGGCAGACATGGCCTGTGGTTCTGCGCCCTTTCTGATGATTGACCCCAGGGCTAACAGTAGCAGCTGCACACAGATGACTCCCAAACGTGGGAGTCCAGCCCTGACCTTTCTCTTGAGCTCCAGACTCAGAGATCCAGCGGCTTGCTTCACATCTTCAGTTGGATCTCTTGCAGAGACTGGAGCTGAACAGGATCAAACTGGAGCTGTTGACTTCCCACCCGTTCTTTTCCTGCTCCTGCCTCGCCCTTCCCCATCTGAGTGAATGGGTCCACTGTCCACCTGACTGCTCAGGCCCCAGACCTAGGTGGTGTCGTTGTCCCTTCTCTCTGCTCGCTCCACTCCCCCCGGGCACTCCGTCTCGAGTCCTGTTGGCCTCACCCTCAAGACCCTACAGCCCCAACCTGACTGTCTCTACAGCCTCTGCCGCTCTCTCCTCCGTCATCACCACCTCTCACTTGGATTGCTCCAGCAGCCTCCTGCTGCCCTGTGAATGCCTAGAATGGATTCTCTATACAGTGGCCAGAGGATCTTTTAAAAAAGCAAATTGTACCATGTTTCTTCTCTGCTTAACACCGTCACCAGGCTTCTTGTTGCACCTGGCCATACCCACAATGGCCTCTTGTCTCTTCCTGAAACTTACTAAGCTTGTGAGGCCTTCAGAATTCTACATTTGCTCTTCTCCTCCCTGGGATCCTCTTCCCTCAGATCTTTGCTTTCCCAGCTCCTTGAGGTAATCTTTGTGTCAGTTCAAACGTCCCTTCCCACAGAAGCCATCTCTGAGCTCCCAGCGTCACCTTTATCCATCTCTTTCTATTGCAATAATTTGTTTTATTATCTTCAGCTCATGTTAAAATGATCTCTTTCTTTTATTTTTTCATGGTAATTGTCTCTTCCTCCACTAGCACATAAGCAGTATGGATTCACCTTGTTTTCAATCTCTTTTATACATCCATTGTTGTTCAGTTGCTCAGTCGTGTCTGACTCTTTGCAACCCCATGGACTGCAGCCCGCCAGCCTTCCTTGTCCTTCATTGTCTCCTGGAGTTTGTCCAAACTCATGTCCATTGAGTCAGTGATGCCATCTAAGCATTTCCTCCTCTGTTGCCCCCTCTTCCTCCTGCTCTCAATCTTTCCCAGCATCAGCATCGTTTCCGATGAGTTACCTCTTTGCACCAGGTGGCCAAAGTATTGGAGTTTCAGATTCAGCATCAGTCCTTCCAATAAATGTCCAGGATTGATTTTCTTTAGGATTGATTTGTTTGATCTCCTTGCAGTCCAAGGAACTCTCAAGAGTCTTCTCTAGCACCACAGTTTGAAAGCATAAATGCTGGGTGTAAGAATCAGTGACGATTGGAGGAGGGGCTTGGTCTCAAGCACACTGAAAGGAATATGTGGCAGCCACTTGGCACAGTGGCTTCTCTTCAGATTCAAGTGCAACTTTATGCTTATGGCCCCCTGCTGAAAAATAATGATGAGGGAGATTTCACTGATAATGCTCACTTTTCCAGTTTCATGTTTAATCTTTGCAAATCTATAACTCTAAGCCATAGAGCTAATGCCTGTCCATGTGACAATACAGGTTTGCTCAAAACTTTCTATTCCTCTGTGTCTCTGACTTGAGCCCTTCTGACAACAGGGATCCAGGTTGCAGAAGGTCTGGTCTGCAGTTATGTAGGAGATGGGTTGTGTTTTCTTAGGGGAGCTTTGCTAGATTCAGGCTGAGATTTCCCTATGATTAGGGAAGACTGAATCTACTCACATATTTAGAGTAAGGGAGGCCACAGGTGATACCCAGTGACCTCTCAGAGTCTGTTTCTCTGTTGTCGGAAGGTCAGTCATGTTACTGTCTGTGTATCCCTCTGGTTCAGGATAGGGGTGGTGGTAATGGAATAATGGAAAACCAACTGGCTGGAAGAGTTACAACACGAGTTTAATGCATACATTGCCATAGAAGGTAAACCATGGACTTAGTTTCTCCAGAAACTGTCAAATGCAGGCAGCACTTGAAAGTACTGGTCTTTCATACTTTAGCAATCGTATAAATACCAGCTTGTCAGCACCATCAGCATCTTCAGTCTTCAAAGAATGGCCAGTGGTATGTTCAGAGAAGCCAAAAAGGTGTGTCTCGTTTGTTTTAACCTTATCAGTGGAATCAAAGTCTTGTTATTAATATATAACTGCTGCTTTTCCACTCATGCGTTGTCAGACTTCCATTTATTCCCTATAGGAAAATAGCTTTTTACTCTCCCAGTGTATTTTTCTGCCTGTTGGGTTATAGACCTGAAACAGATTCCACCACAAGTCTGGGGCCACCAAAAGCCAACAGTCAACAGCCAACCGGAAGCTGTTGTGCTCTCTCCCATATTCGAAACAGCTAGACGCATCGATCCATGGGCAAAGCTGTGGAATGGGTGCCATTGGATTTGCTGCCCATTTCCTTTTACCCCATAAATGGATATTCTTCCTAAGTAAGCATTGTGTTAAGTTGCTCTTCAGAGTAGAAGGGAGTGTCAGATCCACAGTCTTATGAAGGCTTTAAAGGCACAAGGAGTTGCCACAGGTAGAAATATTTATAGTTTTCAACTTTAGGATAGAGCAATGCTGGACCAATTAGAGAAATGAAAAAAAAAGAAAGAAACCACTTAGAGGAAATGACAAGCTGTGTAAAATCTGGGTGGAGGAGACATTATGGGCATGAGCAGTGGGTAGGCTGGACTCTGACCGCTGTGAGTTAAATCATCCCATGTTGGCTCTTGCTACTCACCTAGCTTAGGAGAGGCAGGCAGTGTATCACTCCTGCCAGTAGGGGCGCCGAAGGAGGGACAGGCCACGACCCCACAGGTGGCTGGTTGGCACAGAGAGGGAGGGAAGCCGCATGGCTATGGTTTGAATTGGGAGAGGCGTTACTGGCATTAACCACCGGGACTCAGATTCGGTGGGGAGATGGATGCTTCCTGATTCAGAAACATTCTTCTTGTGGAATGTGGGCGGGACTCTCGTGGAGATGTCCAGCAGGCAACGGGAAGAGTGAGAACAGTGCCTTCTTATGCTGTGATAGGCCTCTCAGCAGCCCCTCCGCTAGACTGGGAACTCTGTGCTTCGGGGTTCTCTTCCCTTCTTCCCTTCTTCCTTTCCTCCCCTTTGCTTTAGTTCCCTGTCCCTCTCCTCCCTCCCTTCTTTCTTTCCTTTTTCTCCCTCTCTCTTTAAAAATCACACATCACTCCATAATACCCTTCAAGGTATATAACAGGGTTAAGTGTTAGCCTCAATTTTGCTGTATTTTAGCTGGGATGGGAGAGACAACTTTTAACACTAGGTGTCTAAAGATATCGAAAAGCTCACGAATACGTGCGGACCCTCAATGCTGGCTGATTGTTTTGAGACACCATCCGTTTTTATACGGTATCATGGGAACAACAGATGACCTGCTGGTTGTCACAGGCCCGTACCATGCGCTACTGGCCTCCTAGGACTTCTTGAGCAGCTATTCTGGAAAATCCCCCACACTTCCAGGAGTGAATGATGTGGTTTTGTTTTTGTTTTTGTTTTGTTTTTAATAGACAACGAGAAAAGAGATTCAGAGGATCTGGGGCCTTTACCTTTCCGCATCTTCTCATTGTTAGTGGTTTTCTTGTTTTCCTCTTACTTTACTTTCTGAAGATATTTATTTGTTCTTTTTGCTTGGGTTGACCTACCCTGAGTTCTTCAGTCTGTCCTTTTACCTGCTGGGTGTACCCCTCTCCAAGGCTCAACCTGAACTTGCCCTTTGACCTGCAGATGCCTTAGCTGTTGTGCTTTTCCCTGTCTGTGTGCTCAGTCGCTAAGTTGTGTCTGTCTCCTTTGCGACCCCACAGACTGTAGCCTGCCAAGCTCCTCTCTCCATGGGATTTTCCAGGCAAGGTCTGGAGTGGGTTGCCATTTCCTCCTCCAGGGGATCTTCCCAACCTGGAGATCAAACCCACGTCTCCTGCCTGCGTCTCCTGCATTGCCAGGCAGATTCTTTACCACTGGGAAAGCCTTCCTTGTCTATTCAGGCTATGATAGTGAAATGATGATAGATTATGCTGCTGATTTCAGTGACCTTAACTCTTTTACCTAATCTCCTTTGCTTTACATTTCCATCTGTGGATGGAGGCAGTGTATTAGTTTTGCTGTTGTACATAACACACCACCACAAATTTAGTGGCTTAAACACACACATATATTATCTCACAGTTTCTGTGGGTCAGAAGGTAAGCATGGTTTTACAGGTGCTCTGTGTTAGCTGAGGATACAGTCTCATCTCAAGGCTCAGTGAGAGGAGGGTTCACTTTTGGGCTTTCCTGGTTGTTGGCAGGAAACTTTGCAGTTTGTTGGACGAAGGGCCCCAGTTTCTTACTGGTTCTAGGCCAGAGGCCCCTTAGGTTCTTTGCCACATGGGCCTCCCCAACATGGCTATTGCTTTATCAAAACCAGCAAAAGAGAGCATCTCCTATCAAGACAGTACCATAGTCTTTGAAAAGACATCCCATCACCCTTGCCATACTTAATGGATAAGAGGCAAGTCACAACTTCCCTAACATTCAAGGGGTGGGGAGTCCTCAAAGGCATGAACATTAGGAAGTGGGGATGGCTGGAGATCATCTTAGAGTTGGTCCATACAGACAGCAGTGCTCTTGAGGGAAAAGGTTTGGAGCTCTTTAAAAAAAGACATGAAAGGCTGTATTCATACTGCTTTCGTGGCTCATGGTTGGCCTTTATGGATAATGGCTAATGCCGACGTAATAATACTTCTTTTTGTCTCTCTCCATGTCCTGTGCAATAGGTTTTACTTCTAAAGATGACTTGTTTTCCTTTCCTGCCATTAGAAATTTCATCAGCCTCTCTGGATGAGAAAGTCAGCAGGAAAAGATCACTGTTGTTGATCTTGGTTTTAACTGGACTGACTCAGCCCTGTGGGCAGTTGAGAAAGGAGGGGCCTTTGTAAATGCTCCCTAGGTCTTTGTTAGACATCCCTCCACCAAAGGAGCCAGGTATGGGCAGGTGTGATAGGAACCAGGAGCAGGAGGCCAGGCTAATTTGCAGCTGAAGCATTTAACTGGGCTCGATTCTTTACTTTTCCAAAGTCTCTGGAAGCTTCACCGTATCTGCGCAGGCCTTTGACTCCAGCTCCCTAAACAGACTGGGAGGAGGCAGGAAGGGGACCAGGACCTTTGTCTTGATCCACGTTTGATTCACGTTGGTAACTTGTCCCCACAGTTAAGGCTGAAGGACAATACCCCATCACCCACTCCCAGTTCCACGATAGACACATAGTGGAGTGTCCTTTACAAATTCATCTGAATACAGAAGTCTTGCTTTCAGTTTGAGGAAGAACTATCTGTGATCTGTCATGACTGCTGTCTGTGATGGAATCTCTTTAAAATGATAGTGTACACGGATTTGAGTGAAGAAGGAGGCAAATCCGATCCTTCCGTGTTTTCTTGGGGAGCAGAAGCACATGGAGAAGGCAATGGCAACCCACTCCAGTGTTCTTGCCTGGAGAATCCCAGCGACGGGCAGCCTGGTGGGCTGCCGTCTATGGGGTCGCACAGAGTCGGACACGACTGAAGCGACTTAGCAGCCGCAGCACATGGAGATGAAACTGGGAAGGGTGGGCGTGGTGAGAAAGAAGCTCCCTGTCCAGATTCCCAGTCCTGAGAAGCGCCAGGCTGGGCAGCGCCGGCCCTTAGCCCTAACCCCCCTCGAGTGGAGTGGGGGGAATAGCTAGAGGGGCGCCGAGCAGGCTCCGAGTCGGGCTTTACACCCCGGGAGGGGCGCTAGGACCCAGGCACTCGCCGGCTCCAGGCGTGCCTGGAGAGTGAAGGCAAAGAGGCTCAGGCTCGCGGCCAGAGTCCCTCGGAACGACCGGCCCCTTGGCGCGGGGCAGGAGGCCCGAGTGCGGGGTGCAGCCGCCCTGTGCCCTCTGTGCGGGGCTGCGGTGCGGGCCACGGGCACCGCTCGAGCGCCTGGCGGCTGCCAGCCTCCAGCATGGACCCTCCGAACGCCGGCCAGGTGAGCCCCGAGCGCTGGATCTGCACGCCTGGCGAGCCTCCCCCTTCCACCACCCCCGAGTCCAGAGCTGACCCTGCACCCCTTTCGGGCACCCTGCAGGTCCGGAGGGGCTTCTCCCCTCTCCAGCCCCTCTGTGTACTGGTGTCCAACTTCTTTCTTCCTTCCCAGGAGGGACGCACCTCGACTGTCTGCTGTGACCGTCCGATTTATAATTTCAAATGATACCAATCACCCACCAACAGTGCGTCTGCGCCTGTGTGGCGCTTTCCCTGGGCAAGAGCCGACCTGCAGCGCCGTTGGGCCAGTGGCACTGACTCCTGTTGCGCCCCGAGTTTCCCACGCCGTCTCTGGGCGAGCGTCGTGTCCCTGCCTTCCTCTCAGTGCTTCCAGTAGCTGCGTAGCTGCTATCCCTCCCGAAAAGCTAAACCCCGCTGCCCCAGCCCTCTGGGATTCGGGGACCCACTCCCACCCGCGCGCACACAGGCGCGTGCCCAACTCCCGCATCCGCGCTTGCTGGGCACCTTGACCTGCTGTGAGGTTTATACTACCAGCCTGCGGTGGGGGAGATGGAATGTAGCTTCAGAGAAGGGGCTCACAGTGTGGGCTGTAGGAAAAGTGCGGGTGAGAAGGGTCCACGGTACATGAGAGGCGTTGGACCAAGGCAGAAGCTGCCTCCCGGAACTTGGGGTGGGGGGTGGGGGGGCGGTCCTTGTGGGCGTCGGAGTGTCACCTGAAAGTGCACGTAGTTACCAGGATCAAGTGGACACGGTCCCTGGAGTGTTGTGGGAGGCGAGGCTTGCATTAGCCTTTATAACAGCTTGGCTAGAGGTATTCAGCGTTCAGCAGTCGCCTCTGTACCCTCAAGACTGGCGTGCCCAACCATTCTCCTTCCGGCTCAATCTGACAGCAGTTTACTGTCTCCCGATTGGCAAAACCAGAAAAACACCGCTGAGGAGTTGCTATGGGCGAGTTTCTAGGGCTGCAAGACCACCTGGTTGAGTGGTGGCTAATCGCCCCCGCCCCCAACCTTGGCGGCCCGCTGGATCGAGGCACTGGGGGGCGTGCCTGCTCTGATAATAACTGACGCGCGCGTGTGCCAGAACCTGAAGTTAAACACGTAGTGCAAACCTAGAAGAGACACTTCCTCTAAACTCTTGTGTGTTGTGTCAACCAAAACATTTACACAGGGCCCGAGGGGGTAGGTGAGGGGCAGAGGACCCTCCCTCTAGGGTTGTATAATCTGCTGGTCGGCATCACAAGTTCTTCTTGACTGCCCCTCTGACCTTGAATGAGCTGTTTTAACTTGGCTCAGTTTTCCAAGAAGCAAAACAGAAGAACAGTAATTCTCCAGCAGGGGAAAGAGCATTGCTATTGGGAAGCATGCTACCTGAGTTCCAGCCCCACATGTACCAGCTGCGAAACTTGGGACAAGACACATAACCTGTCTGGATCTCAGCTACCACAAAAGGCTCAAAAAGATCCTTTAATTCCGGGAGTTTCTGTGACAGTAATTTGCCACGCTTTGATAGCTTTCCCATGCTCACTGGTTCTTTGGAGTCTAGACTGTACTTGGTTCCACAGAGCATACATGGACCAAAGAAATACTGGATCAGAATCAGAACTCTGGGTGAACTGTATTTTAATTCTATTCTGTTTATAGAGCTGCACAAATCTTTCAGGCTTAAGATCTGTGGAAAGAAGCCTGGCTGGTTTAGTTAATACTTAGAATGCCCTGGGAGGGACCTCAAATAGAAAGTCATGTTTTAAGTCAGAATGTGGTTACATAAGGAGAAGGCAATGGCAACCCACTCCAGTACTCTTGCCTGGAATATCCCATGGATGGAGGAGCCTGGTAGGCTGCAGTCCATGGGGTCTCGAAGAATCAAACACGACTGAGCGACTTCCCTTTCAATTTTCACTTTCATGCATTGGAGAAGGAAATGGCAATCCACTCCAGTGTTCTTGCCTGGAGAATCCCAGGGTCGGGGGAGCCTGGTAGGCTGCTGTCTATGGGGTCGCACAGAGTGGGACATGACTGAAGCAACTTAGCAGCAGCAGCAGCATGGTTGCATAAAAGGTTCTTTCTGTGCGTTTGAAAGACCTTTGCCATAATCACCTCTTTAACCTAAGTGAGTAGAAAAGACCCAAACTGATTCTTCAGTAGAAGAGGGCTGGGTCTACCGCATATTTCATGGAGGCACCTTGGGTTATACCTGATAATATATTTACCTAGGAATGACTCTGTTAATATTAACTTCTCAGAAAAGCAGTTTATCACTTCAGTAATGAAACAACGAAATTGTCTTTAGAGGATGCATAATATTGCTAGAGTTTATTGGGGTAAGCACTAGTTTTAAAAGCACTGTCTTTTTATTTAATTTCAGTAAAGAAAATAAGCAGAATGATTTATTATGTTTTCTTATAAGATAATTTTTTAAAGGAGATTAAAAAAAAAAGTAAATACACCACGAATTAAGGAAACCTTGTTTCTTCAGGTTCCAGAGATGAATAACATCATCATTACCATAATTTTGCCTATCTATTAAGCACTTACTATCCACCATGCATTGTTCTAAGCACATTATGTACATAGTCTCATGGAATCCTGTCAACAACTTCTGAAGGAAGTGCTATAATTTCTTTCAACTGACTGGTGGGGGAACTGAAGCTTCTTGCGTGAGATCACCCAGCTGGTAGACAGTAGAGCTGCACCAGCTCCTTGGGTTCATTTGCAATAATTCAAGGGATGTGTAACATGGAGGAGGTGGGGAGGGGAAAAGTACCTACTGAGTGTTGACTACTTTATGCCCCTCAGTGCACAGATATTAATAAACATTTTATGAGTTGTGTTTTTATTTTTCTAGGTATCTTCTCTTGCTTTTAATATGATTTGGGCATCTTTTAATATGAGCAGAGGCTGACCTCTTTCTTTTTAACTACAGTACATAGATTTGCATGTAGATGGACGAATTATTATTCATTCAACCAATTCCCTGTGCGTCGGCACTTGGATTATTTCTAAATTTTCACATCACGTATGGGGCTAGCATTGTGGGTCTTCATGTTTATATATTTCTGCACACCTGTTAAGATATTTCTGGTAGATTAATTCCTAGGGGTGAAATTGTTATATGAAAGAGCATGGTTACTATTTAGTATGTATTTTTTAATAGATACTGCCTACTTGTGTTCACAAAAAGAAATGTAATTTCTGATTTGCCATCTAGTTCTTCCTTTAACACATTTTCGGGCTTTTGATGAATCAGTGTATCTGAGTGGGTCTCAGGTGTATCATTTGTAAAGTAGGGTTAGTAGGACTTGTTGGGCTCAAGGTCTTTTCTTCAAATGTGTACAGTTAGAGGATGAACAAATAAAATTGTCCGTATTTGACACTTTTTTTTTTTACTTGAAATCCAAAAATTTAATATGGATTTACCTAGCAGCACATGAACTCCTAAAATACCCATTTTTGGTACCCCAGGTTTCTGAGGATTTCAGTGTGAGATATGGCTTATCTTACATGCAAGTCTGTGTCCTGCTCTCTTTTTGTAAAGGCATCAGTCCTGCTGGATTAAGACCTACCCTAATGACCTCATTTGATGTTAATCACCTTTTTAAATGACCTCTCTCCACATACCTTTACATTCAGAGGTGCTTGAGGCTAGGACTTCAGCCTGTGAATTTGGCAGGATACAGTTCATTCCATAACATTCCCTGTCAGATGGCACATACTGAGGTGTCATCACCTGTTTTTATTTGAGGAGGACAATATGTTTCTGAAGCTACATCATGGAATCCTCTCTCTTTTCCCATCACATCCTCCCCTATTGCCTAAAAAAAATGTGTTTTTTCTTTTAATTCCATGGGTGTTCTTTAAAGGGGTCCAGTATTAATACTTGTGTCAAGTAATCTTTTATTAATGGCATTAAATCTCATGTGAGACAAGGTGACTATAAGTAGGAGGTGGTAAGCTTTTGATTAAGAGCTTGCATCCTGAAGCAGGCTGCCTGGGTTTCTAATCCTAGCACCATCACTCACCAGCAGAGTTTTATCATCTGTAAAATGGGAAGAGTAATACTTAACCTTACAGGGTTACTGTGCTGATTAAA
Organism: Capricornis sumatraensis; assembly: GCF_032405125.1. Taxonomy (NCBI): domain Eukaryota; kingdom Metazoa; phylum Chordata; class Mammalia; order Artiodactyla; family Bovidae; genus Capricornis; species Capricornis sumatraensis. The sequence goes on along the minus strand of NC_091070.1, from coordinate 92,353,642 downwards.
TGAGATAATGTATGTAAAGTACTTGGCCTATACTGCTGCTGCTGCTAAGTCACTTCAGTTGTGTCCGACTCTGTGTGAACCCATAGATGGCAGCCCACCAGGCTCCCCCGTCCCTGGGACTCTCCAGGCAAGAACACTGGAGTGGGGTGCCATTTCCTTCTCCAATGCAGGAAAGTGAAAAGTGAAAGTGAAGTCGCTCAGTCGTGTCCGACTCTTAGCGACCCCGTGGACTGCAGCCTACCAGGCTCCTCTGTCCATGGGATTTTCCAGGCAAGAGTACTGGAGTGGGGTGCCATTGCCTTCTCCGTGGTCTATACTAGGGGGGCTCAAAAATGGGACTCTGATTACTTTGCAACTTCAGAAGTTCACGGGCTCAGTGTGGTCTGCCCCAGCCTGTACCCCAAGTGTACAGACAACCCAGAGGCGTTGCTCCTGGAGTTCCCAGGGCTTCCGTGTGCGTGCTGTGGTCTCATGGTTGTTGAATAACCATTGTAAAAGATCAACAGCTCACACACATTAAAGTCCCAGGCTCACAGTTCTATCTGAGAGCTGAAAAGCAACACCAGAGGCCATTCCCTCAAATCGCCCATTAAGATGATAGCCCCATTTCAGTTGAGGCACCCAGCTTGGCAGTCAAAGTGTTAAATGTGAGAGCAGCATTTCAGTTTTTCTGAGATGTACCCTGGCCCATTTTAATGCCCCTAGAACCAGGGTGTGTTTTGCAGTCAGTGGTACCTGAGAGTTAGAAACATTTTCCCATTGATCTGCCTTAGAAGATAACCTCAGACTTACGTTCTCACCGCAACTTTTCCTTGGAAACAGAAGTGTGGATTGCTCTATACCTGGGGTGAATTATCTGTCTCGATTATTGTGAAACTCTAGGTTCCTGGGACCACGCTGGGACTAGGAGAGCTTGCAGTGGTCATGTGGCCTTGGGCCTGGTGGACTAGAGCTATACGGAGGGCAAAGGAAACCAAGGCAGCGGCTTCTCTGGAGCTGAACCATATACATCACCTCTAGCAACTGTGTGCACCCCCCCGAAGCAGAGGAAGGCCAAGGCCAAATCTGCATTGGGAGTAGTTGCTGGCCTGCCTATGAGACCACAGATCCTGTATATACTGTATCTCCTGTCGTGTGTCCTACTGTGAAGCTAAGCAAGGGCACAGCTAGGAATTCAAGGGTGTTATGAATTGACTATCCATCTGGATCTGTGACCATTCCTGCTGGTGGGACAGCACCTTATCAACTGCTGACGGCCAGGCAGTGGTTGTGATATACTTGTCATTGCCTGTGAATGCATTTACTAAGTATTCAGTTCAGTTCAGTTCAGTCGCTCAGTTGTGTCTGACTCTTTGCAACCCCATGAATCATAGCACGCCAGGCCTCCCTGTCCATCACCAACTCCCGGAGTTCACTCAGACTCACATCCATTGAGTCCGTGATGCCATCCAGCCATCTCATCCTCTGTCGTCCCCTTCTCCTCCTGCCCCCAATCCCTCCCAGCATCAGGGTCTTTTCCAATGAGTCAACTCTTCGCATGAGGTGGCCAAAGTATTGGAATTTCAGCTTCAGCATCCTTCCTTCCGAAGAACACCCAGGGCTGATCTCCTGTAGAATGGACTGGTTGGATCTCCTTGCAGTCCAAGGGACTCTCAAGAGTCTTCTCCAACACCACAGTTCAAAAGCATCAATTCTTCAGCACTCAGCTTTCTTCACAGTCCAACTCTCACATCCATACATGACTACTAGAAAAACCAAAGCCTTGACTAGATGGACATTTGTTGGCAAAGTAATGTCTCTGCTTTATGCTATCTAGGTTGGTCATAACTTTCCTTCCAAGGAGTAAGCATCTTTTAATTTCATGGCTGCAATCACCATCTGCAGTGATTTTGGAGCCCCCCAAAATAAAGTCTGACACCGTTTCCACTGTTTCCCTATCTATTTCCCATGAAGTGATGGGACCACATGTCATGATCTTCGTTTTCTGAATGTTGAGCTTTAAGCCAACTTTTTCACTCTCCACTTTCACTTTCATCAAGCAGCTCTTTAGCTCTTCTTCACTTTCTTCCATAAGGGTGGTGTCATCTGCATATCCGAGGTTATTGATATTTCTCCTGGCAGTCTTGATTCTAGCTTGTGCTTCTTCCAGCCCAGCGTTTCTCATGATGTACTCTGCATAGAAGTTCAATAAGCAGGGTGACAGTATATAGCCTTGATGTGCTGCTTTTCCTATTTGGAACCAGTCTGTTGTTCCATGTCCACTTCTAACTGTTGCTTCCTGACCTACATATAGGTTTCTCAAGAGGCAGGTCAAGTGGTCTGGTATTCCCATCTCTTTCAGAATTTTCCACAGTTCATTGTGATCCTCACAGTCAAAGGCTTTGGCATAGTCAATAAAGCAGAAATAGATGTTTTTCTGGAACTCTCTTGCTTTTTCCACGATCCAGTGGATGTTGGCAATTTGATATCTGGTTCCTCTGCCTTTTCTAAAACCAGCTTGAACACCTGATATTTTCAGCTTTTCAGTGGAGATAGGTGCATTGTTGATGATACATATCTTGAATTTAATTATTGATTCAGGTGATTTCAAAAAGATTACACTGTGATTTGGCATTAAAACAAATGATTGTTCACATGATTATACAGAGCGTAGAGGGAATAGAGCAGGGTGGATAAATTTGATATTGATAAAGCAAAATATTTTGTCATTGGAGAAATGATACGATTTCAGTCTTTTTTTTTTGCAAATGCTTTTAATATGGAGCCAAATGCTTTTAATATGGAAAAGGTACCTACAAGTACATTGAGCTAGATTTATGTTTTATTATTGAGATATACGCAAGAGGATTACCTATTATGTCAAGTTACTAAACCAAAGGCAGGAGAAATTGCCAAATCCCTCAGTATAGTTGAAAAAAGTCAAGGCTGTGAGAGGCTATTGGAACGAATTCTTGTATCTTATAAGACTATTATTATGCCATTATGGGAGAAGGCAATGGTGACCCACTCCAGTACTCTTGCCTGGAGAATCCCATGGATGGAGGAGCCTGGTGGGCGACAGTCCATGAGGTCGCGAAGAGTCAGACATGACTGAGTAACTTCACTTTCACTCTTCACTTTCATGTACTGGAGAAGAAAATGGCAACCCACTCCAGTATTCTCGCCTAGAGAATCCCAGGGATGGAGGAGCCTGGTGGGCTGCCGTCTATGGGGTCGCACAGAATCAGACACGACTGATGCAACTTAGCAGCAGCAGCATGCAATTATGTCATAATTAAATGGGCAGCATTTTTTTTTCTTAATGGTACATAAAGTGATGGTGTTTGTACAATCAGTGGTATCTTAGATTTGATTGTTGTTGTTCGGTTGCTCAGTGATGTCTAGCTCTTTGTGACCCCATGGACTGCAGCTCACTGGGCTTCCCTGTCCATCATCATTTCCCAGAACTTGCTCAAACTCATGTCCATTGAGTCAGTGATGCCATTCAACCATCTCGTCCTCTGTATCCCCTTCTGGAATATGGTAAAAGTGGTAAAGAGAAGTCTGGAACCTAGATCTCCTGCCCCACAAGCTTTAATTTCCCTTGCATCCACATTCCTTGACCAAGCTGTTATCTGTAGCCTCCAGATTGGTGACAGTCACTTGCATGACCCTAAGAGTGAGGAGCCTAGGCTGCAAAATTTAAGGAGACCTTCAAATACAGGGCCAGCATCTGAGAGTGAGTACCTTCTTAAAATGGCAATCTAGTTACCTTGCCCTAGTCCCAGCCCCAGTTTTGAGCTTTGAAAAAGATTTCAAAGTTTTCCCTAGATGATTAGGAAAATTAAACGGAAGTATAAGTGGATGAAAAATAATCATCTAAAATACATGACCAGCCAGTGTCCTCCATTGCGAGGATGAGTGCTCCTGAGTGAGACCTGTGGAGAGCATCACCAGGAGTGGTGGGCACGTTGCTAAGAAAACGACCTCAAAAACACACTAACACTGTATGAGTTCTTTACCCTTGTATGTGTGTTAGGAGGCCATGGGGATCGAACCTGAGTTTCCCTTATTGCAGGCAGACGCTTTACCATCTGAGCTACCAGGGAAGTCGACTAAGTAATAGGAAAACAAATGATTTTTGTAAGTTTCTAGGCTCTTTTACTAGTTCCATTTAACATTTTTAAAGCGAAAATTCAAGGCCATCTTCCTTGCAATGGAATGGAACGTGAAGAGGTGAATTCAGTGCCTCATCAAATCTCTTCTGTGTTGAAAAACTGCACAAAAGATCTTCTCAGCAACCCAGGAGTGCTTTAGAAGGTTGGAGAGTTCTGGATCCTGTCCTAGCTGGTGGTGGGGTGATATGAGGAAGACTAATATTATCAATGTAGACTTTACTATGAGCTTCTTTGGCAAACAACCCATTGAATGGCATTTCTGCCTGAGGACCACCCTTTAACAATACACATTTTTATGTCTCAAAGAGGAAAAACTCAGTTTTATCTCAGAATGGCATTTTCCTAGGGGCAGTGCCCACTGAAGTATTCTCACCTTCTGTCTTTTGCTGAGCAGGCTTCTCTGTTTAAGGAAGGGTATTTCAGGAGTTTTCAAGTGGCAGGTGCCAGAAGTTTTTAGCATGCGGTCACTCATGTTGTAGGAATCCGTTCTGTTGGAAAGGCCATAGGACCCCCATGAAAGTGAAAGTCACTCAGTCGTGTCTGACTCTGTGACCCCAGGGACTATACAGTCCATGGAGTTTTCAAGGCCAGAATACTGGAGTCATTTCCTTCTCCAGGAAGATATTCCCAACCCAGGAATGGAACACGGGTTTCCCACATTGCAGGTGGATTCTTTACTAGCTGAGCCACTAGGGAAACCCAATGGATTTCTACAATAGCAGAAAAGATCTCATGGCTGCAGGGATTGCACAAGAGAGAAAAACAAGCAGGAACAACGGAGAGCAGAATGGAAGGAGAAGAGGGGAAGGCTGCCCGGAGGAAGAGGAAAAGCACCGTGTCCCAACCCTTTTACATCACAGGACAAGGAGGACAATGGTGATGTTGTCTGAGATGCTGGAGGTGGTGGACAAGACACTGTCTGCTCCAGGCCCTGCACAGGTGGCCTGAGGGCTGAGAGAACCAGTATCTTGTCATACTGTGCCAGTTCAGGCAGTCCATTGCTAAGAAAACCCTGGTGGAAAGTGTAGCCATCAGCAGGAGGGAGGCAGGGAGCCCAGGGCCACTGGCTTATCCTCCCTGCCTGGCTCAAACACTGAACGGCCTCTTGTCTTGACCCACATGTAACTGGTCTTATTTCTGCCCAAAGCCCTACCTCATAGGCTCATCTGCGGAACTTCTCTCTTTTTCTGTCCGAGTAAGGCCTGGAGACCAGGGAGAGCTACGGGCAGCAGAGGAGGATATAGTCGAGGGTGGTTGCATCTCCCCTCTGACTGCTCTTCCATTAAAGGAGCAGGTTTCCAGTGCCCAGGCAACAAGTTACTACTGAGTATCATGCAGGTAGCAGACAATGTTTCTCTCCTCTTGGCATTTACCTTCTGGTTTGGGCTCCAAAATCACTCCAGATGGTGATTGCAGCCATGAAATTAAAAGACGCTTACTCCTTGGAAGAAAAGTTATGAGCAACCTAGATAGGATATCCAAAAGCAGAGACATTACTCTGTTGACTAAGGTCTGTCTAGTTAAGGCTATGGTTTTTCCAGTAGTCGTGTATGGATGTGAGAGTTGGACTGTGAAGAAAGCTGAGCATTGAAGAATTGATGCTTTTGAACTGTGGTGCTGGGGAAGACTCTTGAGAGTCCCTTGGACTGCAAGGAGATCCAACCAGTCCATTCTGAAGGAAATCAACCCTGGGATTTCTTTGGAAGGAATGATGCTAAAGCTGAAACTCTAGTACTTTGGCCACCTCATGTGAAGAGTTGACGCATTGGAAAAGACCCTGATGCTGGGAGGGATTGGGGGCAGGAGGAGAAGGGGATGACAGAGGATGGGATGGCATCACGGACTCGATGGATGTGAGTCTGAGTGAACTCCGGGAGTTGGTGATGGACAGGGAGGCCTGGCGTGCTGCGATTCACAGGGTCACAAAGAGTCGGACATGACTGAGCGACTGAACTGAACTGAACTGAACTGAACTGATGGGGAGAGGGGAAAGAATGAGAGAGTGAGACAGAAAGCAAGCAAGTCAGAGGGCAGTCAACATGTCTGAGGGAGAGAGTGCACCAGGGAGAAGATAAACCCAGAGAGGACTCCCTGAGGTGGGGTAGGGAATGTTGCTTTATTCACTTGGGGTGTCAGAGAAGGCCTCCCTGGAGAGGTGACATTTGAGCCAAGTCCCAGAGGAAATGAGAAGCTAGCTGTATGGATGGTTGGGAAATGCATTCCCAGAAGAGAGGAAGAGCGGGCACAGAAACCTTGAAGGCGCATTGCCATGTCCAAAGTGCAGCGTGGAGGCCAGTGCAGTGGGTAGAAGCTGAGGTCAGAGAGGTCACTGAGGGCCTTGTCCTCTGCTGTGAAGACTCTGGGTCAGATGGGAGTGATGGAGCCTGATCTAAGCTGGGGCAATCATGCTGGCTGCTGTATTGAGAGTAACCCGAGGGGAGGCATGGTGAAGACTTGGTCCAAACAAAGGCCCACCTGGACACCTTTCCTCATAATCTGCCTTTGAGTATCTCTAAGAGAGTTTTCAAGGGAAAAGGTGGGTCATGGTTTGTTAACTGAAAAATGCTGCTCTATGTAAATAAACCTAGTCAGTGGACAGATGAGAACTGACAAAATTGTTGGTTGTAGAAATGGATCTGATAAATGGGGTGAAAGAGAGAAAGAGAGACGCCTACCACCCGTGAATTTGGGGCCATTGCCGAGTGAGGCACACCAAGAGCCAGGAGAAAGCCAGTCTTGGCTAATCCGTGGGTGCGACAGACGTGCTCCTGCAAGCTTTCTTTCACTTGGTCACAGCAACGTTGGTCTGGTTTCAATGACTGCATTCACAGGTCTGAAAATCCCACTATCACACTGGGTCTAACGTATGCAGCAGCTGTCTGATCTACTGATCTACCAAGGCCTTCTACAGAATTAAAACAACTGCTGGTCTCTCAATATGTATTCCAGAAAAGCTTCCATCAGCTGAAGTAAAAATAGACTCAAGAGTAACATCATTAGTAAGGAACGGCATGCTTATTTTTTAGTCATACCATAGGTTGAGTGATTAAAACAGCAGATAATTAGTTTCTCATAATTCAAAGCTAGAAGCCCAAGACCAAGATGCCATCAGGGTTAGTTTCCAGGAGGCTCCTCTCCGTGGCTTGTAGATGGCTGTCTTCTTGCTCTGTCCTCACAGGGCCTTTTTCTTGGCACTCATGGAGAGCGCTATAGTGTCTCATCTTTCCTTAAGGTCACCAGTTCTATCGGATTAGGGCCCAACCCATTATTTCCCTAAAGGCCCTATTTGCAAATATACTCATATCAAGCATCAAGACTTCAACCTTTGAATTTTGGGGGCACTTCAGTCTGTAACATCAGGCAAATGTTGCAAGTTTTTTTTTTTTTTATGTACCTTTATATAGTATGCTGGTTTGGACAAAAATGCAGTCACAGAATATGCCCATGAAACATTACTACAATCGAGATATAGTACTGTTCTGTCATCTCCTCCCTTGTGCTTTTGCGCAGTCAATTCTCAACCCCACCATAGACCTCAAGTAGCCACTAGTCTTCTTCTTATTCCAGTAGACTAGATTTATCTTTTCTAGAATTTCATATTAGTCAAATCATACATGTAGCCTTTCGTGCCTGTGTTCTTTCACCCAGTGTAATGATTTTGAGATTCATTCATACTGCCGTGTGTATCAGCAGTTTGTCACATTTTATCATTGAGTCGCATTCTGTTTTATGGATGTACTGCAGTTTACTTGGAGAAGGCAATGGCACCCCACTCCAGCACTCTTGCCTGGAAAATCCCATGGACAGAGGAGCCTGGTAGGCTGCAGTCCATGGGGTCTTGAAGAGTCAGACATGACTGAGCGACTTCACTTTCACTTTTCACTTTCATGCATTGGAGAAGGAAATAGCAGCCCACTCCAGTGTTCTTGCCTGGAGAATCCCAGGGACGGGGGAGCCTGGTGGGCTGCCGTCTATGGGATCGCACAGAGTTGGACACGACTGAAGCGACTTAGCAGCAGTCTACTTACTCACCTGGTAATAAACACTTGGGTTATTTCCAGTTTGGAGCTACTATTTTAAACTCTACTCTAGACCAGGCTTTGGGCATATATTTTCATTGCTGTTGGGTGAGTGCCTAGAAGTGAAATCTCATGGTTGTAAGGTAAGTATATGTTTAATATAAAACTGTTGGACTGTTTACATTCCCATCAGCAATGTATGAGAGTGCCAGCTATTCCACATCCTTGCTGTCACTTGGTATTGTCAGTCTCTTGCATTTTTAGCCATCTTAGCACATGTATCATGATATCTCATTGTGATCTCATTGTGACTGGTAACGATGCTGAGCATTTGGTTTTTCTTGTGCCTACTGGCTATTTTAATGTCTTGTATTGTGAAGTGTCTGTTCAAAGTTTTTACCCAATTTTTATTTGTCTTGATTATTGACTATAAGAATTCTCTATATATTCTGCATACAAGTCTTTGAATATGAATTTCTTCCCGTTTGTGGCTTGCCTTTTTATTTTCATAGGATTATCTTTAAAAGAGCACACTTTTATACTTTTGTTGAATTCCAGTTTATCAAGTGTTTTTTTTCCCATGGTTTATGCATTTTACATTCTTTCTAGGTAATGTTTGCTCACCTCTAGTTTGTAAAGATATTTTCCTGTGTCTATTTATAGCTTCTTTAGTTCCATGGTCTATTTCTAGTCAATATTTGTGTATAGTGTAAGGTAAGGAATGAAGGTTGCTGGTTTGTATTTTGTTTTTGCACATGGCTATCCAGTCATTCTACCACCATTTGTTGAAAAGGTTATATTTGCTCTGTTGAATTTTCTTGGCATTTTCATTGCAAATTAATTGACTCTCTTAATTGAGTCTCTGTGTGGACACTATCCTTATGCCAGTACCACTCTGTCTTGATTACTATAGCTTTATATTAAATTTCCGGAGAAGGCGATAGCACCCCACTCCAGTACTCTTGCCTGGAGAATCCCAGGGATGGAGGAGCCTGGTGGGCTGCAGTCCATGGGGTCGCGAAGAGTCAGACATGACTGAGCGACTTCACTTTCACTTTTCACTTTCATGCATTGGAGAAGGAAATGGCACCCCACTCCAGTGTTCTTGCCTGGAGAATCCCAGGGACAGGGGAGCCTGGTGGGCTGCCGTCTATGGGGTCACACAGAGTCAGACACTACTGAAGTGACTTAGCAGCAGCAGCAGCAGCATATTAAATTTCTAAATCAAATATTGTTATCTTCCAACTTTGTTTTTTCTTTTTTAAAATACATTTGGCTATTCTAAGCCTTTTGCATTTCTACACAAATTTTAAAGTCACTTTGCCAGTTTCTACTGGGTTTTGACTGAAACTGTATTGAATGTATTGATCAGTTGAGGGAGAATCGACATCTCAGCAGAATAATCTTCTGATCCAAGAATATTATATGCAGCTCTTTATTAAGGACTTCTTACTCTGTCTCAGCTGAGTCTTATAGCTTTCAATCCAGGGATCTAGAGAGAAACTTTTATGCTTTTAATATCATTGTTAAATTTCAGTATCCAGTTGTTCATTTTTAGTATATAGAATATAATTGATTTTTGCTGTTGACCTGTATCCTCTGAGTTTGCTAAATTCACTTGTGCTAGTAGCTTTTTCTGTAGAGTGTTTAGGACATTATCTGTGCAATTACATTGTCTGTGAATAAAGTTCTGCTTGTTCCTTTCCAATTTAAGTAGCTCTCCTTTTTTTCTGTTATACTGGCTAGGGTCCCCGGTGTATATTTGATAATAGTGCACACACCTGTGCCTTATTCCTGATCTGGGGGGAAAGGACTCAGTCTTTCACTTTGAAGTAGGATGATTGCTGTTGGTTTTTCATAGATATTTTAAAAATCAGATTGAAAAAGTTCCTTTCTACAACTCATTTATTGAGAGTTCTTATCATGAATAGATAGCAAATTGTCAAATGCTTTTCCTACATCTGTTGCGATGATGATTTTTTCCCTTCATTCTGTTAATGAATTATATTGATTTTTTATTACGGTAAATGCACATAACAGAAGATTCACTTTTTAACCATTTTAAAGTATACAATTCAGTGCTGTTAAGTATGTGTATAATGTTGTACCACCACCACTACTATCTAGTTCCAAACATTTTTATCTCTCCAAAAGGAAAGCCCATGCCCATTAGGCATCTCTCCCCATTCACATCTTGCTCCAGCCCCTGGTCACCACTAATCTGCTTTCTGTCTCTGGATTTGCCTATTCTGGGAATTTCACATAAATAGAACCATAGCTTGTGGCCTTTGTGTTTGACTTCTTTTACTTAGCATAATGTCTTCAAGGTTCATCCATATTGTAGTATATATCCATACTTCATTTTTTTTTTTAATGACTGTATAGTATTCATGGGTTTCCCGGGTGGCTTAATGGTAAAGAGCCTGACTGCCAATGTAGGAGACATTGGAGATGCTGATTTGATCCCTGGGTCAGGGAAGATCCCCTAGAGTAGGAAATGGCAACCCACCCCAGTTTTCCTGCCTGGGAAATCCCATGGACAGAGGAGCCTGGTGGGCTGCAGTCCATGTGGTCACAAACAGTCAGACATGACTGAACGCGCACTCACTAATATTGTTGTATAGTACAGATATACCACATTTTGTTTATCCTTCCATCTGTTGAATATTTGGGCTGCTTCCACGTTTTGGCTCTTGTGAATGATGCCTCTGTCAACGTTCATGTAAGTTTTGAACATCTGTTGTCAATTCTTTGGGTATAAGGGTTTCAGGTTTTGCACATCATTACTAAACTTGTTATTTTTCTTTTTTTAAAAAATTTATGTATCTTAGTGGGTATGAAGTGACATCTCATTGTGGTTGTGAATTGCATTTCCCTTTTATCCTTGTTGGCCACTTGTATGTCTTCTTTGGAGAAATTTTTATTCAAGTTCTTTGTCCCTTTTTCCATTAGGTTTTTCTGTCTTTTTATAGTTGACTTGTAGAGGTTTTTTTTTTTCTTTTTTTTTTTAAAGATATATATATATTCTGGATCATTAACCCTTATCAGGTATTTGATTCTCAAATATTTTCTCCCATTCTGTGAAGTGTCTTTTCACTTCCTTGATAGTATCCTTTGGTGTATAAGTTTTTAATTTTAATGAAGTCCAGTTTATGAATTTTTCTTTTGTTGCTTGTACTTTTTGGTGTCGTGTTTAAAAAAACCTTTGTCAAATTCAAGATCAGGAAAATTTGTCCCTATGTTTTCTTCTAAGAGTCTTATAGTTTTAACTTTTAAATTTGTCTGTGATGCATTTTTAGTTTTTATATATGATGTGAGGAAAGAGTCCAGTTTCATTCTTTCACACACTGATTGACTTTTGAATGTGAAATTAACCTTGCATTTCTAGGATAAACACAACTTGATCATGGTGTACTATTTTTCAAAATATATTACTGGAATTGATTTGCTAAATTTTGTTAGGATTTTTGCATTTATGTTCAGGGAGATGTTACCTGAAATTTTCTTTTCTTAGAGTGTCGATTCTTTTGTAGTTGTTTGCTTTGTCATGTGGATAATTTTGGCCTTATGATATGAATTGTGGAACATTCCTTATTGTTCAGTTTTATGAAAATGTTTGTGTAGTGCTGGTATTATTTCTTCCTGGTGAGCTTTATAGGCTGCACCAGAGAGTATTTCTGAGACTGGAGTTTTCTGTGTAAGCAAATTTTAAACACAAATTCAATTTCTTTAGGGAAATTTGCATTTACAAATACTTTTTCTTGAGTGAGTTTTGATACTTTGAGTAATTATCTGGATTGTTAATTTATTCAAATAAACTTGTTTGCATTATTTCTTCTTAACCTTTTAATGACTGTAGGGTGACTGATGTCAGTAACTGGTGTCTTCTTTTTTATTGGCCAGTCTTGCTAGAGGTTTATTACTTTTATTGATCTTTCAAAAAACCAGCTTTTGTATACATTGAGTTTGTCTATTGCTTACTTGTCTCCTATATATTAATTTCTGTTTTATATTGTGTCCTTTTTACTTCTTAGTTTAGATCTAATTTTCTCATTTTTATTTTCTCTAGACTTTTAAGTGGAATCTTAGCTCCCTAAGTTAAACCTTCTTCTAATAAAAATTTTAGAGCCATAAATTTCCCTTTAAGTGCCACTTTAACTGTATATACAAGGTTCTATTTCTTTTCAGTTTTATTCAGTTGAAATATTTTCTAATTTCCCTAGTTCTTATTTGACTTATGGGTTACTTAGTATGTTGTTTAATTTCCAAATATATCTGGATTTTTCAGGTAACTTTCTTATTGAGTTCTACTTTATTTTTTATTTTTTAAAATATAAATTTATTTATTTTAATTGGAGGTTAATTACTTTACAATATTGTATTGGTTTTGCCATACATCAACATAAATCCACCACGGATGTACACGTGTTCCCCATCCTGAACCCCCCTCCCTCCTTCTTCCCCATACCATCCTTCTGGGTCATCCCAGTGCACCAGCCCCAAGCGTCCAGTATCATGCATAAAACTTGGACTGGCAATTCATTTCTTATATAATATTATACATGTTTCAATGCCATTCTCCCAAACCATCCCACCCTCTGCCTCTCCCACAGAGTCCAAAAGACTGTTCTATACATCTGTCTTTTTTGCTGTCTTGCATACAGGGTTACTGTTACCATCTTTCTAAATTCCATATATATGCGTTAGTATTACTGCATTGGTGTTTTTCTTTCTGGCTTACTTCTCTCTGTATAATAGGCTCGAGTTTCATCCATCTCATCAGAACTGATTCAAATGTATTCTTTTTAACAGCTGAGTAATACTCCATTGTGTATATGTACCACTGCTTTCTTATCCATTCATCTGCTGATGGACATCTAGGTTGTTTCCATGTCCTGGCTATTATAAACAGTGCTGCGGTGAACATTGGGGCACACGTGTCTCTTTCAATTCTGGTTTCCTCGATGTGTATGCCCAGCAGTGGGATTGCTGGGTCATAAGGCAGTTCTATTTGCAGTTTTTTAAGGATCTCCACACTGTTCTGCATAGTGGCTGTACTAGTTTGCATTCCCATCAACAGTGTAAGAGGATTCCCTTTTCTCCACACCCTCTCCAGCATTTATTGCTTGTAAACTTTTGGATCGCAGCCATTCTGACTGGCATGAAATGGTACCTCATTGTGGTTTTGATTTGCATTTCTCTGATAATGAGTGATGTTGAGCATCTTTTCATGTGTTTGTTAGCCATCCGTATGTCTTCTTTGGAGAAATGTCTATTTAGTTCTTTGGCCCATTTTTTGATTGGGTCGTTTATTTTTCTGGAATTGAGCTGCATAAGTTGCTTGTATATTTTTGAGATTAGTTGTTTGTCAGTTGCTTTATTTGCTATTATTTTCTCCCATTCTGAAGGCTGTCTTTTCACCTTGCTTATAGTTGTGCAAAAACTTTTAATTTTAATTAGATCCCATTTGTTTATTTTTGCTTTTATTTCCAGTATTCTGGGAGGTGGGTCATAGAGGATCCTGCTGTGATTTATGTCAGAGAGTGTTTTGCCTATGTTCTCCTCTAGGAGTTTTATAGTCTGGTCTTACGTTTAGATCTTCAATCCATTTTGAGTTTATTTTTGTGTGTGGTGTTAGAAAGTGATCTAGTTTCATTCTTTTACAAGTGGTTGACCAGTTTTCCCAGCACCACTTGTTAAAGAGATTGTCTTTAATCCATTGTATATTCTTGCCTCCTTTGTCAAAGATAAGGTGTCCATAGGTGTGTGGATTTATCTCTGGGCTTTCTATTTTGTTCCATTGATCTATATTTCTGTCTTTGTGCCAGTACCATACTGTCTTGATGACTGTGGCTTTGTAGTAGAGCCTGAAGTCAGGCAAGTTGATTCCTCCAGTTCCATTCTTCTTTCTCAAAATTGCTTTGGCTATTTGAGGTTTTTTTTTTGTATTTCCATACAAATCTTGAAATTATTTGTTCTAGCTGTGTGAAAAATACTATTGGTACCTTGATAGGGCTTACATTGAATCTATAGATTGCTTTGGGTAGTATACTCATTTTCATTATATTGATTCTTCTGATCCATGAACATGGTATATTTCTCCATCTATTAATGTCCTCTTTGATTTCTTTCACCAGTGTTTTATCGTTTTCTATATATAGGGCTTTAGTTTCTTTAGGTAGATATATTCCTAGTATTTTATTCTTTTTGTTGCAGTGGTGAATGGAATTGTTTCCTTAATTTCTCTTTCTATTTTCTCATTATTAGTGTATAGGAATGCAAGGGATTTCTGTGTGTTGATTTTATATCCTGCAACTTTACTATATTCATTGATTAGCTCTAGTAATTTTCTGGTGGAATCTTTAGGGTTTTCTATGTAGAGGATCATGTCATCTGCAAACAGTGAGAGTTTTACTTCTTCTTTTCCAATTTGGATTCCTTTTATTTCTTTTTCTGCTCTGATTGCTGTGGCCAAAACCTCCAAAACTATGTTGAATAGTAGTGGTGAAAGTGGGCACCCTTGTCTTGTTCCTGACTTTAGGGGAAATGCTTTCAGTTTTTCACCATTGAGGATAATGTTTGCTGTGGGTTTGTCATATATAGCTTTTATTATGTTGAGGTATGTTCCTTCTATTCCTGCTTTCTGGAGAGTTTTTATCATAAATGGATGTTGAATTTTCAATCAATGTAATACACCACATTAACAAATTGAAAAATAAAAGCCATCTCAATAGATGCAGAGAAAGCCTTTGAGTTCTACTTTAAATCCACTGTGGTCAGAGAATATTCTGTGCATGAGTTCAATCTTTTAAATATATTGAGACTTGTTTATGGATTAACCTATAGTATATCTTAGTGAGTGTTGCATGTGTGCCTGAAAAAAATCTTTATTCTGCTCTTATTGGGTAGTGGGATCAGTATAAATTATGCCAAGTTGATAAATGGTAATTTTCAAGTATTTTATGTACTTACTGATTGTTTTTCTATTTGTTGTATCAATTGCTACAAGACGAAATTTCCGAGTAGAATTGTGGACTTGTCTACTCCTCTTTTCAGCTTTATCAGTTTTTGTTTAATGTATACTGAAGTTCTCTAATTGAGTGCCTCCATATTTAGAATTGTTGTGTCTTCTGGATGAACTGACCTCTCTATCATAATGAAATGCCCTTTGTTATGCCTAAGTATATCTTGTTCTGAAATCTACTTTATCTGATAATCATTATAGCCATGTTTCTTTTTAGTCTTTGCATGGTATATCTTATTCTATCCTTATCCTATCTTATTCTATCCTATTACTTTTAACTAATCCATCTTTATATTTAAAGTAGATTTTTTTAAAGTAATATATAATTGGTTTAATTATTGTGCTTGGATAATTTACATTTAAAGTAATTAGTAATCACAGTAATTTAATTAAAACATTTATATGGTAGAATATAGGGCACTCACATTAGTATTTGTATCCTCTTTTTTCATCTTTTTTTAATTTGTTTTTACCCTCTTTGCATTCTTTCATGTTAACCAAGTAATTTTAATGATTTTATTTCATATTAGTCACTTCTTTGTTTCTTTTCTTAGTGATTGCTCTTAGATTCACAGTGTATATTTTTTAGTTATCATAATGCACTTTTAAATATTATTACACTCTTTAGTGTTTAGAGTAAGAAGAATCCAACAATATGCTTCCATTTACTCCCTCCCATCCTTTGTGCTATTTTTGTCATTTTCCTTTTACATGTTTCATAAACACAATACATTGCTATTATTTTTGCTATAAAGTTAATTATCTTTTAAAAGCAATAAAAATTTTAAAAAGGTATTTTATGTTTACCCTCATGTTTACAGACAGTCCTCAGAGATATTGCAGTTTTGGTTCCACCACTGCAATAACGTGAATATTGCAGCAAAGTGTCACATGAATATTTTTGTTTCCCAGTGCCTATAAAAGTTGCTTTTACACCATACTATTGTCGAGTGAGTGTGCAGTACCACTATATCTAGAAGTAACATACATACTTTTTTTTTTTATGCATATAAAATGTAGTGTTTTTTGGTTTTTTTTAAATTTATTTATTTATTTTTTAAAATCTTTAATTCTTACATGTGTTCCCAAACATGAACCCCCCTCCCACCTCCCTTCCCATAACATCTCTGTGGGTCATCCCCATGCACCAGCCCCAAGCATGCTGTATCCTGTGTCAGACATAGACTGGCGATTCAATTCTTACATGAGGGTATACATGATAGAATGCCATTCTCCAAAATCATCCCACCCTCTCCCTCTCCCTCTGTGTCCAAAAGTCTGTTATACACAGCTGTGTCTTTTTTCCTGTCTTGCATACAGGGTCATCATTGCCATCTTTCTAAATTCCATATATATGTGTTAGTATACTGTATTGGTGTTTTTCTTTCTGGCTTACTTCACTCTGTATAATCGGCTCCAGTTTCATCCATCTCATCAGAACTGATTCAAATGTATTCTTTTTAACAGCTGAGTAATACTCCATTGTGTACATGTACCACAGCGTTCTTATCCATTCATCTGCTGATGGACATCTAGGTTGTTTCCATGTCCTGGCTATTCTAAACAGTGCTGCGATGAACATTGGGGTACACGTGTCTCTTTCAATTCTGGTTTCCTCGATGTGTATGCCCAGCAGTGGGATTGCTGGGTCATAAGGCAGTTCTATTTGCAATTTTTTAAGGAATCTCCACACTGTTCTCCATAGTGGCTGTACTAGTTTGCATTCCCACCAACAGTGTAGGAGGGTTCCCTTTTCTCCACACCCTCTCCACCATTTATTGCTTGCAGATTTTTGGATCGCAGCCATTCTGACTGGTGTGAAGTGGTACCTCATTGTGGTTTTGATTTGCATTTCTCTGATAATGAGTGATGTTGAGCATCTTTTCATGTGTTTGTTAGCCATCCGTATGTCTTCTTTGGAGAAATGTCTATTTAGTTCTTTGGCCCATTTTTTGATTGGGTCATTTATTTTTCTGGCATTGAGCTGCATAAGTTGCTTGTATATTTTTGAGATTAGTTGTTTGTCAGTTGCTTTATTCGCTATTATTTTCTCCCATTCAGAAGGCTGTCTTTTCACCTTGCTTATATTTTCCTTTGTTGTGCAGAAGCTTTTAATTTTAATTAGATCCCATTTGTTTATTTTTGCTTTTATTTCCAGAATTCTGGGGGGTGGATCATAGAGGATCCTGCTGTGATTTATGTCGGAGAGTGTTTTGCCTATGTTCTCCTCTAGGAGTTTTATAGTTTCTGGTCTTACATTTAGATCTTTAATCCATTTTGAGTTTATTTTTGTGTGCAGTGTTAGAAAGTGATCTAGTTTCATTCTTTTACAAGTGGTTGACCAGTTTTCCCAGCACCACTTGTTAAAGAGATTGTCTTTACTCCATTGTATATTCTTGCCTCCTTTGTCAAAGATAAGGTGTCCATAGGTGTGTGGATTTATCTCTGGGCTTTCTATTTTGTTCCATTGATCTATATTTCTGTCTTTGTGCCAGTACCATACTGTTTTGATGACTGTGGCTTTGTAGTAGAGCCTGAAGTCAGGCAAGTTGATTCCTCCAGTTCCATTCTTCTTTCTCAAGATTGCTTTGGCAATTCGAGGTTTTTTGTATTTCCATACAAATCTTGAAATTATTTGTTCTAGTTCTGTGAAAAATATGGCTGGTAGCTTGATAGGGATTGCATTGAATTTGTAAATTGCTTTGGGTAGTATACTCATTTTCACTATACTGATTCCTCCAATCCATGAACATGGTATATTTCTCCATCTATTAGTGTCCTCTTTGATTTCTTTCATCAGTGTTTTATAGTTTTCTATATATAGGTCTTTAGTTTCTTTGGGTAGATATATTCCTAAGTATTTTATTCTTTTTGTTGCAATGGTGAATGGAATTGTTTCTTTAATTTCTTTTTCTACTTTCTCATTATTAGTAAATCAAAAGCATTTTGTTACTAAAAAAGGCTGACCATCAGATGAGCCTTCAGTGAATTGGCAAGAGTAACATCAAAGATCACTGATCACAGATCAGAATGACAAATATAATGATAATGAAAACATTTGAAATATTGAAAAAATTATTTAAATGTGACCCAGAAACACAAAATCAGCAAATGCTGTGGAAAATTGGCACTGATAGACTTGCTTGTTACAGCGTAGCCACATACCTTCAACTTGTAAGAACTGCCCTCTCTGCAAAGTACAATAACACAAAGTATAATAGAACAAGGGAGGCCTGTATTTTAATGCTTTTCATTTATTTGTGTATGTTCTAATTCCTAACTGGTCTCATTTCCTCTACTTAAAGAACTGTTAACAATTTTCTTGTAATGCGTAATTGCTGGTGATGAATTCTGTCAAATTTTGTTTGTCTGAAAAAGTCTTTATTTATCTTCATTTTTTGAAAGAAATTTTTCCTACATATAGGTCGACAGTTTCTTCTTTCAGCACTTTAAAATATTCCTCTATTTTCTTCTGGATATTTTTAGTTTCTCATGAGAAGTCCATCATTGTTATTTTTTCCCTCTGTATTTACTATGCCCTTTCCTCTGGCTTTTTAAAAGATTTTCTTTTTATCAATATTTCCAGAAATTATATTGTATCTTGGTATGGTTTTCTTTTGGTTTGTCCTGCTTGAAGTTTGTTGAATTTCTTGGATTTGTTGAGTCACTGAGGCTCTGTTAGTTTTCTTTTAGCTTTCTGTCTCTCTTTGCTTTACTTTGAAAATTTTTAATTAACATATCTTCTACTTTACTGGTCTTTTCTTCTTCAGTGTCTGATATGCTCTTTGTCCTATCCAGTGACTGTTTCATTTCAGAACTTATATTTTTTATTTTTAGAATTTAATTCCTTTTTAAAATCTCTTCTTTAAAAAAAAATCTCAGAATGTTTATGTTTTCCTTCCAATACTTGGACAATAGTTGTAGTGGCTTTTTATATGTTCTTGTATGCTAATTATAATATTTATCTTATTTCTGTTTCCATTTGCTCACCTTTCTTGTAATTATATGGCCATATTTCCTACGTATCATACCTAGTCTTTGCAATTGTATGTTAGGCTTTTTAAATATTACATTGTTGAGCATTTAGATTTTTGTTTTCTTTAAAGAACGTTGGATTTTGTTTTGGCAGACAAGTTAATTTTGGTTCAATTTGACCCTTTAAAGGATTGCTTTCCAGCTTTTAAATGTAGGTCTGGTGTAGTATTTTCTAACCATTCTTTAACCTAATTAAAGCACAACCCACTGGGTTTTCTACTAAATTTTTGAGTGATCGACAAGGACTTTCTACTCTGGCTTGTGAGAACTTGGATGGCTCCCAATTCTTTGTGAGTTCTGAGTTGTTCAGCTTACAGCTTGCCAGTCACTCTCTTCCTGGTCTGTAGAATTTCACCCTACTCATGCATGTCTTAGTATTTAGTAAACTTTCAAGTATCCCTCAGTGCTCTTTGTATATATAGTTTCCTCTTTCTGAAACTCTGTCTCATAAATTTCAGCCACAAAAGCCTCTCCAAACTCTGATTTCTGTTACCTCAAGTCAGTGATGCCACAGGACTCCTTCTCTGCTCCAAGGCATAGAATGTCTCCAGGGTAAAAGCTAAGGTTATATTATATACCTCATCTGTTTCCTTTCTCTCAGGAATGACAGTTCTGAGCTACCTATTGTCCAATATCTTAAAATAATTGTTTTGTATATTTTATCTGTTTTTTTAGTTGTTAATGGAATGAGGATAACTTTGGTTGCTGTTTCTTCATCAGAGCCATTAATAAGTCCATGCTTCAAATATTTATTCATAATTCTACACAAAAGATTTCCATCTTGAATGTGATTCAGATTGAAGATGTACTCTGAGATGTTTTGTGTTCTTTTTTTTTCTTCATTCTTCCATAATTTAAAATAATGGACATTGCAAAGAAATTTGGAAGGATGCATTGCATTTTTTTTAATTATGAAATTATCTGCCCCACAATGGCTTCTATACCTATTCTCCAAATAGAGCTCATACAACTTATTGATACAGGATTCAGGCTCTGAAATGACTCCCAGGGGATACTTTTAAGCCCCTGATTGCTAGATTTCTACTAATGGCCATTCATGGCTTGCTCCCTACATTTCCTAAGGAGAGAAATTACTTGAAGATATGGCATCTCAAACTAATTATTATATATGTTTTATACTTGTTCATATCATAAGGAGAATATATGAAAAGTACAATTAATGCGGAAATTTATCCATCTGAATTGTAATAATTTAACTCAGATGACCATTATATCTACTACTGTGGGCAAGAATCCCTTAGAAGAAATGGAGTAGCCATCATAGTCAACAGAGAGTCCAAAATGCAGTACTTGGATGCAGTCTCAAAAATGACAGAATGATCTCTGTTTCTTTCCAAGGCAAACCATTCAATATCACAGTAATCCAAGTCTATGCCACAACCAGCAATGCTGAAGAAGCTGAAGTTGAACAGTTCTATGAAGACCTACAAGACCTTCTAGAACTAACATCCAAAAAAGATGTCCTCTTCATTATAGGGGACTGGAATACAACAGTAGGCAGTCAAGAGATACTGGAGTAACAAGCAAATTTGACCTCGGAGTACAGAATGAAACAGAAAAAGGCTAATAGAGTTTTGCCAAGAGAATGCGCTGGTCATAGCAAACACCATCCTTCAACAGCACAAGAGAAGACTCTACACATGGACATCACCCGATGGTCGATACCAAAATCAGATTGATTATATTCTTATTCTTTGCAGCCAAAGATGGAGAAGCTCTATACAGTCAGCAAAAACAAGACCAGGAGCTGACTGTGGCTCAGATCATGAACTCCATATTGCCAATTTCAGATTTAAATTGAAGAAAGTAGGGAAAACCACTAGACCATTCAGGTATGACATAAATCAGATCCCTTACAATTATTCAGAAGAAGTGACTAATAGATTCAAGGGTTTAGATCTGATAGAGTACCTGAAGAACTATAGTTGGAGGTTTGTGACATTGTACAGGAGGTAGTGATCAAGACCATCCCCAAGGGAAAAAAAAAATGCAAAGAGGCAAAATGGTTGTCTGAGGAGGCCTTACAAATAGCTGAGAAAAGAAGAGAGGCTAAAGGCAAAGGAGAAAAAGAAAGATATACCCATTTGAATGCAGAGTTCCAAGGAATAGCAAGGAGAAATAAGAAAGCCTTTTTCAGCAATCAGTACAAAGAAATAGAGGAAAATAATAGAATGGGAAAGACTAGGGATCTCTTCAAGAAAATTAGAGATACCAAGGAATATTTCATGCAAAGATGAGCACAATAAAAGACAGAAATGGTATGGACCTAACAGAAGCAGAAGATACCAAGAAGAGGTGGCAAGAATACACAAAAGAACTATACAAAAAAGATCTTCATGACCAAGAAAATCACGATGGTGTGATCACTCACGTAAAGTCAGACATCCTGGAATGCGAAGTCCAGTGGGCCTTAGGAAGCATCACTACAAACACAGCTAGTGGAGGTGATGGAATTTCAGTTGTACTTTTTCAAATCCTAAATGATGATTATGTGAAAGTGCTGCACTCAGTATGCCAGCAAATTTGGAAAACTCAGCAGTGGCCACAGGACTGGAAAAGGTCAGTTTTCATTCCAATTCCAAAGAAAGGCAATGCCAGAGAGTACTCAAACTACCACACAATTGCACTCATCTCACACACTAGCAAAGTAATATTCAAAGTTCTCCAAGCCAGGCTTCAACAATTCACAAACTGTGAAATTCCAGATGTTCAAGCTGGATTTAGAAAAGGCAGAGGAACCAGAGATCAAATTGCCAACATCTGTTGGATCATTGAAAAAGCAAGAGAGTTCCAGAAAAACATCTACTTTTGCTTTATTGACTATGCCAAAGCCTTTGAATGTGTGTATCACAACAAACTGGAAAATTCTTAAAGAGATGAGAATACCAGACCACCCGACCTGCCTCCTGAGAAATCTGTATGAAGGTCAAGAAGCAACAGTTAGAAGTGGACATGGAACAACAGACTGGTTCCAAATTGGGAAAGGAGTACATCAAGGCTGTCATCCTGCTTATTTAACTTATATGCAGAGTACATCATGCGAAATGCCAGGCTGGAAGAAGCACAAGCTGGAATCAAGATTGCTGGAAGAAATATCAATAACCTCAGATATATAGATGACACCACTCTTATGGCAGAAAGCAAAAAACTAAAGAGCCTCCTGATGAAAGTGAAAGAGGAAAGTGAAAAAGTTGGCTTAAAACTCAGCATTCAGAAAACTTAATCATGGCATCTGGTCCCATCACTTCATGGCAAATAGATGGGGAAACAATGGAAACAGTAAGAGACTTTATTTTGGGGGGCTCCAAAATCACTGTAGATGGTGACTGCAGCCATCAAATTAAAAGACACTTGCTCCTTGGAAGAAAAGCTATGACCAACTTAGACAGCATATTAAAAGGCAGAGACATTACCAACAAAAGTCCGCCTAGTCAAAGCTATGGTTTTTCCAGTAATCATGTATGGATGTGAGAGTTGGACGATAAAGAAAGCTGAGTGTGGAAGAATTGATGATTTTGAACTGTAGTGTTGGAGAAAACTCTTGAGAGTCCTTGGACCTCAAGGAGATCAAACCAGTCAATCCTAAAGGAAATTAGTCCTGAATATTCATTGGAAGGACTGATGCTGAAGCTTAACTCCAATACTTGGGCCACCTGATGGAAAGAACTGATTCATTGGAAAAGACCCTGATGCTGGGAAAGATTGAAGGCAGGAGGAGAAGGGGATAACAGAGGACGAGATGGCTGAATGGCATCACTGATGCAATGGACATGAGTTTGAATAAACTCTGGCAGTTGGTGATGGACAGGGAAGCCTGGCATGCTGCAGACCATGGGGTCGCAAAGAGTTGGACATGACTGAGCAACTGAACTGAACTGATGAATGTCTCACAAAACTTTCTGCACTTTCGTGCTTTAAGTGTCTTATAAGCGTATACATTTTGTGGCTGTGCTCTATCTCTGAGAAAAGTGTTAAGAGAAGGAAAATCTTAAATCCTGGCTTGAATCCTTAATTTAACAACTATGTTTCTCCTAATGTGTCATTTCCATTTCTACAATCTAGGGTTTTGGTTTTTTTTTTTCTTTTAAAGTTGTTTATGTTGGTGATTTCAAAATATTCTCCACTAGGAAGGATCTGAATTTTATCTTTTAGATCTCGAAAATGCAGTACATATAGCCTAAGCCATGTGTGTGTGTGTATGTGTGTGTATATATATATATATACACCCATATATGTATTTGGTTAAATATATATATAATATACATATATATGTGGCTTCTCTGGTAGCTTAGTCGGTAAGAATCTGCCTGCAGTGCATGAAACCCAGATTTGATCCCTGATTTAGGAAGATCCACTAAAGAAGGGGATGGCAACTCACTCCAGTATTCTTGCCTGGAGAATCCCATGGACAGAGGAGCCTGGCGGGTTATAGTCCATGCGGTCACAAAGAGTTGGACATGACTGATGACTAATACACACATACACATATATTTAAATGCTCTGTGGATTTTTATAGCCTTTAAAAGCTTGTGTTCCTGGTTTTTTATTTTCGGCTGTGCCACACAGCATGTGGGATCCTAGTTCCCCACTCACAGATCAAATCTATGTGCCCTGCATTGGAAATGTGAAGTCTTAACCACTGGACTGCCAGGGAAGTCTCAATAACCTATAAAAGTTTGATGACTCCATACTCAAACCAAGAAAACTTAGCCATGCTAGGTGGGAGTTGAGAGTAGTGGTAAACAGAAGATGTTGAAAGCTTTTATATCCAAAAGGAGAAGAGAAGCATAGATACATCATACACAGAGAAACTGTGTACAGAGAGGAAACATGTAAAGTGTAACACAGAGTGAACTATCTCCTAAATAGTAGCCATTGCTATTATTGCTTTTCCATCAGTTTTTCTGAAAGAAATTTTGCTTTATGTACTTACATTGGATTGACTTCATACTGTCTTCCTCTCCTATTCCTTAGGACACTGCTTTCCAGAATTTTATTTATTGTTCTAAAAGTTAGTGAATGTTTGTCTTCCTAGGCTTGAACACTATATATTAAGAAAAGGCAAGTCAAGTCTTCTATTGGAAATTTATATAGCTCTGCTGGTGTGCATTTAAATGTAACATTTACTTCTGTAAGTCTCCCCTCTGCCATACATGCCACACCACATTCTATGTCCCAGACAGGGTGAAGATTCTTGAGAACCTGTTCTTAGAAGTCCCTGGCTTGGAGGGGCATCGTGAGACTTATAACCTCACAATTCTTAGAAATTGCCAGATGATAGCACTTTGTGACACTGTGTTGTATAATGAAGCATTCAGGTTTATGCACAAGTTATATTATGCTTCAGAAAATGAAACATCACAGGTAAAGGGTTTTGGGGTTTCTTGCTTTCTTTTTTTTTTTTTGTCATTGATATTGTTTTGTAATATTGTTATCTTATGTATAGCAGTGGTTTTCAAAGTATGCCCTGGCATCAGTAGCATCAGCATCATTTGGGAACTAGTTCCAAATAAAAATTCTCAGGCCCTGTGCTCTGTTTTAGGCAGTTTTGATGTTTGACAGCTGCTGGTGCAGAGAACCCTGGAAAGGCTCCTATATCTGACTTAATTTATTATAAGCCATATCATATGAGGTATGAAGAAGTAATCAGTCATGCCCCCAGCTACTGTTGCCTAGGAGATGTTTAATGGTGCAACACGGGAAGTGCTATGCTGCTGAGCAAATGTCAAACTCTGAGAAGGAAGAGACTTTCTGCCAAAAGCCTTCTAGAATGCCTCATTTCACAGCCCCAGCAGCCCAAGGGAGAGGATTAAGACATCAGAACTACAGAAGGTGCTAATGCAGGGCCCTCGGGCCGAGCTGCAGCCTTGAGGCACCTTTTGCTGGTTAAGAGGGGAAATCCCAGGGCTCAAAATCTGTTCTCAAACTATCAGAAGATTGACTTTAGCAATCTGGACATGAAGCAAGAAACTCGTATCCCTGTGTAGACCCGATCATAGGGAAACCCAAAGTCTTGGCAAAGAGACTGTTTCCTTAGCTGCACTGGGAAAGGAGGGTCATGCTTGTGCTAGCATGGAGGACCTAGAAGCTGACATATGGTGCCTTCTCACTGTGTGTGCCTGCAGAGAGAGCGCGCAAACTCCCTAGTGTCTCTCCCTCTTCTTATAAGGGTACCAGTCCTATTGGATTAGGACTCACCCTTATGACCGCATTTAACCTTAATTACCTCCTTAACAGCCCTATCTCCAAACATGGTCACACTAGGGATAGGGCTTCAACATATGGATTTGGGTGGGTGGGTGGGGCATAATCCAGTCCACAACAGTCCTTATCATCTCATCCCTGGATTGTTATAGCCCCTTACTCATCCTCCTTCCCAATTCCTTCACCTGTCCTTCTTGAATATGCAACCAGACTCATCTTAGTAAATTAGTACTCTTACTGGAAAACAAACAAACCAACAAACCTCAGTGATTCCTAATGACTAGAATTCCGTCAAACCCCTCAGTCTGGCACTTGGTTCCCTGGTAGGTGCAAGCCTACCTTGACAGCCAAAAGAAAGCTCTGCTCTTCCCCCGCATTGCACCCCTTTTGAATAACCTACTTCATTGTTCTGCATGCACTCAGTGTGTGTGCCCACCTCTAGGCCTTTGCTCGCATTATTGCCTCTGGAATGGCCTCTTTTCCACTTATTATTCAACATAGTTTTGGAAGTCCTAGTTACAGCAATCAGAAAAGAAAAAGAAAAGGAATCCAGATTGGAAAAGAAGTAAAACTCTCACTGTTTGCAGATGACTTGATACTATACATAGAAAACCCTAATGATACTATCAGAAAATACTAGAGCTAATCAGTGAATTTAGCAAAGTCGCAGGATACAAAATCAGTACATAGAAATCACTTGTGTTCCTATATACTAACAATGAAAAATCAGAGAAATTAAGGAATCAATCTCATTCACCATTGCAACAAAAAGAATAGAATGTCTAGAAATAAACCTACCTAAGGAGATGCAGAGATATTCCATGTTCCTGAATTGGAATTGGAATCAATATTGTGAAAATGGCTATACTACCAAATGCAATCTACAGATTTAATGTGATCCCTATCAAATTACCAATGGCATTTTTCACAGAACTAGAACAAAAAATTTCACAATTAATTTGGAAACACAAAAGACCCCGAATAGCCAAAGCAATCTTGAGAAAGAAGACTGGAACTGGAGGAATCAACCTTTCTAACTTCAGACTATACTACAAAGCTGCAGTCATCAAGACAGTATGGTACTGGCACAGAAACAGAAATATAGACCAATGGATCAATAGAAAGCCCAGAAATAAACCCATGCACCTATGGGTGTCTTATTTTTGACAAATGAGGCAAGAATATACAATGGGACAAAGACAGCCTCTTCAATAAGTGGTGCTAGGAAAACTGGACAGCTACATGTAAATGAAATTACAGCATTTCAGCTTATTCAAATACTGCCCTTTCTTCCAAGTGCCACACTCCTCAGTGACATCTTCTGCATCACTTCCACCCACAGTGATCTTTCTCTCTGGGCTTGGATTACTTTTCCAAAGCAAGTGTTAACACACATCTCTGAGTATGTGTCTGTATTTCTGATGGAACTGCCTGAGAGTGGGTACTGAGTGTTCCTTCTTTGTGTCCCTCTCAGGGCTGGCACAGTAGTGGGGGCTCAGTGTTCTTTTTTTAAAAAGTATTTATTTATTTTACTTTTGGTTGTGCTGGGTCTTTGTTGCTACGCGGACTTATCTCTAGTTGCAGTGGGCATGGGCTTCTCATTGTGGTGGGTTCTCTTGTTGTCGAGCTCAGGCTCCAGGACATGCAGGCTTCAATAGTCGCCACACGTGTGCTCAGTAGTTGCGGCACATAGGCTTAATTGCTTGGAAGCATGTGGAATCTTTCCAGAGCAGGGATCAATGTGTCCCCTGCATTGGCAGGTGGATTCTTAACCACTGGACCACCAGCGAAGTCCCTCGGTGTTCTTACTATGTGGGTGAGTGGATGATTAGATGAAAAGAACAATATTCCTTTGGTAAGGTTTTTCGAGACTCACATGTAAATGTCAACTCCTCTGAGAAAAAGTCCATCACCTCCGCCGTCTCTACCACGTCAGTGTGTTCTGAATCCCTGCACCAGCTTCACTGCTACCAGAGAACTGTAGTGTTTGTTTCTCTCTCCAGCTCTATAGCACAGACTTTCCGTCTGTCCCCCCATGCTG
The DNA here is from genome assembly GCF_032405125.1 of Capricornis sumatraensis. Classification (NCBI taxonomy): domain Eukaryota; kingdom Metazoa; phylum Chordata; class Mammalia; order Artiodactyla; family Bovidae; genus Capricornis; species Capricornis sumatraensis. Next base: position 92,326,141 of record NC_091070.1, on the reverse strand, counting down.
AGTTAGTGTCTGATACACGGTAGCCCCTCAGTAAATGTATGCTGAATGAAGGAATTACTTAAGCATCACAGGGTGTAATGGAATCTTTTGGAGTGTGGCAAAGTGTGTGTACCAGTGGAGGAGGGCCTGCTTAGAAACCTGACCCCAACTTTTCTTTAAAAATAACCCATGAAGCCTTGAGAAAATGTCACACTAACTTAGAAACAAACTAATTTGCTTTATATATTGTATATCTTAAATCAAATAGGAGCGAATTAATAATTTGTAACCTGACTTAGAATACCCAAAAACACTCAAAGTGCTACAGAAAAGTTTTCTTGAAGCCATGCAGTCTATTTTTTTTTTTTTTGAAAGCCAGTATTTTATCATTTGGCAAACACTTATTTCGCAGGATGGTGAATTTGTTTTCTAAATCTAGACTTTCACTTAGGGAGTTGCCTTAAAGGTGGTAGGACCCACGTTGACTTCCACTACAAATAGGAGAAGTTTCAGGGTTTTCCATTTTCTGTCTTCTTTCTTCCCCTTCCGATTGTAGCATCCCCACCTTAGGAGACACTAAACTGTCTCATCTACTCACTGTCTTCTAGATCCACCCAGGTGAATTCTGCCCCTGTGTCTTTCTTTGCTCATGCTGTTCCCCTTGCTTGAAAAGTCCTTCTGGTTGAGGTCCAATCGCCATGTCTCCTTCTCTAGCAAGCCTCTCCCAGTTGTCATAACCACTGAAGAGAATTGCCAGTACCACTCATTTTCACTCTTATGCTTTGAATGTCAACTCATGTATTATGCTCTGTCACTTCCTGTGTGTAAGTCCCATCTCCTTGATTGTTCCAGAAGCCCCTTTGAGTAGGACTGTACCTTGTGTTTCATTTGTGTATCCTTTTATGCCTGATTTTACTCCTGTGAGACATATTTACCAGATTTTTGGAAATGAATGTTTCATCTTTCATAGTCTAACTATTTGAATCCAGGAGAACTCTGAAAATGAGTAGAAGGAAGATTCTGGAGGCCCCTTTCCAGGCCTGATCCAGCCCCTCCCTGTGGTGTTCTTATTAATAGGAAGATCAGATCACCTTTGATAACAGGGATTCAGAGCCCAGTGCTCAGTGGATTCCATGTTGGATGATGTTAACCTAAAAAAGTCAAATGGTGGCTGAATCCCTTCCTGCATTTCTTTTTGCATATTCTACAACAAGCTTGGGAAAACTATCCTGTGGGCCAAGTCTCCCAAATTTCATTTGGTGTGTGGTGAAAGGGCCAAGAAGTGATATACTCACAGTTGAACATACGACTTAAAACTTATTTTTACTCCCTTAAAAGAGCTGTGAAGCCACTTGGTAGGACTATTTCACCATGAGAATAGTTCTCATGTCTTTCTGATTCTCACTTTCTGGTAGGCTCTGTGCACCTGCTTTGTAAGTAGTTCCTTTGTAAATTAGAAAGAAATTTGTTAAAAAAAAAAAAAAGCAGAAGTTAATTTGTCTCCATCTATGTCTGATTCTTTTCCTTCTTTAATGTTTTCCATCTTCTCCCTTCTGTCTGAAAGAAAAAAAATCACTGGAAGTCCATAAAGGAAAATATACTTAGCTAAAATATTTTTGGAAAGAGAATTGAGAAACATTACATTCATTCGTTTACATTATTTTTGTATTCAGTGAGATAGTTTTTCTTTTTTTTTCTTTTTCTTTTTGCTTTATTTTGCTTTACAATACTGTATTGGTTTTGCCATACATTGACATGAATCAGCCATGGGTGTACATGAGTTCCCAATCCTGAACCCCCCCTCCCACCTCCCACCCCATATCATCTCTCTGGATCATCCCCGTGCACCAGCCCCAAGCATCTGGTATCCTGTATCAAACATAGACTGGTGATTCATATCTTACCTGATAGTATACGTTTCAATGCCATTCTCCCAAATCATCCCACCCTCTCCCTCTCCCAGAGTCTAAAAGTCCATTCTGTACATCTGTGTCTCTTTTGCTGTCTCACATAGAGGGTTATCATTATCATCTTTCTAAATTCCATATATATGTGTTAGTATACTGTATTGGTGTTTTTCTTTCTGGCTTACTTCACTCTGTATAATAGGCTCCAGTTTCATCCACCTCATTAGAACTGATTCAAAGGTATTCTCTTTAATGGCTGAGTAATACTCCATTGTGTATATGTACCACTGCTTTCTTATCCATTCATCTGCTGATGGACATCTAGGTTGTTTCCATGTCCTGGCTATTATAAACAGTGCTGCGGTGAACACTGGGGTACACGTGTCTCTTTCAATTCTGGTTTCCTCGGTGTGTATGCCCAGCAGTGGGATTGCTGGGTCATAAGGCAGTTCTATTTGCAGTTTTTTAAGGATTTCCACACTGTTCTCCATAGTGGCTGTACTAGTTTGCATTCCCATCAACAGTGTAAGAGGGTTCTTTTTTCTCCACACCCTCTCCAGCATTTATTGCTTGTAGACTTTTGGATCGCAGCCATTCTGACTGGCATGAAATGGTACCTCATTGTGGTTTTGATTTGCATTTCTCTGATCATGAGTGATGTTGAGCATCTTTTCATGTGTTTGTTAGCCATCCGTATGTCTTCTTTGGAGAAATGTCTATTTAGTTCTTTGGCCCATTTTTTGATTGGGTCATTTATTTTTCTGGACTTGAAATAGTTTTTCAAAAAAAGAAATCTGCCATGCTCCAGCTTCTTATCTATATCACTTTACATTCACTTATGAACCTCAACAAATAGACATGCATTTTCCATAGCTGTGCTCCATCTACATATACTATATATAAATATTTAACCCATACACGTATAAACAATGGTATTCTGACTGTTAGGATAGTTTGTTGAGCTATTCCTTAAGTGTTTGATATTTAGATTATCTCCATTTTTATTATCATAAACAGTGTTGCTACAAACATTGTGAATAAATTATTTTATTCTTCTGATGTTCCTGATGTATAATACCAAAAGGAGGATTATGAGGTCAAACCATTCACTGACTTTAAAAATAAAAAACATAGACCATAACCCTCTACTCAAGAGAAAACCCAACCCCCTTCCATTTTGAGTCATATCAGTTAAGAGAAGAGAAAAACATAAAAGGGAGAACTGAGAAAAAATCATTCATTCATTCAACAGATATTTCAACAGGCACAGTACCAGGCACTGGTCATTTCATCCATCAGTGAATAAGAAACCAAAAAAATCTCTGCTGTCTCTAGTAGAGCCTCCAGTCTAGTGGGAGAAGATAGGCAATAAATATAATAATAAATGTGCTAACTACATAATCAGTTGGAAAGTGATAAATGCTATGAAAAGAAGAAAAATAGACCAGGCAGAGTAGAATCAGGAGTGATGGGGGGACATGGAAGGGTGCAGGTTGTGATTTTAAATGAGTATTGAGAAGACAGCCTTTGAGCAGAGATTTAAGGAAAGTGAGGAAGTTAGCCCTGTTCTTTTTGATGAAGAGCATAACCGGAAGGGCTCCTGGCTGATACTGTTGGTTCCCTTGGGAAAACAGCAAGGCGGTCATTGTGGCTGGAGCAGAGACTGAGCAGGCACAGACAGGCAGGGTAGGGGCCACAGCAGCAGGATACTCAGGCTCTTGGAAGGACTTCAGTGTGTTTTTTCTTTTCTAATTATTTTGGCTGCGTTGAGTCTTCACTGCCACATGCTGGCTGTCTCCAATCGTGGCAAGTGGGGGATGCTCTCTAGTTGTTGCACACGGGATGCTCATTGCAGCCACTTCTCTGGTTGCAGAGAACCAGCTCTAGCGCATGGACTTAGTTGTGGCGCACAGGCTGGGATCTTTCTGGACCAGGGATTGAACCTGTGTCCCTTGCCCTGGCAGGTGGATTCTTAACCACTGGACCACCAGGGCAGTTCCAGGATTTCAGTTCTTACTCTAATCCCCAAAGAAGGCTGTGGAAAGGCTACACTGGACTCACCTTCTTTGAAAGGGCAAATGCTGGACTTGCCCTTGACCCCTGACTCCAGGTCTCCAGGGTGGGATCTGGAAGCTGTTGTGTTTCTGACAGATTCCTCAGGGTGATTCTGATGTGCAGGGAGGTTGAAGACCACTCTTTCAGCTCAAAAATTCCACTGTTCTAAATTAAAAACAACTTAATAAAAGAAAGCAGAGATTTCACTGGATCCCCAAAGGTTGGTGATTTAGAGATGTTGGAGATGATGTAGGAAATGGAGGCCCCAAGGTTAAGTGACTTGCCTGAGGTTACACTGCTTTAAGAGGCAGCACTGCTTCCAAGTTTGCCCTTCTCTCTCTGAGATCAAGGAACCTTCCACTGTGCTCGGCTACCTAATAAACTGTATCATTTCACTTATCAGGTGGTTAGATTTCCAATAAGCTCCACCATTAAGAATATAGTTTGAATTCAGAGCTCTGTAAGGTTGATTGGTTGATTAAATGTTTGATTATCTAAAGATTAATCCAAAACTCCTATTGTTTTAACCTTTATGAAGAGTCACTCAAAATGTATCAGTCATATTCTTTTCTCCTTTAGAGGAATTCTAGAAGAGTTATACCAATCTCGACTGGGAAGGGACCTTAATTGTTCAGAGTCTTGCAGTGCTTCTGGGTCATAATTCTGAAACCAGCTGTATTTGGTATGAGTATAAAACATACAAGCTGACCTTGTATGTAACGTTCAGCTGACCTTGGACATTTCTGAGTTTTTGAAGAAATTTCTGATTTGGTTTGCTTTTTTATTTCTTTCTTGGACATTAGCTGTAGCTAAATTTTTTAACTTAATTCAATTTTTTAAATAATGTTGGTTTTTCTGGCCTTATTCTGTAACTTGAGCCTAAATTTTATCTGCAGTGTCTGAACTTGTAGACTTTGCTGTGACCCTGGAATGCGTTGAAATTGTGACGTGGGGATTGGTCCAGAAATCACTTACAGGAGCAAGAACTCAGGCCTCAGAGCTTAGCTGGGGCACGATTTCAGTTAAACCATCCTCCACTCGCACATTTCTGCATGTTTCAGTGACCAGATTTGTGCCAGCGATGGGGGGAGGTTACACATTCCCACTGAGAACACTTGGTGGAGATTATCGGGATATTTTATTTTTTTCCTTTCACTAAGCCAGAATTGGCAGTGGAAGCTGGGTCTGAGGAAGATTGTGTCTAAAACTATTGGCTGTTCTGGGAATGGAAGGAGGAATTTATACCTAGTACACTCCCCTGTTCCCTCTTCCATTTCTGCAGGACACTCGCATGCAGGGGAAGGCATGGTTCTCCGGATGAAATGGTCAGTTAAGGTCCTGAAGCGGCCTAGTCTTGTTCAGCAGCCACCTTGAGGTTATTTACTCTCTCGAAACTTAACCTTTTTCTTTTTTCCTTCTATTTTCTTCTTCTTCTTCTTTTTCTTTTTTTTCTAAATTTTCTTCTGGGTGACTTGTCCCTTCATGACTCAGCTCCTAATGTTCTCCACCAGAAGACTGGTTGTAACTTCTGTTTTATCATAGCCTTCTTCCTCTCAAAGCCTCAGTGAGTGGCTGGCCCATTTCTCTTCTCTGGGAGGTTTCATCATAGTAAGCACATTCCTAGAGAAAACTGAAAAAGTAGATATGGGGCATGAGAATTACCATGGCTCAAAGTGTCCAAAGAGGTTGACCTTGATTAGGAGCTCCATGAAGGATGATGACTGAAATGCGTGTATATAAGAGAATAAAAAAAGAAGCTTTAGGAGCGGTTATCTCCTGACTTAACATTGTGTCAGGGACTGGTATGGAGACTAGGCTTTTGTAACTTAACTCTGATGATGTTTTCCCAGATTCTGAATGGTCCCTTGGAAGTCGAACAGTTGGCAGCCATCAGGCTTAGACCTATTTCAAATGAATGACCGTCCCTGCATCTCAGTGGTGACCATTTAATGTGGCACTCTTATAGTCATGGGTAGGGACAAGGAAGCATGGAAGGGCAGTGTGGTGGGGGCGGTGGTGCCAGGAAAGAAGGACTTAATCCTCGAGCTGGGGGAGTGCTGGCAGCGGGGAGCCCTCTGCTCAGCTGTCAGTCTTACAAGGCAATTGCCTCAGCTGAAGAGAGTCACCTGGCCCAGGGCCGCCCACGTGGCCTACAAGTAACTGCTGACCTATGTGAGGGTGTAAAGGTGTGTCCTCCTAGACTCAGTTCAGGACAACCTGAAGCATCATCCGGCTTCAGAATTTTCCCTGCAGGGGTGCCTGTGGCTTTGAGTGAGGCTGCATCCTAGCTCAGTTTCTCCCTCTGCTCAACCTCCACCTCCCTTCCCTGCTTCCTTTTCTCCCTCCTTTCCTTCCAGATGTTGATTCCAAGAGTATGCGCTCATCAGCCTTGCGCCTGCAGAAGATCATTTCAGAATCTGCTTTGGGAGGAGCCCAACCTGCACAGGAGTTTTATGAGCAATTTGCCTGTCCATTCGAAAATGTAGCACAGACTTTTTTCTATGTCATCAACAAGTTTTTTAGAGACCAAGAGTTGGGAAGAGAAAGCTGAGAAGAGAAACAAAAGAGATTAGGTCAGTTAGACTAGGTTAGGTTCGTTCTTTCTCCTCTGTATTTCTGAATTTGAGATGTGGGGTGACACCTTGCTTCTCTGTGAAGGTTAGAAGCTATTATTTGAAGTCTTGACCCAGTCATCCCCAAATTTGATGTGATAGGGAGAGAAAGAGAGGGAAGAACCAAAGAAATTATTTCAAGCTGGATTCTTCTTTGTGCTTTGCATTAGGACTCTATGTTCTTGCTTTTGCATTTGACCTTATACACTGAGTCCTTTCTTGGACCATCCATTTCTCCTCTGTGATGCTGTGGCAGCAGACTGGAATTACTCAAAGAACAACGGAATAAATGGGCAGTGGTGCTTGGCAGCTCCAACCCAGACTGCACATCGGGGAGGATAAGCAGCCTTCTTCTGAAGGTATTCTTGCTCCCCTCCAAGGAAGCTGTGCAGGCCTGACTGAGGGGAGGCAGTTTTGACTGCCCAGCCTGGTGTGAGGCACAGCAGTGGACAATCGGGGTCGGGGTGGGGACTGGATGGAGGAGAAGCCACTGTGAAAAATGTAGTGACACCCAAGAAGAGGTGAAAACTTTGGAGGAGAAAGCCCAGAACCATGGCGAACAGCTTTTTCTGTTCTTTCTTTGGGTCTTAGAGGAATTTGTGCATTCAAGGGCTTGGCCCTCCACCTGATCTCTGGTTCCTTGGCGTGACCTCGGATGATGAGTGGACATCATCTGTCTACTCTACCCTTTTGAAGACTGGATCGCCATCCAACTCAGCCAGGGAAGCGGGGGACGACAGAGGTATGAAGCCTCTCCTTAATGATCTGAGTCAACTAGGAGGCGAGCAAGTTAGATGGGTGGGCACGGGCTGGAGGGTCCCTGCAGCGCGTCATGATGTTTGGCTCACGAATGTTACAATGTGTTCCTGAAAGGCCGGGGGCTTACTGGGGCTGCTCCCCAGCCCACACTACCCTTCGAGGCCGGCCCGGGGTTTGTGCCGCGAGGGGAAGAGAGGCTAGGGCACTGGGGGTGCGGCCCCCGGGACGGGTGCAGGAGTATCGAGGCCTCTGGACAGCGGAGGGAGGGGAGGGAGCCGGGGCGTGGTGACCGCCGCCGCACCCTGGGGCCCGGGAGAGGCGGGGCGTGGGGGGTGCCGAGCCGGGCAGCCAGAGCGCCGTGTCCAGCGTGCGAGAGTGCGGGCAGCGGCGGGCGGGGCCGAGGGGTGCAGCAGCGCCCCATCGGCGGCGACTGCGAAGCGGGGGCGCCGCGGAGAAAGGCGGGCGGGAGGGACGGAGGGAGGGAGACACGCGGAGTGAAAGTAGGGAAAGAGGTGCGGGCGGTGCTGGGGTCCCGGGGCCGCGGGAGCCCGGCGAGGTCGAGCTGGGCGGCGGCGCGGGTCGAGCGGAGCCGAGGGCGGAGGGGCGGGCGGAGGCGTGGGGAGCGCGTTTGGGGCGCCGCGGCGGAGAGGGTGGCGGCCGCCGGTGCGCGCGGGGCGCTGTGTGTGCGCGCTCGCCCGCTCGAGGAGGAAGATGGCCCAGAAGGGAAAGTTGGGGTGACGCGCGCAGCCCCGGCAGGCTCGGCGGGGTGCCCCGCGGTGAGCCCGACGGAGCGGCGGCCAGGCCGGCCGGGGGGCGCACGGTCGGGGCGCCGCCGCCGCCGCCGAGGCGCCCGCCCCCTCACTGCAGGTGGCCGCCGCGGCGCCGGGGCCGGGCGGCCGGGGGCGCGGGCAGGCGCGCGGGGGAGCCCGGCCGAGGGATGGGCTGCGCCCCCAGCATCCACGTCTCGCAGAGCGGCGTGATCTACTGCCGGGACTCGGACGAGTCCAGCTCGCCCCGCCAGACCACCGGCGTGTCGCAGGGCCCCGCGGCCCCCCTGCACGGCCTCTTCGTCCAGACCGACGCCGCCGACGCCATCCCCCAGAGCCGCGCGTCCGGGTCCCCAGGCGCCGCCCGCGCCCGCAGGGCCCGCGGGGAGCTGGGCAGCGGCAGCAGCACGGGCTCCGCGGGCCCCGCGGCGACCACCTGCAGGGGCCGGAGGCGCCACTGCTGCAGCAGCGCGGAGGCCGAGACCCAGACCAGCTTCACCAGCGTCAAGGTAAACGCCGGGCGTCCGCGCGCGCTGCCGGGGGCCGCCGGCCGCGTCCCGCGGGCAGGGGGCTCCGGCGGAGTTTAGTGGCCTGGTTGGTTTGCGGAGGTGGTCACTAAGGAGGAGTTTACTTTTCATTTGGGAGGGGCGTAATGAGGGCCCCGGAAATGGGCGCGTTAAAGACCCCTGGAGGGGTCCTGAGAGCCGGGTTGGGTGGGGGTGGGGGGCGGGTGGAGAAGGGAAGCAGGTGGGCTGGCCTGGTTCTTATCCAGAAGGAGAAGGCTGGACTGGGTCAGCTCTGGAGGAGGGGTGGGCATCATTGGGAGCATTCGGGGACGAGTTCTACTGAATGAAATCCGAGCTCCGGGCTGGATTTGCGTGGCTGGGAGGTGAATGGTGCAGACTCGGTGCCACGGTACTACAGTGCCCTCGTGTTCAGATTTTTACCTGCAGACACCGGCCGGGTTGCATGGAGGCTCAGCCACAGGGGCCGAGTGTGGGGATTTGTGAATGGATGAGAGGGTGTCTTTTCTCAGGAGGGATGGAGGAAGGGAACGGAGGAGGAGGACCCGAGTGGAACCTGTTGTTTACGACTTCTTTGGGTTGGCTGCGTGTCTGCAACATAATTGAAAGAACCTGGCAGGGAGTTTGGAGGGTCGGCAGCGCTGCCGTGAGGGCAACTGATTTCCAATGCAGTGCAGCTGCCTGAAGATGAACATTCATTCTGCACATTCATCTTATCTTTCAGGAGAACGAAATTTTGAGCCACTGGAAAACATGAAGTGATTAAAGCAGTCACTACATATTTCTTAGTGCCAGAAGAAAAATGACTTTTTTTTTTTTTTACCGGTGCCCTCCTGTGTGTTCTTAAAATACTGTTAAATCCAAGAGGTTTTTCTTTGTGTAAATCTGGCCACTGGGCCTTTTATCCTTATACCAAACAGAAGGATGGTGGCATATCCTACAGTACAGAGGGAGGGAAATGTGTCTCTCACTGTTAATTTAAGAGAATCAACAGCTTTTACATGGTCAGTAGATTACCAGGAATTGTGTCACTGATTAAAGGCACCATTATATCTTTAGTACTTGAAAAGTTATTCAACGATTGGCCTTGTGTGAGGAGGCTCCTAGTATTCATTGGATAAAGTCAGCTCTCAGTGGATGGGTGAAGAGAAGATGACCTGTGCTGACTTCCATGACATGGAAGAGCAAACACTTCTTTCAGTGAGCTTGCTTTAACAGCATCTGATTTGGTAACATGAAGCTTAACTGATGTTTATAAGTTAGAGAGTTTCTCTGGTAATAATCGTATAATAGGGTATGATAATATCATCATTATAATACAAACACTAATTATTGAGCACCTACTATGTACCAGGTAGACGTTTTCTAGCTTTTGAATGTTAACTGTTTACTGATAGAATATCCAAGAACTAGAGACCTGGATCCATGACAGTACTACGTACTAATTGAACATTTGTTATAAGGGAGCATGCTGAACACTAAGTTTCTTTTTTTCCCCCCCCACACTGGTTCACATAAAGTTATCATTAGAAGTAATTTCAGGGGATGAAAGTGTTTTATTTGGTGAAGTAATTAAATTGGAATGTTGCCAATAATGACTGTCCTTTGCCTTCTTGTTGAAAAGGAAATCTGATGACGTGAAGCAGTAGTTCATATGACAACTGATGAACTCTAGATACTTTTTGGTTTGCTTAAGAGGATTTTTCGCCTTTCAGAGTAGCAAGAATCCCAGTTTAGTACGTGGCAACTTCAGTTACTCCATGTTTGTTCAGTAGAAGAAAGAATAATGAATGAACTCATTCTCTGTTTTAGTACTTCTCTCAAGAGGCTCCTTAGAGACCAAATGAAATAAAAACTGGAGGGGAAATGAGTCCCAATTATTAGCAGTTAGTATGAACTTGTATATATATCATTGCTACTTGGCTGAAGTGTTAAAAGGCTTGACCTGGATAGGAATTTAACTTACTTTGCATTGTCAACCAGATTTCCAAACAAGAGCTTATTTCATTCCAACCCATTGCTGCAGATGTTGGACAAAACTGCTGGTTCAGTTTATCCAACACTAATTTGCACGTGCAGAACTCAGAAACTACAGATTTGATATTACATGTGAGACCAGAATGATTATTTATTCAAATTACATAGAATTACTGTTACAGAATTGGTTTAAAATGTTTAACACTATCCTTTTAGGATGTGTGACTTGGTGTTATAGTATCTTTTTCAATTTTCACCTGTTCCACATTCTTCTGTAGCTGAGGTAATTTTATAAAGACATTACTTTCATTTCTTTTTAGAAGAATTCTTCTACCTTAGGAGTTTGAGATAATTGCTAGTCATGGCCCCTGCCCCACACTGCACTCACCCCTCCCTTTTCCAAAATGCTCAGGTGGAAAAGTAAAGTGCCATTTGGTCTTGTTTACAGTGGTGGTAGGGTTGTAACAGGTTTTTTTTTTTTTAATTTGCTGTTTGTACATCAATTATAAACCATATCTTCATTATCTCCCTGGTCTCTGGTATTCTCCAGAGTGCAGAAATGCATGCTTGATCTCTCTCTTTTCTAGCAAGAATTCATCTCATTAGGCTTTTAGAATGATAAAGCATTATGATGTCAAACATGATGTCAACAGGAACCTTCCTGAATACCTAATTTACAAAAAATGATGAGCATTAATAATTCATGTTCACTACAGTGATATCATGTGGGTTTCCAATTCTGGTAAGAAGTTAGATTTGTCTTCCAATTGCTGTAAAAAATGCAGCTTCCTAGCAATTTGTCTCCCTCTTGTTTGCCTTTTTAAAAATCATGCTCCAACAGGAGAATCCTGCAGAATGCTCACTGCTGAGACTGTGCCAGTTTTGCAATTCTTGTTCAGAAATCCTCAGAGGAGATGGTGGAACCTCTCCCTGGGAAGATCTGGGGATTCTTACAAGTTTTCTTTTCCTCATCCCAGCTGTTGTGCCTGGGGAGGATCCAGGATTAGGCAGCCAGTTGTAGAAGAGAATCTTGACTGACAATTCAGTCAACTTGCAGCCATCTCTTATGAGGCAAACTATTTTGTGGATCAGACACAGGAGGTTCTTAGTTTCCAAGTGATTTTGTTCTAGTAGGCAACCTTGCCAGCTCCCGTGTTGTCCCCCATTCATTGTGCTCAGTCATTCATTCAGTCAGTATTTGTACCAGGTTCTGCTGTACTGTGGATTCAGGGAATATCCATGAAGCCTGGTAAGCAAAACCTAATGAGGATGGTCAGTCTATTGCAAAAGGGTGTGCCTAAGCCAGTGATTCATTACTTTTGTATTATCCGTGTTCCATGGCTTTCCAAATCATTGAGGATAATCCCAAGTTGACTATCTATAAAGGGAAAATAGATAATTTTCTGACCTTATAGTAAATAATGAGTGAGATTTTATTTCAGTTCAGTTCAGTCTCTCAGTCGTGTCCGACTCTTTGCAACCCCATGAATTGCAGCACACCAGGCCTCCCTGTCCATTACCAACTCCCGGAGTTCACTCAAACTCACGTCCATAGAGTTGGTGACGCCATCCAGCCATTTCATCCTCTGTCGTCCCCTTCTCCTGCCCCCAATCCCTCCCAGCATCAGAGTCTTTTCCAATGAGTCAACTCTTCGCATGAGGTGGCCAAAGTACTGGAGTTTCAGCTTTAGCATCATTCCTTCCAAAGAACACCAAGGGCTGATCTCCTTTAGAAAGGACTGGTTGGACCTCCTTGCAGTCCAATGGACTCTCAAGAATCTTCTCTAACACCACAGTTCAAAAGCATCAATTCTTTGGCGCTCAGCTTTCTTCATAGTCCAACTCTCACCCCACCTTTAAATGGAGGTATAGAGCTATTTTGAAAAAAAAAAAAAAAGATTTTTGTTAAGTCAGTAGTCTCAAGCTTTAGTGTACATCAGAATCACCTGGAAGGCTTGTTGAACTACTGACTGTTGGGTTCCACTCCCAGAGTTTCTGATTTAGGAGCTCCTGGGTGGGGCCCAAGAGTTTGGATTTCTAAAAGCTTCTAGGAGACACTAGTTTTGCTGATCTAGGGACCACAATTTGGGAACTACTGTTTTTAAATGAATTAAATTGTCTGTGGGTCAGAAATTGAATTAGGTGTGGCCACCTCCAGTATAGTGTATGATTCCACACTGTGTATTCAGAGTACTATTCACCGCCCTTCCTTCATCTTGGTGGTGGTTGTCGCCAAGTTGTGTCTGACTCTTGTGACTCCATGGACTGTAGCCCACCAGACTCCTCTGTCCATGAAATTTCCCAGGCAAGAATACTGGAGTGGGTTGCCATTTCCTTCTCCAGGGGATTTTCTAGACCTAGGGATCGAACCCCCATCTCCTGCATTGCAGGCAGATTCTTTACCAGTGAGCCAACAGGGAAGCTGCCCTGCCTTCATCTTAGTTTGCTTTGGTGATGTGGACCATCTGTCATCTCTACCTGTGAAGTCAGGCTCTGAGCCTCCAGATGTGGCTGGGAAGTCTGTAAGTGGTGAGAGGGCTGGACCATGTGTAGCCCATTCTGGCTTCCTGAGGGGCAGACTCCCCTAGGATCCACTGGGGTTGGCAGGTCCTGGTGTCTTTGTCATTTCCGTCGCTCACATGCCTCTGCTCTGCTGGGTCTGCGTCCTGCACAATGGAAATTGCAAGGCAAAGGAGCAACTTAAAATGGGCTGATGTCGGCTCTTGGAGTTCTTGCTAGTCCTTTTCACCGTGCTGTGTGTGTTTAGTTTTAGGAAATCCCTAGTTTATTTTCTGCCGTAGCTCATTTCATCACAATTTAGTGCCCCCTCCCTTTGTCCCAACACATGAACTATAGTCATTGGGCAGATTTTCCTGGTTTTCACTGCTTTCTTCAGTAGTTACACTCATTTTTAAGATCTATCAGATATAAACTAGTCCCTGCTCTTTTTACAATGGCATCATTTCTCCTGTTAAAACTGGATGGCTGCATAGATCAAAGAGCACGCGTTCTTTTCAATATAGGTACAATATTAATATTTCTAATATGAAGCAAAAACAGCCCTTATTTCAAGCAGTATTTATTCAGAATATTTGCTAGCTATATTTCCTTGGTTGTGTGTGTGTGTGTGTGTGTGCGCGCGCGTGCTCAATCATGTCCAGCTCTTTGCAACCCCATGGATTATAGCCGGCCAGACTTCCCTGTCCATGAAATTCTCCAGCAAGAATACTGGAGTGGGTTGTCCTTTCCTCCTCCAGGGGATCTTCCCGAGCCAGGGATCAAACCAGCATCTCTTGGGTCGGCAGGAGGATTCTTTTACCACTGAGTCCCCTGGGAAGCCCTGTTTCCTTGGTTAATTCATCATGAAAAAGTTTAATGCCTTTTCTATACTTCAGTTTTCATATCTACAAAAGAAAACAATATATGATCTGTCTACTTGTAAAGACTTTGTGACTTAAAAAGAGTAAACTTGAAAGCACTTTGGAGAATGTTTTAAGGGTGGAATCCTGCCATTAATGCTGGTGCTGAGGCCGATGATGATGAAGACAATGAGGACGGTCCATGGGTCCTTCTCTAACATCTTTTCCATGAAGTTTTATGTAATATTGAAATAATGTATTTGCTAAACTAAAATTAGCTAAGTAGACATAATAAGGAAAAAGATATATCCCTGGAAAAGGAAAAAAAAAAGACCTGTCAGGTAATGCTCCCTTTGGACTTTGGTAAATCTGTCCTCAAATCAGAAAGCAAGAGAGCAAACTGCTCCTTTTCAGAGGTGATGCTTTTCTACTGAATCCCACCCTGGTGGGCACGAGGCAGGAGGTGGGCTGCAGCAGAGCAGGGTGTGCTGGTGAGAGCCGGGCAGCTCCTGCGGGAGCAGGTTGTGATGGGTGAAGGCCAGGAATCGGAGTGGGGGGGAGGCGGGGAGGACTCCTGTAGCACCAGGGAAGAGAGAGTTTAGGGTCTGGGAACCAGCAGGGTTGGGGGAGGAGCAGCTTCTTCAGAGCCGAGTGGGCACGTAAAGTCCAAAATCCAGGAGCTCAGAAAGCTAACAGGCTGTTGAACTGGGTTGAGACTTCTGGTTGGGGAAAAAAGGAAGGGTGAGCAGTCAAAGGGCTGCAAGTAAACCCTGTACCTAAGTGAGGCAAGACCAACCAACCAGTCCTTCCTCAGACCTGATCAGATGGTGTCTGGACAGGAAACAGATTGTGTGTCCACAAAAGTTTAAGGAAATAATGTAATGAAGAGACTATTACAGGTGTGTTGGCAAAATGTAAGGAGATTAACAAATGATGATGAAGCATCCTAAGACTAGAAAAAGAGCGCAGTTACCACCGAGAAGACGTGCAGGAGGGAATGGTTATGGGGACCTGAGAAACCAACCCTATAGGGTAGGGCAGCCCCCGAAAGCTGTGGCCTTGCAGAAGAATGCAGTGATTGGAGGCCTGTGCCTGGGCCGGGGGACCTCCGGGAATAAATACCTGTAAAATACCCCTGTTGTCCTCGCTTTCATTGATCTACAGATTGGTACCATCTTTGTCCAAACACATTTGGAAACCAGAGGGCAAGGAAGTCCATTGATCGAGGTTTTCCAGAACAAGGGAGGATATATCCTGACCATATCCCAGAAGGCCTGCTGTAACGTGTTCTAAAAGATGTCCAACATCATTGGAGATACCCTGGGAAGTTCAAATTGAGATGGGTAATTTTGATAATTGTTCAAAATAATGGCATTTTAAAATGGTCAGTTAGTGTACTGTTTATTTCTCTTGTTGGATGATTAATGATATTAAAGTATATCCACTGATCTTGTGTGCAGACTTCTAAGATACTGCTGAAAACATCTCTTCATCTTCAGTTCACTCTCCACCTTGACTCTGCTTAGACATTCTCTGAGTTAGCTCAGGGGTGGGGTAGGGGCTGCTCTAACAAAATACCGTAAACAGAGTGGCTTAAAGAACAGACATTTCTGTTTTATTTATTTTGACAGCACTTTGTGGCTTGTGGGAGCTTAGTTCCCCAACCAGTGATCGTACCCGGGTCCGCATCAGTGAAATAAACAGCAGACATTTTTTTCTCCTATTCTGGAGGCTGGGAAGGCCAAGGTCAAGGTGCTTTGTGAGAGCACTTTGCCTGGCTTCCGAATCTCCTTGTGTCATCACATGGCTGAGAGCAAGCAAACTGTGGTCTGTCTTCTTCCTCTTAGAAGGATGCTGATCCTGTCATGGGGATCCCACCCTCATGATGTCATCTAAACCCAATCATCTCCAAATATCATCAGGGTTAGGGCTGCAACATAGGAATTGGCGGGGTGGGGTGGGATTCAGATGTTCCACCCATAACAGAAATGTTTCTGTCGTCTCTTCTGTTCCTTGCCCACTGACCCCTCTCCCCACAGTCTTGGAGCTCAGAGGTTGGGGGTGGGGTGAATGCACTCTAAGTAAGAAGTTCTCTAAGTAAAAACCAAGCTTAGCCAAATTTACTCTATTTCTGCTCAGTTTATACTTTATTGTTCTCTATACCTTCTTTCCACAGTCTCAAAACATTAATAAGCGAGTTTATAATGTGTTTATAAGCTTATATTTTCACTCAAAAATATGCATATTTAAAACATTCAAAAATATTTCAGGTGTTACCACATGGAACTCTGCTCAGTGTTGTTATATGGCAGCCTGGATGGGAGGGGACTTTAGGGGGAGCGGATACATGTCTATGTGTGGCTTAATCCTTTCACTGCCCACCTGAAACTCTCATTGTTAATTGGCTATACCCCAATACAAAATAAAAAGTTTTTTTTTAAAATAAGTGTTACCCTACTATATGTATATAGATAATCCACAAGGACCTACTGTATAGCACATGGAACTATACTCAATATTCTTTAATAGCCTATATGGAAAATGAATCTGAAAAATAATGGATACACACACACACACACACACACACACACACACATAACAGAATCACTGCTGTACACCTGAAACTAACACACCAGTGTAAATCAGCTATACTCCAATTTAAAGCAAAAATTGAAAGTGTAAAAACATAGGTGCTACCAATATCTTACAGTGAAAGTCTGGGTAACTATTATGTTTTAATGGAAAACACCACTTTTTAGTAAGTTGCAATATAGGTTAGGTTAGATTTGGTTGCTGCTCCTTTTTCCCTGGTTTCTCTCTCTCCCACTGGCAGATAAAAGCCATTTTTTACTCAGGATTTTCCTGCTTCATTCTTTCCCATCAACTTTTTCAGCTACTCCTTTGTGCTTCCTCAAGCAGAATAGGTTAGGGACCTGTGATTGGCTTGATGAGCATCAGGAGATGACTCTGCTTTTGGATAATCCATCACTGGAAGAAAGCCTCACGGGTTGTGTCTTGTTTCCAAGGTGATTCCAGTTTCCTTGTGTGGTTTGTACATTTTGCAACACGGTGTGTAGAATAGATCTGGTAACATGAGCTATTAAATCTTGCTATTTGCAGAGCACTTTATATATTGATACATTGTTTTACCCATCTATATAAAAGCACTATGAGCTACAAATTACCCTTCTTATTTTACAAAGGAGGAAGACAGGGCTGCAAGAGGTACAAGGCATCTTTCTAGACGGGGCTGAAATTTAAGTAGGAGATGTCTGAATCCAACTCGGAAGTTCTTAACCACTGCTTTCTTGCCTCTCACACAGGCCGAAAGGCCCAGGCATGGCTAGTGCTGGAACTGAAGTCGTTTCGAGCAGAGTGGCGTAGTGGTGAGGGAGGGAAGAGCAATCAGAGGGCCTAGTGGGTGAGGTTTTTCCCGTTACAGACCCACTCTCACCTCCTGTATTAGCTCAAACTAGAGCGTTGCTTTGAAACGAGTGGAGAATGTAAAATGCACACAAAATTGGAGATGCTTTGGCAGAACACATTGCCCATGTTACTTGGCACTTTGTAAATATTGTACCAATACTAGCTGCTAATAACCTCATGGTTGCTGATTTCTGTTTTGGTAATTAAGATAAAATTTTGCTGATTTAGATTTAGATATTGTTGAAATACATTTTCTATTGGAAAATGTATCCCACTTTCAAATAGATTGGTTTGACCAATGTAGGTGACTAACTGGATTTACATATAGACATGTTACCCTGAGGCCTCCTAGGTGGCTCAGTGGTAAAGAACCCACCTGCTGATACAGGAGACACAGGAGACGTGAGTTTGATCCCTGGCTGGGGAAGACCCCCTGGGGGAGGGCATGGCAACCCACTCCAGTATGCTTTTTTTTTTTTTTTTTCACTCCAGTATTCTTGCCTGGAGAATCCCATCGACGAAAGAGCCTGGTGGGCTGCAGTCCATGGGGTGCCAAAGAGTCGGACAAGACTGAGCCCTGAGCACTGTGTTACCCTGAAGCTTTGGATACTGCCGGGTGTGGTCTCTGTCGATTAGATTTCCAAAGGAGATGACACAGGAGAAGCTTGACAGTGAAAGGCCCAAGCTGGCATTTGGGTTCCTTGACTGTTGGACCTGCATAACCCTTCTGCCTTTAAAGGGCTGTGGTGCTATGTTGAGGTGGTTCCATGTGAAATTCTTGTTTGCTTATCACCTGAAGTTTTGGTCCATAACTGAGCTTAAAGCCAGTTGGCAAAAGCTCTGCTGGCTTTTGTGTTGTAGCTTTTCTGTATGATGTAGCTGTCAGATGTAGTACATTGTTAGAAATGTGATGCTTTGTAACTCTAACACTGTTGCCTCCTAGAGGGGAAGGTATAATGGTTAGCTACAGGGATTCAGTTGCCTGTGTGAGTCACAAAAAGGAGGGAAGACCCCAAATTTTGGACACTTTTATAGGAAGACTTTTTAGTAACATATCACGCAGGTTAACATGGATTTTTTTTTAAAAAGTGCCATTTTCTGACGTCAGAACCACAAATAACATTAAAGCTCTGAACCTGAAAGGTGGTGACTTCAGAGTGGATGGAGCTTTTGTCCTCAGAGTCCCTGCTGAGGAAGCGTCAAGGGCAGTCGCCAAATGGAGGGGAAGGTACCGGTTTATGAAGGCTGGTAAGGACCCAAGCAATGTGGCGCTAGTGGTAAAGAAGCTACCGGCCAGTGCAGGAGACATAAGAGACGCTGGTTTGATTCCTGGGTCGGGAAGGTCTTCTGGGGGAGGAAATGGCAACCCACTCCAGTATCCTTGCCTGGAAAATCCCATGGACAGAGGAGCCTGGAGGGCTGCAGCCCATAGGGTCGCAAAGAGTCGGACACGACTGAAGTGACTGAAGTACACGCACAGCAACCTAACAGCTTAGACCTCACCCACAAATGGTCTTTGGGTCATCTGAGGCATTTCCATTTTCAGCTTAAGAAACTGATGGAAAGTCTAGAAGCTGGGTGATTGTGAGCAAAGCAAAAGGCATTCCCTTGGGTGTTGCATCTGTAGTGTTGTGAACGGAGACGGAGCTAGAAGTTTCTTTTTTCCCCACAGTCTGATACAGACTCTGGCTACCACATCTCCTTTCCAGAGCTCTCTAGAGAGAGGGATAGCCGAGACAGTGATGGCCAGATGGAGAACAATGCAGGGGATCTGTTGTGTCCCTGTGGTCAGCCTCTCTGCCCACGCCGCCAGCCACACGTGGGACTCAGGTGAGCTGCCACCTGGGTGAGAGCCCAGCACCTCTTCCTACAGAGGTCAGGCCCTCTAGGAGAGTGAGGCATCAGGACTGTCTGTCTCTGATCTTGGGGATTTCCTCTTCACCCTTTCGGGAGGAACGTGCTCCTCGCCCCTCACCTCCCAGGGACCTGGCTGGGAGGAACGAGGCAAGCAAATTCTCTCCTGCCGTTTGTTGGTGGAGATTTTCAAGCAGGGAGAAAGAAGAGCACATGACTAAAATCAATTTTGTGTGTCAAAGATGAGAACATTGAAACTGAAAAAAGAAGCAGGAAATTGAATTAATGTAAAGGGGGGGTGCTTCCCAGATGGTTCAGTGGTAAAGAATTCGCCTGCAATGCAGGAGACACACGTTTGATCCCTGGATCGGGAAGATCCCCTGGAGAAGGATGGCAGTCCACTCCAGCATTCTTGCCTGGAGAATCCCATGGACAGAGGAGCCCGGTGGGCTACCGTCCGTGAGGTCGCAGAGTTGGGCATGACTGAGCGACTAAACAAACAAACAATGTGAAAGGTAACCCTCTTATATGCAGATTATACGACAAACATACTTTTGGGAAAGGGTTTTCATATAGAAACAATGTTATACGTGGCATTTAGGTTTCTAGGTTAACCCAAAAAAAGGAGTTGGCCCATTATGTGGCTGGAATATATTTACAGTGTCGTGAAAGAAACATACAGTTGAATTAGAGTTACCGTTTCGTTTTTGTATGCATGTCCTTCGGGAGAAGTGGGTTTAATGAGAAGGTGATGAAGCAGCTGAGGAAGAAGCTGTGAGGTCCCCTTGGGGAATCGTTATCCTAAGTGACCTTCGGGCTTCTGAGCAGGTAAGGGGCTCAGGTGGTGTTTTGCCCCACGTTGGGAGGGAGAGAGCTGGGGTGCAGGGATCTCCAGGGGCTTGACCAGGACCCCACAGCTAGGGACCCAGAGATGGGGCCCCTTCTCTTTTCACTGTGCTGTTTACCCCCAGAGGCACTCAAGTGTCTCGTTCCTCTTAAGCACTTATTTTCTATTTTATCTACAAAGATTTCAGTCTGTAACTTTAAAATCTAAGAACTCTTTGTTTCAAAAAGTCGTAAAACCTTATGTACCGAAAGGTTTAATAACTACTCTCTTAGTTCCAGCTGCTATAACAAAAATACCCTAGACTGGGTGGCTTATGGACAACTTCTCACAGTCCACGTTTCCAGAGGTCAGAAGTCCAAGGTCAGGTGCCTGCAGATTCTGTGTCTGGTGAGGAACTGCTTCCTAGTTCATAGACAGTCATTTCACTGTGTCCTCACATGGAGGGGGAAGTGAAGGAGTTCCCTGGGGTCACTTTTATAGGGACACTAATCCCATTTGTGAGGGATCTATGTTTATGATCTAATCCCTTCGCAGAGCTCCTACCTGGGAGTTAGGATTTCAACATATGTATTAGGGAGGGGCAGAAACACTCAGTCAACAGCAGCTACTTAATATCAATCACATTTTCTACTTGTCTTCTTATATTTTACGGTTTGTTTTGGTTTCCATAGGATGCCTACCCATTGCAATTGGTTGGTATGTCTCTGAAGTCTCCCTTAATCTATAGGTTCCCAGTCCTCCTCCCCTCTTTCTCCGCTTGCAGTTACTTTGTTTAGGATGGTGGGTTTGTCCTGTATCTTATTCCCCAGTCTGCATTTTACTTTTTTGCATTCCTGGCGAAAAGTAACATGTTTCCCTGCCTTCTGTGTGTGCTAGAAACGTGCAGTTAGATATAGAGGTTTGATCGATTATGCTCAATTTGGGGGAGTTGGAAGTGGGGTGAGAATATACTTTCAGTGATATTGTGTTCTTACAGCAGGAAATACACAATGTATGGGAGGTTTATTTGCTTTTTGGGGTTTGCTTTTGCTGTGATTGTCTTTTTGCAGTGATGCTAAGTCTTGGTCTTCCCTGGTGGTTCAGTGATAAAGAATCTGCCTGCAATGCAGGAGACCTGAGTTCAATCCCTGGATCAGAAAGATCCCCTGGAGAAGGAAATGGCAACCCACTCCAGTATTCTTGCCTGGAGAATTACATGGGCAGAGGAACCTGGGATTGCAAAGAGTCAGACACGACTTAATGACTAAACCACTAGTCTTAATGAACATTGCTTACATCCATTCCACAGTGGGGGTGTCAAATGGTGAAATTCTTGTTCCATCATTTCCTTCACTCATTAGCTGCAACATCTCTAAGAAGGAAAACTTCCCCTCATCAGTTAGTTGGTTTCCCTGGGATACAGTTTGTATGGGAAAGGCAGATTAACTGCGTCAATCTTCTCTCTTATTTCCAGTTTTCAGAATAATGAGTTGATTTCCTCCCATTCTCCTGAAGTGACAAAGATGTTTCACCTGTTCCTGTTTGCTTACTAACATGATATTTTTTAAAAATCGAAGTATAGTCAATGTACAATACCATATAAGTTAGTGAATAGTGAAAGTCACTCAGCCATGTCTGACTCTTTACGACCCACTATACAGTCCATGGAATTCTCCAGGCCAGGATACTGGAGTGGGCAGCCTTTCCCTTCTCCAGGGGATCTTCCCAACCCAGGGATGGAACCCAGGTCTCCTGCACTGCAGGCGGATTCTTTACCAGCTGAGCCACAAGGGAAGCCCAGCATATAAGTTGCAGGTGTACAATACAGTGAGTCGTATTTGTAAAGGTTATATGCCACTTACAGTCATGACAAAATATTGGCCGTCTTCCCTGTGTTGTACAATCTGTCCTTGTAGCTTATTTTAACACATATACTTGATGTGTGCCAATCAGTTGCAGTTCTTAATACTTGGATACACAAATTGTCCATTCTTGGCTGGAGGGAGCTAATGCAAGTTGGTGAGGCATTTTTCTTGAAGAAAATAGTTCCAGCTAAGTTGACTAAGTTATGTCCTTCTTCAAAACAACGTTCTTTGTCGGTGAGGTTCGCTGACCACCTGGAGATGTCTGCATAGGCACCCCTAGTCATAGGCAGCCTCAGACATCACAGCAGCTGTCGCAGTGGAAGAATTGAGGAAGGAGGTAAAACTTCACACAAGAGAGCTTCCTTTTCTGCTTTCTTTTTTTACCATTGAAGTTTAATTGACATATAATAGTGTTGGTTTTAAATGTACCACGTAATGATTCGATATTTGTACATTATGAATTGATCACTGCAAGCCTTGTCATCATCTGCCGCCATACAAAGGTATTACAGTATTATTGACTTCACTCCCTGTGCGGTACATTACATCCCCTTGACAGTGTTTTTTATAACCGGAAGTCTGTACCTTTTAATCCCCTTCACCTAATTCGCCCACGCCTGAGTCCTAAGTCAAGAAGTCACAGCAGTGGGGTTGTGCTCTTTGTCCTTGGTTCTCAGCTCCGTTCCTGCTCTTCCATGTTCTCCTTTTGATTATGTGGGGCCAGAAGCCTACAGACTACGTCTTCCAGACTCTTTTGCCAGTGGGTCTGCGCTTGGATGCTGCAAGGAGGAGGTACTGGTGGGGAAAACTGGGGTGTGGGAGAAGGGAGGGGGCAGCAGCAAGGGCTCCTGCTCAGTGGCGCTGGCGCGGCTTTCCCAGCTGGTGCCGGCGCCACTGATGAGCGTGCATGACGGGTGGGTGCCACCCCGCGTGGGAGCAGTTTCTGGTCTCTGGATGCTGCCCTTTGAGTTTCTGTTTCTCCAATGTATCGCCATGCTCTTTTTGGCTCTTCTCTGCCTTCCAGGGCCTTGTTAACGATTCTCTGCACCCGTCTCCCTCTTCCTAACATCTGTAGAGGAGTTTTTGTTTTTCCCACTATACATGGGATCTCCGGTTAGGGAGACCTAGGTCTTAATCTCATGTGCATGGCTTACACTGTTCCATGGCTTAACTTCTTTAATTTTCTGTTTCTCCCTCTATCTAAGGAGGATTGGAAAAGTAACTGCCTTACAGAGTTGTTTGAAAATGATTTTATACACACACTCACATACACACGCATTATTAGCTTTGAACATAACTGTCAATACATGTTAACAAGATGCAAGCTAGGTGGTGGTTGTTTTTTTTTTTTTTGACTGTGCCGAGTCTTTTGTTGCCGTGGTGGGTTTTCTCTGGTTTTGGAGCTCGGGGCTACTCTCTAGTTGCGGTGTGCGGGCTTCTCATTGCAGCGGCTCCTCTTGCTGCAGAGCGCAGGCTCAGTAGTCAAGGCTCACAGGCTCATTAGTTGTGCCTTACGAACTCTAGAGCACGGGGGTTGCTCTGAGGCAGCTGGAATCTTCCTGAACCAGGGATCGAACCTGTGTCCCCTGCATTGGCAGGTAGATTCTTATCTGCTGTGCCATCAGGGAAGTCCACAGACTGATTTTTGAAGGCTTTTCATTTAAATTTTTTATTATGGAAAAGTTCAAATGTATACAAAAATAGAGTAATGCAATGAAACTTTATGCAAATATTACCCAGCTTTGACAGTTATAAAATTAAGGCTATTCTTTTACATGTACCACCCACTCTCCCCCCTACTCTGGGATTATTTTAAAGCAAATCTAAAACATCATATTATTTTCACCATAACTAACTCTAAGAGATCGTGCTCAGTTGCTTAGTCGTGTCCAACTCTGCACCCCTATGCACTCTAGCCTGCCAGGCTTCTTTGTCCATGGAATTTTCCCAGTCAGAATGCTGGAATGGGTTGCCATTTCCTTCTCTAGAGGATCTTCCTGACCCAGGGATTGAACCCACGTCCCCTGCATTGCAGACAGATTCTTTACCCTTGAGCCACTGGGGAAGTTCCCAACTATAAGAAATAAAGACTGCTTAAAAAACAACCAAAATACTATTAGATTGTAGAAAAACGAAAATAATTGCTTGATATCATCAAATATCAAGACAGTGCTCGTTTCCCTAATTAGCTCATAAATGTCTTAGTTTTAAAAAATGTTGTTTGAATCATGTTTGAAATAACCACCAGCTGTAGTTGGTTGATATGTTTCTTAAGTATCTTTTAATCTATAGGTACCTCCTTTTTCTTTTTTCCCCTTAAAATTTTCTTGTTAAAGAAATGGGGTCATTTGTCTGGCAGAGTTTCCCACAGGCTGGCTTTTGTGGATTACAGCCTTGTGGTATCATGTACCATGTTCTTCTGGCCCTATATTCCTTGTGTATTGTTAGTCAGATTCAGAGGTATATTATTTGGTTGCCTTTCAGGCTTACTTATTCAGACTTCGTTATAGTGCTGTGTATATCCATCAGGAGGCAGGTAATATCTGGTTTTCTCTGTTTTTTGGTTCATGATTGATGCCTAAATCCATTCATTCACTAGGGGTTGCACAAGTTTGTGGTCTGTTCTTTCTACAAAAGTTCTGGAATGCTTCTCTGAAGAGAAACTTCCCTCAGCAACTATTTGATTATCCCGAGGTACAGTCCAAATGGGAAAAGATGGGGTAAATACTTGAGATTTCTCTTTTCCTTGGCAGTTTTCAAGATAGTGGTTTGGTTTCCTAGCCTCCTCCGAAGATAACCGGCGGTGCTTTTGGTCTTGTTATTACCGGTCTGTAAGATAGCAGCCATGTCCCAGTCTGCCGGAGTTACTGTCCTTACTGAAGCTCAGTTGATCTGTCTCTGGCTCCTGGGGTAGCTGCGTTGTCTCCTTGTCATCTCTGATAGGCTGTTTGCCTGATGATGTGACAGGATGTTCCAGTTTCGTTGTGTTCATCCTCTGATCTGGACTCAGTCATTTCTCTCAGGAACCTAATTCTTTTTATTGAAAGATGATACTTACAGACATGATCTGGGCAATGGAGTGATCGTTGCTAATGGACTGATCATTGTCTCCTGGCTTTTTAAGTGAACACAGCCAGAAAATAAATGTTTTTAAAGATAAAATGTGCCATGAATTTATACTAACACTTCCAATTCAAATTTAGGGCCTTTTCTCTAACCTCATCAGTCTTAACGTTTCTATTTCCTCTTCTGATGACATCAACCCTGGATCTTAACAACACCACGGTAATCCCTCATTTGTTCTGTCCCACAACACATGGACCACAGTCTTGGAATCACCACTGAAAGCAGTTTAATATTTTTTCCCCAGTAATCTTTTACATTAGAGCATATCCTGCTGGGATGAATGGGCAAATTATTGAGTTTTAAGTCATTTGAATCGGTTCCTTTTTATAGAGCAAACTTACACTGGAATGGTGATTAATTCAATACAGTTATATTCATTTGTTTCATTTTACTTTCGATTTGATCTTTTAAAAAAATTATTTTGTTGTAATAATGTAAATTATTTACATTACAAAGTAAAATCTTTATAATGTGGTATATTCAGAGAAGTTTAGATTTTATCCATATCTTCTACATATTATGCCCTCCATCAAATGGTTAAAATGTTTGTGGTTTTCATACCATTGGTTGAATTACACACAACCATGTTTATATTCTCCATTTCTTAGATAAATGGTAGCATACTAATGGAGAAAGCAATGGCACCCCACTCCAGGACTCTTGCCTGGAAAATCCCAGAGGATTTTGGGCAGAGGAACGTGGTGGGCTGTAGTCCATGGGGTCGCTGAGAGTTGGACATGACTGAGTGACTTCACTTTCACTTTTCACTTTCATGCATTGGAGAAGGAAACGGCAACCCACTCCTGTGTTCTTGCCTGGAGAATCCCAGGGACAGGGGAGCCTGGTGGGCTGCCATCTATGGGGTCACACAGAGTCGGACATGACTGAAGTGACTTAGCAGCAGTAGCAGAGATCACTCTACCATAATTCATAGGTATTCCTCATCCCTTTTTATACTTGCATAGAATTCCTTTGTGTGACTGTACAACAACTTATTCATCCGGTCCCCCATTGATAGTTTTTAAATTATTTTCATCATTTTTGCTATAAGAAGTGTTGCTGAAGAGAATGTTCTTGTGCTGGTATCTTTTCATATTTGTTGTCATTGTTGTTCAGTCGCTCAGTCATATTTGACTCTTTGCAACTCCATGAATGGTAGCATGCCAGGCTTCCCTGTCCTTCACTGTCTCCTGGAGTCTGCTCAAACTCATGTCCATTGAGTTGGTGATGCCATCCAACCATCTCAACTTCTATCTCCCCCTTCTCCTCCTCCCCCCCTCAATCTTTTCATATTATGATTTTTTTCAGTGCAATAATGAAATATTTTCCCAGAAAAGCCTTATTTATCTAATCTGGGACATTAACTTCTGCCTATTACATAGAGATTTCACTGGGCCCTTTAGTTCTCTAGAAATCGTAAAATAGTAATATAGTTTTTGCTCAAACTCAAGCATAAAATCTCCAGCAGAGACTTCTTTGTGAGTAAAACCTGCTTTTTTTCTACTTTTATCCCAACTATGGTGTCATTTTCATGGAGGCGTGAAATCTTTGAGAAAAAATTTCCGGAGGAGGTTGGGCCTCTCCAGGGTAACTGTCTGTTGACTATGGTAGCTCTCATTTTTTCATGGCAGCAAAATGGTTTGGGAGGAGTTGACTATGTTTTTTTCACCTTCACTTCTGCCTGTTCACTTACCTTAAATTTGAGTGCAGTTACTTTATCTTTAACCCTGTCAGCACCCACAGAATGCACTCACAGCGGGCTCAGCATCTCTGTTTTAAAGAATTTCTTTGCATCTTCATGAGGACTTTGAATCTTCAGTTTTAACCATTAAGACCTAACATCAGGGTTTCTTTTTCCATTTTAGAAATTGAATGCACAAATATATATTCTTTTGTATGTTTAAAAAATATGATTCTCTTTTTGCACTAGAATCAGATAGCTGATCTACAGAAACTTTTCCTAAAGTGCTTTCTTATGTTAGCATCATTTGTGAATGGATCTTGTTTTTTCCCTTATGCCGATATATCAATTTGACCAATGAGCACTGCTTAGAGTGGCTTGTGAGTTGTTGTATATGAGTGAGTGAGAAGATGTGATGCAGTTGGGGTGGGGCTGGGGAAGAAAGGAGCAGAGACAGGAGAGAGAGCGCGCCAATATGTGTGATGAGATTTTGGGGGTGCAGACTAGAAAATAGAAGATGGAGAAAGTGATACACAGCGTGCGTCTGTGTCTGTGCATGTCCAAAAAAGATGCTCCTGAAGGTACATCAACTTCATTGTGCGTCACTAAAGAAGGAAGACGTGCTGACCTGCCTCTGTTTAGGAAAGAGAAGCAGATTTCGGTCACAGTTCCCACTGTTGGCCGTCAGGTGGTGCCGTCAAGCTAAGGCAGCTCAGTTGTCAAACATGGAGGCGATTTAGGGTAGGTTGGTTCAACTCAACGATAGTTCATAAATATTTATTGAGACTCTAACTGAGCATCAAGGACCTGTGTTAGAGTAAAGGCACGAAGATGAATAAGATGATCCTTTCCCTGGAGAGGTTTATGTCCTCGTTGGGATGGAGAGTGAGACATATTGCAGGCACGCCTTGGAGACGCGGGTCTAGGCCCCTGCAGTATAGTGGCTGTTGCATAAAGCAAGTCACAGGAGATTTGGGTTGTTTCCTAGTGCATAGAGAACTTGTGTGTACAGTATACTCTAGTCTAGTAAGTGTGCAATAGCAGTATGTCTAAAAGCAATGTACATACCTTAACACGTTATTGCTCAAAAGATGCTAACCATCAGTTGAGCCCTCTTTGAGTCATAATCATTTTGCACTTATAACACTGATGATCTCTGATCACAGATCACCATACAAATATAAGGAAAAGTTTGGAATAGTGCAAGGATGACCAAAATGTGGCCAAGAGACATGAAGTGAGCAGACGCACTGATAGGCTTGCTCGAGGCAGGGTTGCCACAAACGCTCAGTGTGTAAGGAACACAACTTCTGTGAGGTGCAGTAAAGCGAAGCACAGTAACACGTGGCATGCCCACATTAATCGCTGTGTAAAAGTACCACACGTGAAGTAGCTTAAAACACGCACATTCATTCTTATTTTCTGTGGGTCAGAAAGCCAGGCATAGTTCATCTGGGTCCTCTACTGGCTTATTGACATGGCTTTGGGCAGGATTCAGTTCTTCAGCAGCTTTTAGGTGAGGGACTCTGTTCCTTGCTGGCTGTGGGCTATAGGCTGTAGGCTTCAGGTTCTTGCCGCACAGACCTCTCTGATACGGTAGCATGCTTCCTCAGAACCAGCGAGAGAGACAGCCTGTTAGTTACAGTTGTGGCTGTCCGTCATCCTGTCCATTGTCTTTGCTGTGATTAGAAGGAAGTCACTGGGCCAGCCCACAGTCAAGAGGCAGGGACTCACGGGGTGGGGATACTAGGAGATGGGAGTTGCTGGGAGAGCTGGCCGAGTCCACCTGCCATGCCGGTGTTTTCTATAATCTGCTGATGTTTGAGAGGAAAGGTTCTGCAGAAATAAGAGGGAAGAGCATCTGACCTCACCTGGAATGGAAATGGCTTCTCAAATAATGTGATGTTGAGGGTCTCCTTGACGGACAACTGAGAATTAACTGGGTGTGTATAAGGTAGAGAGGAGGAGGGAATTTCAAACAGAGCGAACAGTGTGCACAGACATGGTAGTGAGTGAAGTAAGATCGTGTGTCTGAGGACCACCATCCAATAGTTAAGTGTAGACTGTGGGTGGAAGACAGGCAGAAGAGCCAGAAATGTACGGTAAGGGCTGGTTTATTGGTTTCTCCTTTGCCAGGCTAAAAAGCGAGGACTTTATCAAGTGATCGTGGGGTGGATTTTAAGCAGGGTAGTGACATAGGGTTGTGGTTTCTTGATCTGGGCAGATTGTGGAAGTTTGATTTTGATACCTTTTATAATAATTTAGGCTTGAGATAAAGAGGGCCTGGATTAAAGTAGTGGCAACAGAGAGGAGGGAATACATTATTATTTTTTAAATTAGGAAGTGATTTAATGTTTGGATGAGGTAGAGGTGGGAGATGGAATACACTGGAATGATGCCTGGGTTTTGGCTTAGTTTTGGCAGAACATCCTTGCTAGGAAGCAGGGGAGAGAGAAATGGGAAGAAGGAAAGGATGGGTGGAAGGACAGGTCTAAAAGTGTGTATACAGGTTTGTAAACTTAGTGACTGACTGCAGGAGAGCTTGTCTCCAAATATTCTTTACAATGTTTATGTTCTCAGTGCAATCAATGTGGCTATGTAAATTTACTTTCTAGTCAAACCATATGCCTCAGGGATAGGAGACAGAATCAAGTGCAGAATTCATTCTCCTTGCAAACAGTCTGACAAAAGGAAAGTCAGCGTTAGACTTTTAGTAAGCCTCGGCCAGGAAGAGGGAGCCTCTGTCCTGTCCTGTGTAGTGCTCGGAACATTGTAATCCAGCAAGTACTACACCAGACCGCTCTGTACAAAGTGTCAAGTCGCCGACTCTTTCTTCAGTTGAGTTATACCTTCATATAACATAAAATCCACTGCTTTACATTGTACAGTTTAGAGGTTTTTCATACATTCGTTATGTTTTACAACTACCACCAGTGTCTAATTCTAAAATATTTCCATCATACCCAGAGGAACTCCATACCCATTCACAATCAGTCCCAATTCCGTACTTCCCCAGCTCTTAACAATCATTATCCTATTTTGGTCTTATTCTGGCATTTCAGGTAGAATGGGACTCGAGTGTCCGTGTCTGGCTTCTTTTCGCTTGGCGTGATATTGTCGTGGTTCTTTTGTGCTATAGCACATGTCGGTATTTTATCCCTCTTTATTGTGAAAGAATATTCCATTGTTTGGATATACCACATTTTATTCATGTATTTATTCATTGATGGACATTTGGGTTGTTTCTCCTTTTTGGCTATTTTGAATAACGCTGCTGTGAACATCCTGGACAGTTTTTTGTATAAACACACGCTTTCATTTCTCTTGGGTGTCTGGCAGGAGTAGATTGCTAGATTATGTGGTTACTCTGTGTTTGACTTTGTGAGGAACCATCAGACTGTTTTCCAACGCAGCCACGTCATTTTACATTTCTATTACCATCTATGGGGGGTGTTTCTCTCTCCACATCTTCACGAGCACTTGCTATTAACTGTCTTTTTAAACTAGAGACAGTCAGGTGGGTGTGAAGCCGATCTTATTACAGTTTTGATTCAGGGTTGTTTTAAAGAATTGAGCAAGATACCATAGATAAAGTCTGATATGAATTTGGGTCTCAGTTCTATACTAGATTCAGGGAGCCCTCAGAATTAGTGTTAGTGTTCCTTGTCATTTTTATAGGACTTCTCTGGTGGCTCAGATAGTAAGGAGTCTGCCTGCAATGCAGGGAACCCAGGGTTCAGTCCCTGGGTCAGGAAGGTCTCTTGAAGAAGGGAATGGTTATCCCAGAGCTCTAGAATCAGTGTAGCAGGCTGCATCCTGTGCAATAGAAGAAAGCTACACATTTGAGTCACTGCCTCAGTTTCAGTCTAAGAAAAGTAATTGGTAGGATTTTGAAGACAGGGAAACAACTCTGGGCTAAGGGGCACTCTTTTGCCACCGCAGAAGGTGCCATTGAGCACAGATCATTCGGATCTCACAGTAACACCTGAGAGGGTCAGTCGCCGTTTTTACAGGTGCAGAAACTAAGGTTTGGATTTGGTTCAGAAGCTTGGTGTCAGGACGAAATCACGGGAAACATTAGAATTAAGTGTGGGGCTGGGTTTTTGGTTTGGGCACAATGAGTCACAGAGTGTGTGTTGGTTCTTGCTACTTGTTTCGCTAATTTAGAGGGGATGGTGGTGAAGATAATTCCCAGATGGTGGCTCATGCGAAATTCATGGGTAGTTGTTTGGGAATGCATATTCTACCTACTCATGTGAATGCCGGTGCAGCTGCCTGGTGTGGAAATACAGCAAGCTAAACAAGCCAGGCTCTGAAGACCCAGTGGAAAAGTACTCACGGGCGGTCTGGGGAAAACGGCCCTTCTATTTTCCAGTTCTTTGTTGTTGTCATTGTTCAGTTGCCACGTTGTGTGCGACTCGTTGCCACCCCATGCACTGCAGCACGCCAGGCTTCCCTGTCCTTCACCATCTCCGGGAGTTTGCTCAAACTCATGTTGATTAAATAGCTTGGCTTTGTAGATGGACATGAAGTTCCTAAGGAAACATTCTGTTTCTCTTTAAGCTACCTTTTCCCTGGTTATTGAGGAATAAATCAGACTTATCAGACTTACACTTCAAAGGAGGGAATTTCAAATCACCTTCTTTTCTAGCTTCTTTTGTGTGATAATCAGAGAACGGAGGAATGGTAATAATGTCAAAAGGGAGCTGTGTGACAAAAGATTTTGCTCCTTGTTAATTCAGAATTGATTGCAGTTGTCAAAGTTGCATCAGTCAGGGTCCCAGGGGAAACAATTCAACCCAGATGGTTCTCATGAAGAGACTTAAATGGAGAAGAGGTGTGAGCAGAGATTAGGGAAGCCGAGAGAGGTGCATGGGAAGCCCTCACCAGCTCTAGGGCTGAAGGGGCCCCCAGAGGAAGGGCATTGCAGGCCGTAGGGCCCCTGGCAGGAGTCGTGCTCATAGTGGCACAAGGTGTTGCCCGACCAGGGCACTGAAGCAGGAAGGTGGGAGGAAGAAATGCACCAGGCTCAGTCTCTCCTCACCCTCCCCTGTCTGGCCAACGTGAAGCCAGCTGGGAGAGGAGGCTGGTGGTGCAGGCTGCAGAGGTGAGCTTCCCGGGGTGCAGAGCAGCAGACAGGTTTGGTGGGTTGCAGTTGGAGACCAGTTTGCACAATAACCAACTATCCTACAGTCAGCACATTCTATTTTCTGTTAATTTTAGAAACTGTTATTTTGGAGAACCTTGAGAAATAGTGCAACCATAGAGAAATGTCTGTTTCTCATTTTTTAAAAAATTCCATTTTATTTTCACATTTACTTCCGCAAAAGCTTCATATCTTTTAGGTGGTAACTTTGTCATGAAGTCTCTTAAACGTTGCACTTTTTTCTTATTTTCCTAATACAAGGGTGCATATCATTATACTGTGGTAAGCCTAAAGCAGAGGGTGCCATGCTTTCATAATTGTAAATCATTCAGTCGTGTCCGACTCTTTGCGACCCCTTGGACTATACAGTCCATGGAATTCTCCAGGCCAGAATACTGGACTGGGTGGCCTTTCCCTTCTCCAGGGGGATCTTCCCAACCCAGGGATCAAACCCAGGTCTCCCACATTGCAGGCGGATTCTTTACCAGATGAGCCACAAGGGAAGCCCAAGCTTTCATAATTAGCAGAGGGTAATTTTTAAATTCCCGCTTTTTAGATGAGTGCATTGATGTTAGTGAATTATTTGAAGGGGATCACTTGTCTTCAAATGGGTCAAGGTGGAATTTAGTTGGGTGTTTTTGTAGCCCCTAACTGAGGGGAAGAAGGTGCAGTCTGTTAAAAACATCCAGATAGGCATATATGTCTCCTTGCAGACACAGCTGGGAGTTATTCTGCTTCATACACTGATGAAATATGCCCACTTGCTGTTAGCGGTAACTAAGGGACCTGGTTTCTCTGTCATCCTGTGTGTAATTCTCCTAGGTCTAAGTAAAGGGCAGATAAAGGTCCATGTCTCTGGGTACCTCTGGGGTTGCTAGGAAATGATTTTCAAAGTACTTCATGGTGATGCAGCAGGTTGAACTTTTTTCTGAAAAGGGTTGTCATGGAAACCAAGTGCATCATTGCTTTGTCAGACTTACTTATCTTGTAATGATAAAAAATTGTAATCCAGGGTTAAGGGATTAATAATAATAATAATAATAAAATGAAATGGAAAAAAAACCTGTAACTTGAAGGGGAATGCTGCTGCCCGCTGCACATCTTTTGAATCGGAAGATGTCACCAGCAAAGTCATTCGACATTGGCAG
This sequence comes from Capricornis sumatraensis, assembly GCF_032405125.1. Taxonomy (NCBI): domain Eukaryota; kingdom Metazoa; phylum Chordata; class Mammalia; order Artiodactyla; family Bovidae; genus Capricornis; species Capricornis sumatraensis. Next base: position 92,293,130 of record NC_091070.1, on the reverse strand, counting down.
GGGCTTGGCTGTGTGAAGTGATGGGAGCTAATCAGTTTGTTTGTCTACTTGTCCTCAGAGTCAGAAAACACATGATTTCCCCCTGTGGCTTTTTACTGTAGGGCTTTCTTACCAGCCCCAGCTCCCGAGCTTCCAAATGAGGTGGAAGGCAGCACACCCACACTGCGAGTGTCGGCGAGGTTGCCAGGGTCTGTTCTTTGGCTGGTTGGCTGGTTTTACATTTCCCTTCCCCTCTCCATCCCCCTTCCTCCAGGAGCATGGCAGGCTGTGGGGTGAGGGGGATAACTCCACCTGCTGACTCTGCTAAGCACCCAGACACCCCAGGAGCAGATCCCGAAGCAGAGTCTTCTTCCCTGACCTCCCGTGGTAGTTAAAAGGGCCCTTAAGGAAACGAGATCCTGCTGTCCTGCAGATAGAGGACAGACCCTTCTAGCATCGTAGGTATGATGAATGTTGCTTGTATCTTGATCACTCGCTTATTAGGGTACAATTTCAAATGCAGGTAATTAGTCAGGATAGGAGAACTGAACTGAAAGGAGACTTTATACTGTGCTTAGTGGTTCATCTGCCTCCATGGAGACTAAACTCCTGGGCTTTCATTTCCCGCTCTGCAGCTGTGTGTGTGTAATAGTCGTTTGTTGCACTGAAATAAATCTGCTCATTTTAGACTTTTGCAGAATATCTTTTATCAATGTTTCCACATTTAACGTGTTTGAGTTTCTTTCACTTCAGGGGGAAAAGTTTAACATGAGTCCTTAGATTGACAATGGAAAGAAGCCAGTTTAAGTAAGTGTTGGGGTGGCCACTTTATCAGTAATGGTGACATTCCCTTCAGAAGGTCAGTACTGGAAGGACATAAAGAAATGCTGGGCATGTGTTCCACCTTGTCATCAAGACCTACTGCCAGAGTCTGGAACTGGGAGTACAGCCAAAACTGTAAGATGCAAGTCATGGGAATGCAGGGACCTCAGCAAGGGGATCCCAGTATGGCTGCTGGATGCCACCTTCCTGGTTGTGCCCACCACACTGGGCAGGCCTTGGGCTCTGGCTGGCTTCTGCCTTCAGCTCCTGACTCCTGACAACTGTTTTGTAAAAACAACACATGTACCGGAAGTACCCAGCACACAGTCAGTTCAGTCGCTCAGTCGTGTCCGACTCTGCGACCCCATGAATCGCAGCACGCCAGGCCTCCCTGTCCATCACCATCTCCTGGAGTTCACTCAGACTCACGTCCATCGAGTCCGTGATGCCACCCAGCCATCTCATCCTCTGTCGTCCCCTTCTCCTCCTGCCCCCAATCCCTCCCAGCATCAGAGTCTTTTCCAATGAGTCAACTCTTCTCATGAGGTGGCCAAAGTACTAGGTACTCATTAAATATATGTGTGTGTGTGTATACTATATGAATATATGAAGGAAGGAAATGATATAAAATAGATCTGGGTCTTAAACGCCACTCAGTGAAATATTTGGTTGGCCAGAAAGTTTGCTCAGGTTTTGTCACACCATCTTACAGAAAAACCTGAAAAGATCACATTTCACTGATGTTAAGGTGTACTGTTTCCAAAAAAAATTTTGCAGTTCTAAAATTGGAATGCATTTTATAACTGATAACATTTACTAATTTAATTGACAATATTTAAAATGGCAAATAAAATAATGATGTGTCTTATAATGCATAGCTTCTTAGATTTAATAAATATGACAGCCCTTACCACATGGCACCATTCTAAGCAATTTATTTTAATTCGTTGAATCCTCAAAACAATCTTATTTAGGCTGGCAGCATTATTATTCTCCATTTAAAGATGAGGAAACTGAAACCCAGAGAGATTAAGTAATTTACTGAAGGTCATGCCATCAGAAAGTGGCAAAGTCAGGATTGGAATCCAGGCTGGCTGTGGAGTCTGGGCTCCTAACTGAGGTGATATAATACCAGAGAGGGTCTTCAGGAAGGTGGCTTTTGAGATAAGACATGAAAGAGAGGAGCAGCAAGCCCTGTGGATATCTGGAGGAAGAATGTTGCAGGCAGAGGGAGTTCCCTTTGTCTGGAATGTGTTTGGCATTTTCAAAGAACCATAAGCAGGTCTGTATATCTGGGATCAGTGAGAGGGAAGGGGAGGGAAGGGGAGGTCAAAGAGATGAGGGGTGGGCACGTCTTATATGAGTTTAGTCTGTCTTAAAGACTCTGGCATTTAATTTGAACAACATGGGAGTCACTAGATGGTTCTGACAAGAGGACTTATTTACTAGGATCATTCTGCCTGATGCATTGAGACTAGTCTGAAAGAGACAAGTTAGAAGCTCACTGGAGTAATTCAGGAGAGAAATGTCCATGGCTTGGATGAGAGTGGTAACGGCAAGAGGTGGTAAGAAATATTCAGATTCCAAATGTATTTTGAAGATACAGATGGCATTTCTGATAGATTAAATTTGAGAGCATGAGATGGCAATGATGAGATTAAAAATAGTAGCCAACATTTGTGTATTCTCACTAAATAATTTACACATACTAATTTAGTTAATCCCTATAACAACTCTGTGAGGAAGAAAGTACTATTTTTATTCCTGTCTTATAGAGGAGGAGGGGCTTCCCTGGTGGCTCAGTGGTAAAAAATCCACCTGTCAATGCAAGAGACACAGGTTCGATCCCTGGGTCAGGAAGATCCCCTGGAGGAGGAAATGGCAACACACTCTAGTATTCTTGCCTACAAAATCCCATGGACAGCAGAGCCAGGCAGGCTACAGTCCATGGGGTCACAAAGAGTTGGACACAACTTAGTGAGTAAATAACAACAAAAGATGAGGACATTGAGGCACTGAAAGGTTAGGGAATTTGTGTAGTATCGCAGACTATTAGTGGTGAAAATAGGATTCCAATCCAGGTGGTCTGGACCCGGAGCATATTTTCAACTACTATGTTTTATTGCCACTAACCTGGGAAAAGAAGGGAGTCATGCATGAACTAAGATTTTTTTCTAAGTAATTGAAAACCACTGAGGTGTGGTGAGAAGTACTTTCTTTAAAAAGAGATGATAGTATTCAGATCAGGCTTGAATACGTTAAGTTAGAGTTGACTTATAGATAGCTCTGTGGAGAGGCGGCAAAGGCAGTGAAATATGTACAGGCTTGGATTTCAGGGGCAGGGTCCTTCCCACTGACATGTTTGAAAGTCATCAGTACACAGATGACACCTAAAGCTGGGTGGGATTACTAAGGGAGTGAAAGTGGACAGCAAGAAGAGATCTGAGGCCCCGACTAGGTCCTAAGGCATCCAGCATTTAGAGACTGAGCTGAAGAGGAATCCAATCCGTTGAGTTTAGTAGGAAGTAGTACCCTTGCCTGGAAAATCCCATGGACGGAGAAGCCTGGTGGGCTGCAGTCCATGGGATCGCTAAGAGTCAGACACGACTGAGCAACTTCACTTTCACGTTTCACTTTCATGCATTGGAGAAGGAAATGGCAACCCACTCCAGTGTTCTTACCTGGAGAATCCCAGGGACGAGGGAGCCTGGTGGGCTGCGGTCTATGGGATTGCACAGAGTTGAACATGACTGAAGCAACTTAGCAGCAGCAGTAGTAATCCCTGGGTAGGAAGAAGGTAGGGTGGTAACCTGAAAACCCAGTGAAAAAATAGTGTTTCAAAGAGGATGGAGTCAGCAACCGTGCCATGTGCTTTGATCGAATAAGATGAGGACGGATGCTGGACCATTGGATTTAGAAACATGAGGGTGAGCTTGACCAGGACAGTTTCCACACAGTGGTGGAGGCAAAAATCTGCTTAGAGCAGCTTAAGGAGTAAGGGAGAGAAATTGGAGACAGCAAATTTAGAACACTATTTTGAGAAGTTTTTCTGCAAAGCCAAGTAAAGAAATGGGATATCTTCTAGGGAAAGTGTTCTTTAATGTCCGCTGGGTCCAGCTCTTTGGTGGTGTGAGTTCCTCTGCATCCTTGCTGAGATTCTGCCTAGCATTTTATTGAAAACCAAAAGAGGTGAAGTTCCCAACTCTAATTGTGGGTTTGTTTGTTTCCCCCTTTAATTCCGTCAGTTTTTACTCTGTGTATTTTGCAGCACTGTCATCTGGTGATTGCAAGCTTACTATTGTTATGTCTTCTTCATGAACTGACCTTTTTATCATTATGTAATGTCCCTTTTTAATCCCTGGTAACTTTCTTTGATCTGAAGTTTACCTAGACAGATGTTAATACAATCACTCTTCCTTTCTTTTGATCAGAGTTGACATGGAATTTCTCTTTCCATCCTTTTACTTTTAACCTACCAGCATCTGAAGTCCATTTCTTATAGACAGCACATGGTCAGATCATATGTTTCTAGTCCGTTCTAACAATCTTTTTTTTTTGTTTGTTTGGTCAATGTTTGTTTATATCTCATTAGGTTAATTTACTTGGCAGGAAAAATAGTCTCATATTACAAATAAAATGGAAAACATGTCTCCAATACAGAAAATTCAGTAACATTAATGTAGTACGATGAGATATTTCTAAATAAAAGAGCACAGCAGGATAAAATCATGCCCCTCCAGCAATGAAGGGTATCTCTGTTTGAGAGGGACCATTTTTGAAGCTACTATTATCTCCTTCGGGGCTTCCCTAGTAGCTCAGTTGGTAAGTGCAGGAGACCCCAGTTCGATTCCTGGGTCGGGAAGATCCTCTGGAGAAGGGATAGGCTACCCACTCCAGTATTCTTGGGCTTCTCTGGTGGCTCAGATGGTAAAGAATCCGCCTGCAATGTGGGAGACCTGGCTTTGATCCCTAGGTCAGGAAGATTCCCTGGAGAAGGGAGTGGCCCCCCATTCCAGCAGGATCTCAGAGAGTTGGACATGACTGAGTGATTTTCACTTCACTTCACTTCATTATCTCCTTCACAGCCAGAACAGTGTAGTCTTTATTTGGAGGGTACTGGCCAGGGATGATAGCTTTTGTTTATAAAGTGTATATTTTCTAACACTGTTCTATTCTAACCATCTGTCTTTTATTTGATTTGTCTAGGCCGTTTATATTTCATGCACTATTGATATGTCTCAGTTTGGACCTACAGATTTATTATTTGTGTCCTGTTTGTTTCCTCTATTCTTTTATTTCTGTATTTCCTCTTTTCTGCTTTCTTTGGGTTATTGAAAACTTGTTAGTATTCACTTTAAATTTACATGTTATATTTTTGACAATATTTCTTTGCAAGTAGAAACATTGTTCTACTTCAAGTGATAATGAAGACAGCTTCATATAGGTCCTTTTATCCTGCCCTTTTTCTGTTATAGTTTTCTTCTGTATTAGGTTCACATACATCAGATGCTGTAAAATTCTCTTTCAACTGTCAAACATATTTTAAAGAACTCAGGAGAATAGTAGTTGACGATATTTGTTTAGATATTTACAATTTCTGTTGCTCTTCCTTGTTCCTAACCTTCCAGATTTTCTTCTGGTATCATTTCCTTTAGGTCTGAAGGATTTCCTTTAGGAAAAAAAAAAATGTTTTTTAAACAGAAGTTCTGGTGGAAACTAATTCTTTTAGTTTTCCTTTGCTTGAGAAACCATTAGTCCCCGATGGATCTTTTCACTGAATATAGAATTCTGCATTGTCAATTCTTTTCTTTCAGCATTCTGAAACTGTTGCTTCACTTCCTTCTGTCCTTCATGGTTTCTGTTGAGAAATCTTATCTTTGAATCCCCTATAAATAATGCATCATTTTCTCTGAATGCTTTTAAGAATTTTTCAGTCTTTAGATTACTGTAGTTTAATTCCATTGTTTCTGGACATGGATTTGTTGGGGTTTATCATGTTTATCCCTGGTGGCTCAGATGGTAAAGCGTCTGCCTACAATGCAGGAGACCCAGGTTCCATCCCTGGGTCGGGAAGATCCTCTGGAGAAGGAAATGGCAACCCATTCCAGTACTCTTGCCTGGAAAATCCCACAGATGGAAGAGCACAGTAGGCTATAGTCCATGGGGTCGCCAAGAGTCGGACGCGACTTCACTTTCACTTTTCCTGTTTAGAGTTTAAGTTTCTTGACTATGTAGATTTCACCAAAATGCATCAAAATTGGGAAGCTCTCAGCCATTGTTTCTTCAAAGACTTTCTCTGTTTTCTCTCAAACTCCCATGACATGCTGTTTGACCTTTTGTTATTGCTCCACAGTTCTCTGAGGTTCTGTCCATTTATTTAGTTTTCCCTCTCTGTTCAGATCGGATCATTTGTATTGATCTGTCTTAAAGTTCACTGACTCTTTCCTTTACCTCCATTCTAAGATTGAGCCTATTTAATTAGTTTTTGTACTTTGGTTGTTTTATCTTTCAATCCTAAAACTTCCATTTGGTTCTTCACTGTATCATCTGTTGTTTGCTTTGACTTTGTACCTTTCTGTTCACTTCCAATGTTAACCTCTACCTATTGGACCATATTTTATTAAAGGTGTTTTCAGGTCTTTGTCAGATCATTCTAACACCCTTGTCTCTTGACGTTAGCATCTTTTGGTTCTGTTTTCCCACACAAGTTGTGACTTTATTGGTTCTTAGGAATTTTGGATTGCATTATGCAGTGAAACTTTGTGTCTTGATTAAATCTTACGTCAGATCCTGATAGTTTTCTTTCAGCAGGGAATCAACCCAGCTGGGTGTCAGCTGTAAGTTCTTACCAGCCTTCTGTGGGTTGCAGTCTCACTATAAGTTTCATTTTTTAAGCCCGTACAGTGCTCTTCGCTTGTGTCTGGTGTGTATGCCACCCAGTGGCCAGCCTGTGACCTGGGAGCTGATCTATCTCATAGCTTAGTTCTCCAAGTCTAGCTCTGCCGTTCAATGTGAGATCCATGTGTGTGTAACTTGGAAGTGACCCCAGGAGTACATAAACAAGTTCATGGTTTCTCTTTTCCAAGATCTTCTGTCTTCGCAATCTCTCGGTGTTTCCTAGCTCCCCAGGGCTCTCCCTTTTGATCCTCTGTCCAGGAGTCTGGGACTTTATTTACCTCATTCTGCTATCCCTTTCCTATGACTGTGGCCACATTTGGAGCCAAGCAATGATAGTTTAAAAAAGAGTAACAGAGATTTGATCACTTTCTTCAGATCACAGCTTCTCAGACTGAAAAGGAAAGTTCTCATCCTTTAGAGGTTTCGTTTCATATGAATTGCTACTGCCTCTGTCACAGGGCAGCTTGAAGGCTGGGGTGAGAGAAAGCGGGAAAAGATGGGAAAAATGTAGGCTCCTCCTCCTTCAAGTGTTAGCAGATCCCTTTCCCATTCTTTGAGCCAAAATAGGGCTTCTTCTGGAGTTCTGTGTGAGAGCGCTGATGGTTTTCAGTCTGCACCGAATACAGTCCACGGGTACCAGGAGGGGGAAAGATGGTCAAGTCACTACCAGTGCAAAGGTGCTTTGAGTTCTGGTTGTCTTCTCCAGCCCACTTGCTACTCTTTACTTTTCAAGGTTCTCAAATAACTGCTACATGACTTCGCACTGGTTCTATAGTTGCATTAGATTGGAGAGACAGAGTGGAGTTTACTCGGAACTAGAGTCTCTGGATATTTTACAGGAGGCCCATTGGCAGGGGCCATGCTTAAATTTGGTGTTGAAACAAATTAAGGAAGGTTTTGAACCATAAGAGAGTGTTTCATTGCTGTTTGTGGTGGTAGTGAGCGAGGTGATGGGTTCTTGCTGTCTGCCTTTTTCAAAGGCATTTTAGCAGCGATGGCAGCTCTGTTTTTTAAACAGTAACCTCAGAACCTATAAATGCAAAATCTGAAGTTCAAGTTGGCCAGATGCTTCTGTTTTTTTCAGCAAATCAATTTAGCTTTTTCATTTCCCCAGAGGAATCACCCAAAGGCTAATGTGAACTTTGCTTTAAGAACACATTATCCCATGAGAGAGCTGCAGAAGGCGATTGGGAGCTGGCCTTGGCCATCAGACAGACTTGAATTCCAGCCTCGGCCTTGTCACTTAGTAACTGCGTGACCTTGGTCAAGCTGCTGAACCTCGTTAACCTTCATTCCTTCATGGGTAAATGGAGATAAGTAATGATAGTGCTTGCATGATACAGTTGCTGTGTGATTCAGTGGGGTAATGGAGGTAATGCTCTTCATATGCTGCTTGATAAATATAAGCTGTTATTCTTACTATGATTGTTTTTGTGTCATCAGTAAAATGATGTGCCTCCTCAAATTACTTTTAATCTGTGGAAGTATTAATGTATGGCATCTGCCCACTTTTCTCTTAACATTTCCGCCCATACTAAGCATCATTTAAGATTATCTCTTAAGATTTAAGAGCAATACACTTTGAGCTATGGTATTTCTGCCAGTGAAATTATTTGAATAAGTATTGTAACTTACTATCAGTGGAATCACAGTAAGTGTGTTACCCAGTCTTCTGGACATCTCATCCAAGAGCTGCCCCTCTGATGGTGCCATAGCAGGGACTCCTCTAGAAGAAGGCCACTTTTGAAGTGGTCTCCATCTCATCTGCTGATTGAAAATCCTATTTACAACTGTCTTATGTTCTCGTCTTCATTTTTACATTGAAAAGCAGTCAATGCGTGTTACTGAAATGAACAGCAACCTGGTCACTTCCTAGAACGTTTTGTAAACAAAACTTATCAAAATGCTGCTTGGTTATAATAACATGTTATTTAAATGAATTTTAAAACATTTTATTCCTGCATATTTGGAAAACTGTATTTGAAAGGTAAAAGAAAATTTTAATTAATTTGGCTGTGCTGGGCCTCAGTTGCAGCACATGAGGCCTCCAGTCCTCACTGGGGCATGCGAACTCCTAGTTGCAGTATGTAGGCTCTAGTTCCCTGACCAGGGATTGAACCCAGGCCCCTTGCGTTGGGACTGCAGTCATAGCCACTGGACCACCAGGGAAGTCCCCAAGGCAAAATATTTTTATTTTGTGGAAATACAAATCAAGGAGCTCTTGGACATAAGAATTAGTATTTTCTCTACTGTCTTTCACAAAGTATTGGTCTTTTGCATAAAATTTTATGTAATTATTTGCTTAGTTAATTGAAACTCAAGTAGTTTTTAATAATTTTTAGTATGGTTGAAACATTTTATTTTGAACATTTTACCAAAAATACATTAATAACTAGCCTCCAGTGATGGATAAGATGTTGGCATAATATTATTTGATCAATTGCAAAGCAGAACAGCACTGGGTTATGCTGTGAGTTATGCTTATTTTCTTTCTACATGGATAGAATCTGATCTACAAGCCCTCCTGTCAGCCCTGGGTTTTAATTAAAATTTAAATTGCCTTTCCAAAAAACTCTCAGTTGACTGACTAAAACAAAATGCTGAAAAAAAAAGGTTTTATTTTGACTTCTGTGCTGTCACTGGAAACCTTGTTGAAACAGAAGGATCACAGACAAAATATTGATGAAGGAAAAAACCACTTAAACTTGATGCACTTGGATGGACTGAAGTCTAAAAGCTTCTGGCATGTTCCTCAGCTCGAGGACCCCTACAAAACATCGTGTTCCCAGATGATAATGGACCAGTAGCAGGGATAGACAAACATGCTTTAAAAGCCTCCCAAGTAGAGGAGCATTCTGGAGACACAAGCCTGGGTTAATATAAGAGTGAGATTTCCGAAGAGGAACATGTTTAACCTCATCCGAGATCTTCAAGGTAGATCTGAAGCCGGAGGAGTCCGTGTCTGTTACAGAGGCATGTGGAAAGTTTTAAAATTACACAAGGATAAGAAATTGGGCTATTTTCATTGAAAGTGTGAATTTTAATTTCAAAAAGATTGGCTGTTATTTTCCATGCTAAAACGATCCATTAAAGGAGAGAAAACATTGGTGCAAACCCCTTAATTACACAGAGAATTTGAGAAAAGAAAGGTGACCAAATATCATTAACAAAGGTGCAGAAGGAGAAGGTAACAGTAGCTAAACATATTTTATCCACATCAGCATGTTTTAAAGTATGTTTCAAAGAACACTAGTTGCTCAGGGTGTTATACTGAATCAAGCAAAACAGTTTGGGGTGGGGGCGGAAGGGATGGTCCATTGCAGTCTTGAATGAAGTGAAGCCCTTTGTAAGCCATTAAGGAAGCCAGATATATTTCTGATTTGATAAAATAAGTATGATTTAGAGATCCAGTTGATCATGTTGAAATTTTATTAGTGAGGCTTCAGGTAAGACATCAGTGTTCTCTAAGTTTTCTGTTAAAATACCAGTCAGATTTATTTTTGCTTGTTAGCTCTATCATTCTAAAAAATGTCAAGAAGTTAATTGTACCTTTTTATATCAGCTATAATATGTTTATTCTAATTTTTAATGTGGTGCCGTTTAGTGAAGATTTTCAGGGAAATTGTTAGGAGATATTCATGGTGAACCTATAATTACAAAGCTTGAGTCTAACTTTTTGCAGGTTAGGGAGAGGTTCTCAGAAGATCGCTTCTGTAGAATAGCTTTAGAGTAAAATGCAGTATATTTGGGTAGAGTCATCCATGCTACCAAAAATAAAGATACTTTATATTTGAAGCAAATATACTGTTAAGGAATTATCACTGAATTTATTTTAAAAAATCTTCACATCAACTATACTGTAATAGAAACTAATTTTTAAGAAAGAAAAAAAAACCTATATAATTTACATATCATATAATTTATCCATTTTAAGTATATACTTTCATGAATTTTAGTAGATTTATACAGTTATGTAAATATCACCACAATCAAGTTTTAGGACATTTCTGTCACTACTAAAAGATCTCTAATACTTGTCCCACCCCAAGACCGAGGCCAGCATTAATCCTCTTTCTGTTGTTACATTTCCCTTTTCTAGAAATTCCATATAAATGGAGTCATATAATATTTAGTTTTTCTGTCTGGTTCCCTTCACTTCACATGGTTTACAAAGTTTATATATGCAGTAACAAGTATTAGTTTTTTCCTTTCTACAGATGAGTAGTGGGCTTCTAAGATGGTGCTAGTAGTAAAGAACCTGCCTTCCAGTGCTGGAGATGTGAGACATGGGTTTGATCGTGGGTTGGGAAGACCCCCTGGAGAAGGGCATGGCAACCCACTCCAGTATTCTTGGCTGGAGAATCCCCATGGGCAGAGGAGCCTGGCAGGCTTCTGTCCATGGGGTCTCAAAGACTCAGACACGATTGCCTGACTAAGCACACACAGTGCAGTCAGGATTGTATGGTAAGTGTATATTCGACTTTTTAGGACGGTTTGTTGTTCATTCACTCAGTGGTGTCTGACTGTTTGCGACCCCACGGACTGCAGCACACCAGGCTTCCCTATCCTCCACCATCTCACAGAGCTTGCTCAAACTCATGTCCGCTGCGTCAGTGATGCCATCCAACCATCTCATCCTCTGTCATCCCCTTCTTCTCCTGCCTTCAATCTTTCCCAGCATCAGGGTCTTTTCTAATGAGTCAGCTCTTCACATCAGGTGGCCAAAGTATTGGAGCTTGAGCATCAGTCCTTCCAATGAATATTCAGGATTGATTTCCTTTCGGATGAACAGGTTGGATCTCCTTGTAGTCCAAGGGACTCTCAAGAGTCTTCTCCAACACCGCAGTTCAAAAGCAGCAGTTCTTTGGCTCTCAGCCTTCTTTATAGTCCAACTCTCACATCCATATATGACTACTGGAAAAACCATAGGTTTGACTAGATGGACCTTTGTTGGCAAAGTAATGTCTCTGCTTTTTAATATGCTGTCTAGGTTGGTCATAGCTATTCTTCCAAGGAGCAAGTGTCTTTTAATTTTATGGTGCAGTCACCATCTGCAGTGATTTTGGAGTCCAAGAAAATAAACTCTGTCACTGTTTCCATTGTCTCCCCATCTATTTGCCATGAAGTGATGGGACCAGATGCTATGGTCTTCATTTTCTGAATGTTGAGTTTTAAGCCAACTTTTTCACTCTCCTCTTTCACCTTCATCAAGAGGTATTTTAGTTCCATTTTGCTTTCTGCCATAAGGGTGGTGTCATCTGCATATCTGAGGTTATTGTTATTTCTGTCAGCAATCTTGATTCCAGCTTGTGCTTCATCCAGTCTGGTATTTCGTATGATGTCCTCTGCATGTAAGTTAAATAAGCAGGGTGACAGTATACAGCCTTGACGTACTCCTTTCCCAATTTGGAATCAGTCTGTTGTTTCATGTCTCGTTCTGTTGCTTCTTGACCTGCATACAGATTTCTCAGGAGGCAGGTCAGGTGGTCTGGTATTCCCATCTCTTTAAGGATATTCCACAGCTGTGTTCCACACAGTCAAAAGCTTTGGCATAGTCAGTGAAGCAGAAGTAGATGTTTCTCTGGAACTCTCTTGCTTTTTTGATGATCCAATGAATGCTGGCAATTTGATCTCTGGTTCCCCTGCCTTTTCTAAATCCAGCTTGAACATCTGGAAGTTCTTGCTTCATGTACTGTTGGAGCCTGGCTTGGAGAATTTTGACCATTACTTTGCCAGTGTGTGAAATGAGTGCAGTTGTGCAATATTTTGAACATTCTTTGGCATTGCCTTTCTTTGGGATTGAAATGAAAACTGACCTTTTCCAGTCCTGTGGCCACTGCTGAGTTTTCCAAACTTGCTGGCATATTGAGTGCAGCACTTTCACAGCATCATCTTTCAGGATTTGAAATAGCTCAACTGGAATTCCATCACCTCCTCTAGCTTTGTTCGCAGTGATGCTTCCTAAGGCCCATTTGACTTCATACTCCAGGATGTCTGGTTCTAGGTGAGTGGTCACACCATTGTGGTTATCTGGGTCATGAAGATCTTTTTTGTATAGTTCTTCTGTGTAGTCTTGTCACCTCTTCTTAATATCTTCTGCTTCTGTTAGGTCCATACCATTTCTATCCTTTATTGTGCTCATCTTTGCATGAAATATTCCTTGGTATCTCTAAATTTTTTGAAGAGATTCTAGCCTTTCCCGTTCTCTTGTTTTCCTCTATTTCTTTGCATTGATCACTTAGGAAAGCTTTCTTATCTCTCCTTGCTATTCTTTGGAACTCTGCATTCACATGGGTATATCTTTCTTTTTCTCCTTTGCCTTCCACTTCTCTTCTTTTCTCAGCTATTTGTAAAGCCTCCTCAGACAACCATTTTGCCTTTTTGATTTCTTTTTCTTAGGCATGGTCTTGATCACCACCTCCTATACAATGTTATGAACCTCTGTCCTTAGTTTTTCAGGCCCTCTGTCTATCAGATCTAATGCCTTGAATCTATTTGTCACTTCCACTGTATAATCGTAAGGGATTTGATTTAGGTCATACCTGAATGGCCTAGTGGTTTTCCCTACTGTCTTCAATATAAGTCTGCTTTTGCAATAAGGAGTTCATGATCTGAGCCGCAGTCAGCTTCTGGTCTTGTTTTTGTTGACTGTATAGAGCTTATCTTACTTCCGCTGCAAAGAATAGAATCAGTTTGATTTCAGTATTGACCATCTTTTGATGCTCATGTGTAGAGTCTTCTCTTGTGTTGTTGGAAGAGGGTGTTTGCTATGACCAGTCATTCTCTTGGCAGAACGCTGTTAGCCTTCATTTTGTACTCCAAGGCCAAACGTGCCTCTTACTCCAGGTATCTCTTGACTTCCTAGTTTTGCGTTCCAGTCCCCCATGATGAAAAGGACTTCTTTGTTTTTGATCTTGGTTCTAGAAGCTCTTGTAGGTCTTCACAGAAACATTCAACTTCAGCTTCTTCAGCATTAGTGGTTGGGGCATAAGAATGTCTTTTAAGACACTACCCAATTATTTTCCAAAGTGCCTGTAACATGCTACATTCTCACCACAACCACTGCATCAGTTTTTACTAGAATAAATGGTTAATGGTGAGCTTACAAGCAGGAAGCAGGGTGTAGATGAGGGCTGAAGAAGACTCTCCCACCACGAGCACTGCTGTGATAGCAAGGATGCTGGGGAGTCCATTTGGACCACATGAGCAAAGGAGAGGGTTGGTCTAAGGAGATCCAGGCTCCCTGGTGGCCGCAGACCGGGAAACAGTTCAGGTTGGGGAGTCTGATGGCATGTGAGAATGAGTTAGACTGGGGCTGCGTGTGCTGTTGGTGGCTGACATCTGACACGGGCTCCCGGGCACAGAAGCACTCTAGCTGTAGGCCTGGGCTGCAGCATTAGACTCCAGAGTGGAAGGCTGAAAACAGATGGAGACTTACCACCCTCAGGCTTGTGGTAAGGCTGAAGTGTGGGACACTCCAACTTCGGGCAGAGAAACAGAGTCAGATACGGGGATGGAACCCAGGTCAGGGAGGAAACATCAAGGAGCTGGACCTTGGTAGCCTCAGAGGCCCCAGGGGCCGCCCTAAGTCAGCTTGCAGTGAAGATGCTGCAGAGACGAGCTTCCTAGCAGAAGTGAGTTGGTGAAGGTGGACTAGCAGGCCTGTGATATTTTGGATAGAGAGTCGAGCCTTTGATAGATGAACAGCAATAACAGCAACCAGTGTTTATGTAGTACTTAGTGCTTAGAACACTAACTGCTCTTCTAGGTGTTTCACATAATGTGCGTATGTGCTAAGTCACTTCAGTGGTGTCTCTCCCATCACCTTTCTTTTAGTTTTTTTATTTTTTTACTATTAAGTGAAAAATTCTTTACATTCTATAGTGCTTTTCAGTTTCCATGTTTTACACATGATTTCATGTAATCCTGCCATAACCCTTTTCTCCCACTCCTGTGTTGCCCCTCCTCCCCACCAATTTGTAGCCACCAGTTTGTCTATACCTGAGTCACTTTTAAAATTTTATTCGTTTGTTGTATTTTTTTTTAATTTCACATGTAAGTGATGCCATGCACTATTTGTCTTTCTCTGTATGACTTACTTCCTTTAGGAAGGTGCCATCCAAGGTCCATCCATGTTGTTGCGAATGGAAAAATTTTTATTCTTTTTTTTTATGACCGAGTAGTATTCCATTGTGTGTCTATATGTCTGTTGATGGACACTTAGACTGCTTCTATCCCTTGGCAGTTTGTAAATAATGCTCCTATGAGCACTGGGGTGCATGTATCTTTTCGAATGAGAGTTTTTGTGGTTTTCAGACACATACCTAGGAGTGAAATTACTGGGTTGTGTGGGATTCTCTAGTTAGCATTTTGAGAAACCTCTGTACATTCCCAGCAACAGTGTGGAGGGCTCCCTTTTCTCTGCATCTTCCCCGCCTGTTGCTGTCTGTGCTCTTTCTGATGATAGCCATCCCGACAGGTGTGAGCCTTTGATTTGCATTTCCCTGGTGAGGACCCATCACCTATTTCCTTTCCTCCTCAATTGATATAAAAACAACAGTGTCTTTCAGGTCATTTGATGGATTTTTTTTTTTTTTTTTTGGTACGCTTGATCCACAGATCTACATTATTGATCTAAGATGACTGATCTTATAAATACAGTAGGCACCAGGCCTGTGGGCATCAGGGCCTTTGTGAGAGGCAGGGCTCCCGTCAGTTAGGCTGCTTGTGGAGACCACCCAGCCCTCCAAGGTCAGAGAGGGGAGCAGCCTAGACCACACTTAACTGCATCCATTGTAGGAATCTGCCAGCTGTAGCTGAGGACCAAATCTAACACACTGCCTGTTACCGTACAACTTATGACCTAAGAAAGATGTCTTCATTTCTGAATAGTTGAAAAAAGCCCATTTTTCGGAATACAAGTTTCAATGAATGTGAACAATGTTCTAATGAAATAGCTCCACTCATCCATTTGCATATTGTCTGCGGCTGAGCTCACGCTATAGTAGTTGCAGTGTAGACCAAGTGGCGTCAAAACCGAAAATCGTAACTCTCTGGCCCTTTACAGAAATGTTTGCCCACCCATGGTCTGCTGGGGGAGACTGGAGAGTGATGAGCCTCTGGAGCAGAGGGACTAAGCTTTTTAATGGAGAGGGAGACACCGGGCAGTGTGATGTCCTCCCTGGTGAGAGCCCCTCAGACTCCGGGTTTGATTTCCACTCTACCAGTGATGGGCTTTTTGACCTTGGGCAAGTTACTTAACCTGTCTGCGCTTCCATTTCTGTATCTATATAGTGGGGATAATAATAGTTCCCAGTTCATAGGTTGTTACAAAGTTTATAGGCAAAACATTTAAACAGTATTTTACATATAAATAAAATGCACAAAAAAAGGTGGTTAATGTTCATCCTTATGCCGTGGACATTTATTTTCTCTAGGCAAGGCACAGCAGGGCCCTAGTAACTTCCACAGCTTGGCCTCTCGGGCTAGCACGCCATGCTTAGAATTATAAGCCTCCTTCGCCTCCTGAGATACTTTGTCCCCAGCACAGGCCCTGGTGGCCCATAGGCATACCTTTCTTCTCTTTCTCCTGGGCCAGCCCTCCATGAGGCTCCAGGCTCTCTTCCAGGGCCCCGCTGCCAGCCATGATGCTGGCTGTCGTGTGCTGGCACCCAAACCTGGGCTGCATGGGTCTCACCCGGACCTCCCTCCACGTCCTGTCACAATGACTGCACCCCCGGTAGCCCCATGGGGCCCCAGGCATGACCTTGAGTCCAGTGGGGGAGACAGCGCCGTGGTGAGTCCTGTGTGTGAGCTGCCCCACGTCTAGACCACTCTCTCTTTCATGGACCAGGAACTGCACGCCTGGTTTTAGGCTGGGTGTTCTGCTCACATCATCATCCTCATGAAACCCCTGAAGCGTAGCACCACACTTATCTTAGGGGAGAGTGTCATGGCACTGGGGATGAGTCCTTCTACTGGATCAAGGCTAGAACATGGCTTCCCTGGGGGCCGGTGTTGTATGCAGATTTGATTTCCCTTAGTAAAGGTAGAAGGCCTGTCCTGTCTCTGACAATGGTGGTTTGTTTCTGCCCCCTACCCTTGGCTCCCTCATTCCCCTATCCCTGTGACATGCTGTCCAGGGACTCACGCAGGACAGTCTGAGGTTCCGGGTTGTTGCTGTTGTTCAGTTGCCTAGTCATGTCTGACTCTCTGTGACCCCATGGACTGCAGCATGCCAGGCCTCCCTATCTGTCCCCATCTCCCGAAGTTTGCCCCAGTTCATGTCCATTGAGTCAGTGATGCCATCCAGCCATCTCATCCTCTGATGCCCTCTTCTCCTTCTGCCCTCAATCTTTCTCAGCATCAGGGTCTTTTCTAATTTGTCAGCTCTTCGCATCAAAAATACTGGAGCGTCAGCTTCAGCATCAGCCCTTCCAACGAGTATTCTGGGTTGATTTCCTTTAAGATTGACTTGTTTGATCCCCTCGCTGTATGAGCCATAAGAGGTTTCAGGTAGAAAAATCCAAGGTATGTTACTGACATGATGTCGTCTGTGTTAACAGCACAGCTAGACTATGCCTGCCCTTCCCCGCTGCAAAGACAGAGGTGTGGAGAGGTGAAGTGACACTCCCTGTTACAGCTAGGCTTCCAAAGCTGGCTCTGACTCTGAAACTAAGGAATATGGCAGAGATGGAAAGTGAAAGGCTAATAAGTGTTCACTAGACTGCCAGCTCCATGAGGGCAGGGGTTGTTGCCTGTTTTATTCACAGTTGGAGCCCAACGGCCCAAAGAAGTACTGGATTTGTGGTTAGCTCCCAACAAATATTGATTGCAGTCATAGTGATTGATGTTTGACCAAGGCACAGAGAAACTCATTATTGGTAGTTGCTAAGTGGTGTCCAACTCTTTTGGAGCCTCATCGACTGTAGCCTGCCAGGCTCCTCTGTCCATGGCATTTTCCAGGCAGGAATACTGGAGTGGGTTGCCATTTCCTTCACCAGGGGATCTTCCCAACCCAGGGATCGATCCCGTCTCCTGCATAAGAAAGTGGGTTCTTTACCACTGAGCCACCAGGGAAGCCTGCAGAGAAACTTGGAACTTCCTGTTTGGATGGGAACATGAGAGAGAGCACAGCTATACACTGAGTGGGATGCTTTATTTATAGCCTCAAAAATTAAATTGATACCCCAAATTAAATTAGCTTTTTTAATGAGCTGTGACTTCTTCCCCATCCACAACAAGATCACTGGCCTCGGGGGACAAAACCTCCCAGACCCGATCACATGACATCATGACAGGCAGAGGCCCCATGTCCACAGTGTGATGAAGCAAGGGTGTTATGTCCACTCGGTCAGCCCCGTAGGTGCACATGCAGAGTCCTGCTTCTCTGTTGGGATAGGGATGTTGCTAAGTGGTGTCCAACTCTTTTGCAGCCCCATGGACTGTAGGAAGGAAATGGCAACCCACTCCAGAAAAACCCTGGAAATTCACACCTCAAACATGGAGCTGTGGCCTGACTTGTGTCCCCACCCTCCTCAGTCCAGATCCAGGGGTTGAAGCCACCACGACTACTGGATTTGGAGCCTTCAGCAAGGAGATTAAGGCCAATGAGTCAAAGCAGGGGCCTTGGCACAGTGTGGTTAGTGCCCAAAGAGATGAGACACTGGTTCACTGGCTCTCTGCAATGTGAGGGCATAACGAGAAGGTGGCAAGCTGGGGAGAGGATTCTCACCAGAAACCCAGTCTTCTGGCTCCTTAAAAATGGGCTTCCCAGAACTGTGAGAAAATTGTCTTCAGTTGTTGGAGCCACCTAGAGTGTGGTTTTTGTTACGGGGACCTGTGCTGACTGATACACATGGTTCTTTTAGTATTCATCCATTGACATAACTAGCGTCTGGCTGGAAGGTCATCACACTTTCAACAGCAGAAGCAGATATCTCCAAATGATGCCACTAATACTTAATAATTGATGCTTTCGAACTCTGGTGTTGGAGAAGACTCTTGAGAGTCCCTTGGACAGCAGGGAGATCAAGCCAATCCTAAAGGAGATCAACCCTGAATATTCATTGAAAGGACTGATGCCAATACTTTGGCCACATGATGCAAAGAATGGACTCATTGGAAAAGACCCTGATGCTGGGAAGGATTGAGGGCAGGAGAATAAGGGGACGACAGAGGATGAGAGGGTTGGATGGCATCATTGACTCAATGGATGTGAGTTTGAGCAAACTCCAGCAGATGGTGAAGGACAGGGAAGCCTGACGTGTTGCAGTGCATGGGGTCGTAAAGAGTCAGACACAACTGAGTGGCTGAATAACAGCAATGACAACAATACTTAATAAACTGTATCCAAATGTATAGGATGCATAGTGGTTCATATTTTTACAACAGGAACAGCTTCATTGAGTCCTTTTCTGCATAGAAAGTCTACCATAAAATTTAATTTTTGTACTAACACCCAAAAAAGATGTCCTTTTCATTATAGGGGACTGGAATGCAAAAGTAGGCAGTCAAGAAATACTGGAGTAACAGGCAAATTTGGCCTTGGAATACAGACTGAAGCAGGAAAAAGGCTAATAGAGTTTTGCCAAGAGAACACACTGGTCATAGCACCCTCTTCCAACAGCACAAGAGAAGACTCTACACATGGATATCATCAGAAGGTCAATACCGAAACCAGATTGATTATATTCTTTGCAGTCAAAGATGGAGAAACTCTATACAGTCAGCAAAACCAAGACTGGGAGCTGACTGTGGCTCAGAACATGAACTCCTTATTGCCAAATTCAGACTTAAATTGAAGAAAGTAGGGAAAACCACTAGACCATTCAGGTATGACCTAAATCAAATCCCTAACAATTATATGGTGGAAGTGAGAAATAGACTTAAGGGACTAGCTCTGATAGACAGAGTGCCTGATGAACTTTGGATGGAGGTCCGTGATATTGTACAGGAGACAGGGAGCAAGACCATCCCCAAGAAACAGAAATGCAAAAAAGCAAAATGTCTGCCTGAGGAGGCCTTAAAAATAGCTGTGAAAAGAAGAGAAATGAAAAGCAAAGGAGAAAAGGAAAGTTATACCCATTTGAATGCAGAGTTCCAAAGAATAGCAAGGAGAGATAAGACAGCCTACCTCAGTGATCAGTGCAAAGAAATAGAGGAAAACAATAGAATGGGAAAGACTAGAGATCTCTTCAAGAAAATTAGAGATACCAAGGGACCATTTCATGCAAAGTTGGGCTCAGTAAAGGACAGAAATGGTATGGACTTAACAGAAGCAGAAGATATTAAGAAGAGGTGGCAAGAATACACAGAAGAACTATACAAAAAAGATCTTCACGACCAAGATACTCACAGTGGTGTGATCACTCACCTAGAGCCAGACATCCTGGAATGTGAAGTCCAGTGGGCCTTAGGAAGCATCACTACAAACACAGCTAGTGGAGGTGATGGAATTCCAGTGGAGCTATTTCAAACCCTCAAAGATGATGCTGTGAAAGTGCTGCACTCAGTATGCCAGCAAATTTGGAAAACTCAGCAGTGGCCACAGGAAAGGTCAGTTGGAAAAGGTCAGTTTTCATTCTAATCCCAAAGAAAGGCAATGCCAAAGAATGCTCAAACTACCACACAATTGCACTCATCTCACACATTAGTAAAGTAATGCTCAAAATTCTCCAAGCCAGGCTTCCACAGTACGTGAACTGTGAACTTCCAGATATTTAAGCTGGATTTAGAAAAGGCAGAGGAACCAGAGATCAAATTGCCAACATCCGCTGGATCATCGAAAAAGCAAGAGAGTTCCAGAAAAACATCTACTTTTGCTTTATTGACTATGCCAAAGCCTTTGACTGTGTGGATCACAAGAAACTGTAGAAAATTCTGAAAGAGATGGGAATACCAGACCACCTGACCTGCCTCCTGAGAAATCTGTATGAAGGTCAAGAAGCAACAGTTAGAAGTGGACATGGAACAACAGACTGGTTCCAAATAGGAAAAGGAGTACGTTAAGGCTGTATATTGTCACCCTGCTTATTTAACTTATATGCAGAGTACATCATGAGAAACGCTGGGCTGGATGAAGCACAAGCTAGAATCAAGATTGCTGGCAGAAATACCAATAACCTCAGATATTCAGATGATACTACCCTTATGGCAGAAAGTGAAGAAGAACTAAAGAGCCTTTTGATGAACGTGAAAGAGGAGAGTGAAAAAGTTGGCTTAAAGCTCCACATTCAGAAAACTAAGATCATGGCATCCGGTCCCATCACTTCATGGCAAATAGATGGGGAAACAATGGAAACAGTGAGAGACTTTACTTTCTTGGGCTCCAGAATCAGTGCAGATGGTGACTACAGCCATGAAGTTAAAAGACGCTTGCTCCTTGAAAGAAAAGTTACGACCAACTTAGACAGCATATTAAAAAGCAGAGAGATTACTTTGCCAACAAAGGCCATCTAGTCAAGCCTATGGTTTTTCCAATAGTCATGTATGGATGTGAGAGTTGGACTTTAAAGAAAGCTGACTGCCAAAGAATTAATGCTTTTGAACTGTGGTGTTGGAGAAGACTCTTGAGAGTCTCTTGGACTGCAAGGAGATCCAACCAGTCCATCCTAAAGGAAATCAGTCCTGAATATTCATTGGAAGGACTGATGCTGAAGCTGAAACTCCAGATTTTGGCCACCTGATGCAAAGAGCTGACTCATTTGAAAAGACCCTGATGCTGGGAAAGGTTGAAGGTGGTAGGAGAAGGGGATGACAGAGGATGAGCTGGTTGGATGACATCACTGACTCAATGGACAGGAGTTTGAATAAACTCGGGGAGTTGTTGATGGACAGGGAAGGCTGGTGTGCTGCAGTCCATGGGGTGGCAGTGAGTCGGACACAACTGAGTGACTGAACTGAACTGAGTTCTCGAAGTCCTGCTATGTTATTGTGAAAGTTAAGCAAATTTATGCTCAAGAGAGTTTGAACGAGAGGTCTAAGGCCACACAGTGTTTTGAGCTGAACCCCAGCATAAGCCTGTGACTCTTCGGCAGGGCCGTTTTAACTTCAGGACACAGTTCAGATTCTCTGACCCATGTTGGTCATATCTATCAGGTGGCCAAAAAGAGCTCAAATTAGGGTGCTGTAACGGAACGAGGAATCAGGAGCATTTAGAACGGAGGATTTGTCTTTGTCCTTAATTTACCTGCCAGCGTTTTCTGAAGTAGTGGATGTCTCAGAAGTGTGTGGGATGCAGCTTGCCGCATTTGCAGCAGTTAGTAGGCAGAGTAAGAAGAGCTGCGGAAGGCGCTGGCAGGAGCCAGACTTCGCAGCTGTGCAGGCTGCTCGGTCTTGGTCACCTGAAGCACGCCGTTTTAGAAGCACTTCATTCTCCACTGATGAAAATGAGAGGAACTAAGTTTGGGGCGGCGGGGTGAGGGGGAGCAAGCATACCAGCACAGAACAAGTCATTTGGCTGAAGAGTCTGCAAGCTTGGATTGGATTCCTGGGAAACATGAAGGTTTGTGAAAACAAAAGCAGCCGGACTTGTATAAGAAGATGCATCCAGGGGTTCCTTCTGTCGGTCAGGTTATGTGCACACATCCCTGTTATAGAATTACTGCTTGTCTTAATTGCCTCTGTCTTGAAAACAGCATAAGCACAAGCAACACAGTGAAACTAATATTTAAGTGGAAAAGCATGTACCCATGAGCTGCTTCTTTCTCGTCCAACTGGAAGGCAGTGTAAGAAATTCACATTTATTGTCTGCCTGGCTATGTCAGGCTCTGCCCTGGGTTCTTTAGGTGGGCTTATTGTATTTTTGTCTTCATAGCAACTTTGTGAGGTAGATACAAATTAATAAATAGAGTGGTAAAATAACTTGTTCAAGGTTTTTCTCTTTTGAAGTTGGGAATGGAAACAAGGTCACATGAGTCAGAAATCCTTGCTCACTGTTGACGGGGTTCAGTCCCTCCCCTCCTGTGTTCCCTCTCTGGGGATTCAGGGGAGAGGTGAGGGAGGTCCCCCTCCTGCCCCCGAGCTGCATGACGAGGGGGGACCTGGCGAAACGCCCGTCTTTGATGCTTAAAGAGCAAGTTGTCTTGAGGTTGCGGGATGCCTTCCCCTGTTCATCAGCTCGGCTCTCTTAGGGAAAGCAGAAGAGGTTTCTTGCTCTCCCATGTGGTAGTAACCTCCACATTCTTGCCCGCCCAGCGATAACTCCGTTGCCATGGTCCACACCCTGAGTCAGGTGTGGGAGGCCTCAACCTCTCTGCAGCATTCCTGTCCTAACTTCTCCAGTGGGGTCCCTGGTTCCAGCTTCGCTGACACCTCCAGAGAAGAAGCCTGGTTTCCTGAGCCACCAAGCCTCCTCTCCACAGGTGCAGGGAGAGGGTGCCAAGGGCTAGAGGAGACATTCCATGATTCTGCAAATGGATTTTGGCTGAACATCGTGCGATGTGTTTTCTTTCTAGGTCCAAGTATAAAAGTATGTAATATAGATGCTCTTGATTAAGTAGCCATCTGTAGTAGCATCATTCAGCCACAATATGGATTCTTACAGAGGGCTTTGAAAATTGGGGAAGCTGTCCAACAATAGGAGCTGAGAGCATGGGTTTTGGAGTCGGACTTCCGAGGTTCATATCCCATTTGTTTGGTGTTTAACTTGTACCTTGATTTCTTTGTTTGTAAAATGGGATTAGGAATGTACGTGTTATCCTGATAGCTGTGGGGTTAAACAGGAGAGTGAGGGGAACTTTGAAATTTAGAGTAACTCTCTTAGTCGCTCAGTTGCGTCCAACTCCATGTGACTCCATGGGCTAGAGCCTGCCAGGCTCCCCTGTCCATGGAATTCTCCAGGCAAGAATAGTGGAGCGCTTGCCGTCCCTAAAGCCGCCATGAATTGTAATGTTCTGTGATCCCATACCAATTTTCTTTTATTCTAATATTTATACTTTAATGTAATCACTGATTATATTTGGGTCTAAATCTTTTTTTTTCTTTGTCCCATCTGTTTCATGTTTCATTCCTTTCTTCTTTAAGGTGGATTACATTGAAAAAAAAATGTTTGATCCCTCCTTCTCACAAGTATGCTTCTTTTCTTGCTTACCAGAGAAAATAGAACACACCCCTGTAACTTATCAAAGTTGGAAGTGAACCAGCATGGCCCATGCCTCCAAGAGTGTGGAAGGGTCCTCTCCCTTTTGTCTTACGTGCTGTTGTGGTCTTGTATGTTTTGTGTGGTCTTCTATTTCCCAGTATGTAGTAAACCCCATGAGACACTGCATTCTGCTGTCAGTATTATTTAGGTTGACCCACATGTCCCATTTTTGTTGTTCCTTCTTATATTTCTTCCATCTGGAAACATCTTTCTTCTGCTTGAACACTCATTTCCTTTGATGCAGGTCTTCTTTGGCAGGCTATTTTCATTTAATAATTTCTTGATTACACCTTAATTCTTTTCTTTTAAACTGAAGTAATTACACCTTAATTCTTTTTTTAATTTGAAGTAATACAATATTACTTCATTACATGGAACAACAGACTGGTTACAAATCGGGAAAGGAGTACATCAAGGCTGTATATTGTCACCCTGCTTATTTAACTTATATGCAGAGTACATCACGCGAAATGCCAGGCTGGATGAAGCACAGACTGGAATCAAGATCGCTGGGAGAAATATCAATAACCTCAGATATGCAGATGACACCACCCTTATGGCAGAAAGCAAAGAACTAAAGAGCCTCTTGATGAAAGTGAAAGAGGAGAGTGAAAAGGTTGGCTTAAAACTCAACATTCAGAAAACTAAGATCATGGCATCTGGTCCCATGACTTCATGGCAAGTAGATGGGGAAACAGTGAGAGACTTTATTCTGGGGGGCTGCAAAATCACTGAAGATGGTGACTGCAGCCATGAAATTAAAAGATGCCTGCTCCTTGGAAGAAAAGTTTTGACCAATCTAGACAGCATATTAAAAAGCAGAGACATTACATTTCCAGCAAAGGTCTTTCAAGTCAAAGCTACGGTTTTTCCAGTGGTCATGTATGGATGTGAGAGTTGGACTATAAAGAAAGCTGAGCACCGAAGAATTGATTCTTTTGAACTTGGAGGAGGCTCTTGAGAGTCCCTTGGACTGCAATGAGATCCAAGCAGTCCATCCTAAAGGAAATAAATCCTATATATTCATTGAAAGGACTGATGCTGAAGCTGAAACTCCAATACTTTGGCCACCTGATGTGAGGAACTGCCTCATTGGAAAAGACCCTGATGCTGGGAAAGATCGAAGGCAGGAGGAGGAGGGGACGACAGAGGATGAGATGGTTGGGTGGCATCACCGACTCAATGAACATGAGTTTGAGTAAGCTCCAGGAGTTGGTGATGGACAGGGAAGCCTGGCATGCTGCAGTCCATGGGGTCACAAAGAGCTGAACATGACTGAGCAACTAAACTGAATACAATATTGTGTTAGTTTCAGGTGTATGGCAAAGTGATTCAGTTATATGTGTATATATACATGTATATATATGTATATATGTGTATATGTATATGTGTGTATATGTATATATGTATACACACACACACATATATATGTATATATACTGTTTAAAATTCTTTTCCATTATAGTTTGTTGCAAGAGGCAGACTATAGCTATACAGTAAATCCTTTGCTGTTTATCTGTTTTGTATATGCTCGTGTGCATCTATTAAGCCCATATTCCCAATGTATCCCTCCTCCTCTTCCCCTTTGGTAACTATAGGTTTGTTTTCAATGTCAGTGAGTCTGTTTCTGTTTTAATTAGGTTCATTTGTATCATTTTTTAGATTCCATTCCACATATGAGTGATATGATATTTGTCATTCTCTGACTTACGTCACTTAATATGATAATCTCTAGGTCCATCCTTGTTCTTCAGATGATGCTGTTTCTTTCTTTTTGTGGCTGAGAAATGTTGTATATGTGTGCCACTTCTTCTCTATTCATGTATCTGTCAATGGACCCTGAGGTCGCTTGCACCGTTTTTCTTGAAGCATGTTTTTGCTGCGTATGAAATTCTAGTGTGGTAGTTGTTTTCTGTGAGCAGTACTGTCAGGGGGAAAGTGTCATCCCATCATCTCTGGCTTCTCTTATCGCTGCTGAGAAGTATTACTCTGAGGATTTCTTTGAAGGTCATTATAATTTTCCCTCTGGCTGGCTCTTAAGATTTTCTTTGATTTTCTGCAATTTCACTGTGCAATGCGTAGGTGTGAGTTTCTTCTTATTTATACTGCTTGAGAATTGTAAGTTCTTCTGAGTCCATGGATTGATGTCTTTTACTAGTTCTAAAATATTCTCAGCCGTGACCTCCTTACATGATGCTTCTCTCTCAACTTCTCACTCATCTCCTTGAACTCCAAGTTCATCTTTGTGTCTCTCTCTGTGATACATTCTGCATAGTTTTTCTGACATCTTATGATTTACTAATTTTCTGTTATGTCTTATCAGCTGTTAAATCCTCCCACTGATTTATAGATTTTGATTCTTTTTTTTTTCTTTCATTCTAGAATTTTTATTTGGTTCTTTCCCAAGTCATTAAAAAACCATTTTCAATTCCCTATGAAAATTCAGACTTTGCTTTTAATTTCTTTGAATGTTGTAAGTGCAGTTGTGTTAGCGTCCACAGCTGCTCATTCCAGTGTCTCTGTTTTTGTTGTTGCTGTTGGTTCTCACTTAAATCATCACATGTGCCTGGTCATCCTTCACAGAGCATTTCTTTCACTTCCGCCAAGGGTAGGGGGTTGTGGTGGGGACTGGCTTGATCTGAGCTTCAGGCTTGAGAGTCCCTGGATGACTTAGCTGACGCAAACTGCCTGCGTGTCTGCCAAGGGTGGTTCACCCCTTCCCCTATTCGTAGCTCACTGGGGCCACAGGTGAGCTGGACATGGTTCGTGACATTCTCCGCTTTTGGTGGCCCTTGGCTTTTATATTACTCCTCGTTTCCCTGAAACTGTTAAAATAAGAGGCTCACTTTCATAGTTCTTTAGATTAAATCAGCAAATACTTCTGGTAGTACATCTACCCAACTGGGTTCTAATGTTCTAGAACTGGGCCTGGTAATTCTTCATAGTATTGATCCTCCTTTGAGGCTTTTAAGAGGATGTTTTCAGTGTTTGGTATTTTTAGCTGTCCTCGGGAAAGCTGGTCTTAATTTCCTACGATCCCATTGTTAGTTTCTGACTTTGATACAAGAAGGTCAGTGGCCTGGTTAACTGTGTTTGTTGTTGTCTTTTTGAGGAAGATACTTTTGGGAGCCCCTTTTCCACATGCATCTCCTTTTTGAGGAACAGGTGGAAAGCAATTGGCATTGTATTTATTTATTTGGAAGGGAGCTGTAGATGTAACTATTCATCCATCTCTCTGGCAAAGGCAGCCTTTGAGGAGTGAAAAGGTTTGGAATGATGGAAAATGGCTGCTTTGGTAGAAAAGAAGACTGTTTCTGATCAATATTTCAATTTTTTTTTTCTGTTGCCATCTTCAAAGGCATTCGAGTTTGAGTAGATAATTCTCTACTTTCTACTTTTTAAATCTACTTTGAGTAGATAATTCAGCCTTTCCATTGAGGTCACCTTTTTTTTTAACCAAGTCTAGTCTCTCCACTTATGAATCATATCCTATTACTGAGTAAAGTGTCATATTTTTAGACAGCAAATATCATTTAAATGATAGAAGTGATTTTTTTTTTTTCTATAAACACAGGCCCAGAAAAGGCAGCAAGTAGATTACTCAGTGTGCAAGGAGCAGAGAGCAGCAGGCTCCAGGCTCAATGGGTGAATATCTGGGTTAGAGCAACATGAAGCGCTCTTCCGAGGGTAGTTTGCATTTTCCTGTAGGAATATATTCGCTCAAAGTAATTATGATGAAAACAATGTTCCAAGCATCTTGCAATCTTATCACAAATGGTACACATTTTAAAGCATAAGGTATTGCAGTAGTCTGGTTCCAGTGACAAAGTACATCCTTTACTTGGAGGCACCTCAGTTCAGTTCAGTCACTCAGTCATGTCTGACTCTTTGCAACCCCATGGACTGCAGCTCACCAGGCTTCCCTGTCCATCACCAACTCCCAAAGCCTACTCAAACTCATGTTCATCGAGCCGGTGATGCCATCCAACCATCTCATCCTCTGTCGTCACCTTCTCCTCCTACCTTCAATCTTTCCCAGCCTCAGGGTCTTTTCCAACGAGGCAGTTCTTCACATCAGGTGGCCAAAGTTTTGGAGTTTCAGCTTTCATATCAGTCCTTCCAATGAAAATTCAGGATTGATTTCCTTTAGGATGGACTGGTTGGATCTCCTTGCAGTCCAAGAGACTCTCAAGAGTCTTCTCCAATACCACAGTTCAAAAACATCAATTCTTTGGCGCTCAGCTTTCTTTATAGTCCAACTCTCACATCCATGGGCTTCCCTGGTGACTCAGAGGTTAAAGCGTCTGCCTGCAGTGCAGGAGACCCGGGTTCAATCCCTGGGTCGGGAAGATCCCCTGGAGAAGGCAATGGCACCCCACTCCAGTATTCTTGCCTGAAGAATCCCATGGATGGAGGAGCCTGGTGGGTTACAGTCCACGGGGTCGCGAAGAGTCGGACGCGACTTTACTTTCACTTGCACTTTCACTCACATCCATACATGACTACCGGAAAAACAATAGCTTTGACTAGATGGACCTTTGTTGGCAAAGTAATGTCTCTGCTTTTGAATATGCTGTCTAGGTTGGTTGTAATTTTTCTTCCAAGGAGGAGGCGTCTTTTAATTTCATGGCTGCAATCACCATCTGCAGTGATTTTGGAGCCCAAAAAAGTGAAGTCTTTCACTGTTTCCATTGTTTCCCCATCTATTTGCCGTGAAGTGATGGGACCAGATGCCATGATCTTAAGTTTTCTGAATGTTGAACTTTAAGCCAACTTTTTCACTCTCCCCTTTCACTTTCATCAAGAGGCTTTTTAGTTCCTCTTCACTTTCTGCCATAAGGGTGGTGTCATCTGCATATCTGCTGCTGCTGCTGCTGCTGCTGCTGCTGCTGCTGCTAAGTCGCTTCAGTCATGTCCAACTCTGTTTGACCCCACAGACGGCAGACCACCAGACTCTCCCATCCCTGGGATTCTCCAGGCAAGAAGACTGGAGTGGGTTGCCATTTCCTTCTCCAATGCATGAAAGTGAAAAGTGAAAGTGAAGTTGCTCAGGCATGTCCAACTCTTTGCAACCCCATGGACTGCAGCCTACTGGGCTCCTCCGTCCATGGGATTTTCCAGGCAGGAGTACTGGAGTGGGGTGCCATTGCCTTCTCCTGAGGTGATTGATATTTCTCCCGGGAATCTTGATTCCAGCTTGTGCTTCATCCAGCCTGGCATTTCTCATGATGTTACTCTGCATATAAGTTAAATAAGCAGGGTGACAATATACAGCCTTGACGTACTCCTTCCGCAAATTAGAACCAGTCTGTTGTTCCATGTCCACTTCTAACTGTTGCTTCTTGACCTGCATACAGATTTCTCACATTTCCCATCTCTTTCACAATTTTCCAGTTTGTTGTGATACACACAGTCAAAGGCTTTGGCATAGTCAATAAAGCAAAAGTAGATGTTTTTCTGGAACTCTCTTGCTTTTTCCATGATCCAGCGGATGTTGGCAATTTGATCTCTGGTTCCTCTGCCTTTTCTAAATCCAGCTTGAATATCTGGAAGTTCACAGTTCATGTACTGTTGAAGCCTGGCTTGGAGAATTTTGAGCATTACTTTACTAATGTGTGAGATGAGTGCAATTGTGTGGTAGTTTGACAATTCCTTGGCATTGCCTTTCTTTGGGATTAGAATGAAAACTGACCTTTTCCAACTGACCTTTCCTGTGGCCACTGCTGAGTTTTCCAAATTTGCTGGCATATTGAGTGCAGCACTTTCACAGCATCATCTTTGAGGGTTTGAAATAGCTCCACTGGAATTCCATCACCTCCACTAGCTGTGTTTGTAGTGATGCTTCCTAAGGCCCACTGGACTTCACATTCCAGGATGTCTGGCTCTAGGTGAGTGATCACACCATTGTGAGTATCTTGGTCGTGAAGGTCTTTTTTGTATAGTTCTTCTGTGTATTCTTGCCACCTCTTCTTAATATCTTCTGCTTCTCATAAGTCCATACCATTTCTGTCCTTTACTGAGCCCAACTTTGCATGAAATGGTCCCTTGGTATCTCTAATTTTCTTGAAGAGATCTCTAGTCTTTCCCATTCTATTGTTTTCCTCTATTTCTTTGCACTGATCACTGAGGTAGGCTGTCTTATCTCTCCTTGCTATTTTTTGGAACTCTGCATTCAAATGGGTATAACTTTCCTTTTCTCCTTTGCTTTTCATTTCTCTTCTTTTCACGGCTATTTTTAAGGTCTCCTCAGACAGCCATTTTGCTATTTTGCATTTCTTTTTCTTGGGGATGATCTTGATCACTGCCTCCTATACAGTGTCACAAACCTCCATCCATAGTTCTTCAGGCCCTCTGTCTGTCAGATCTAATCCCTTGAATCTAGTTGTCACTTTCTATGTATAATCATAGGAGATTTGATTTAGGTCATACCTGAATGGTCTAGTGGCTTTCCCTACTTTCTTCAATTTAAGTCTGAATTTGGCAATAAGGAGTTCATGTTCTGAGCCACAGTCAGCTCCCAGTCTTGGTTTTGCTGACTCTATAGAGCTTCTTCAACTTTGGCTGAGAAGAATATAATCAATCTGATTTCAGTATTGACCATCTGATGATATCCATGTGTAGAGTCTTCTCTTGTGTTGTTGGAAGAGGGTGCTATGACCAGTGCGTTCTCTTGGCAAAACTTTGTTAGCCTTTTTCCTGCTTCATTCTGTACTCCAAGGCCAAATTTGCTTGTTACTCCAGGTATCTCTTGACTTCCTGCTTTTGCATTCCAGTCCCCTATGATGAAAAGGACATCATTTTTGGGTGTTAGTTCTTGAAGGTCTTCATAGATCCGTTCAGCTTCAGCTTCTTCAGCATTACTGATGGATTGTTAATACAAGTGAGGCTGGAGAGAAAAATAATTGACTGTGAGAGGCATTGTTTGTTGTTGTTTATATATTTTTCTCAACACATCATTTTTGGGTGTTGAGAAGACATATCCTTCACATCTTCAGATTCCAGATTACTCTCTCTGAAGCCTAAGTCTTCAAAGATGATTGGGAAAAACCAGTCAAAATATTAACATTTTCATTCTTCTTCTTGTAGAAATCTTCCAACAATGAGAGAAAAAGAAATTGAAGCTTGCTCCATGTATATATTTATTTTATTCATTTGAAACAAATAAAGGCAGCTTACAGTTAACAGTTATATTTTAATGTTTTTCATTTGAGATCACCCTCCAAAATGGTTGGAAAGACTAGAGCAAAAGTTTTGGAGGAAAAACTTGAGGACATCTGCTATTTTAATTGCACAGACCTGATATGAAATTTGACGTTGAACCTTACAAGAATGGCAGTCCTGATATCATAATATCATTGGTCACACAGTACATAACAGGAAAAGAAAATATTTTCCCCTTATTTAAATTGACATATGCCAAACTCCTAATGGATGGATTTAATATAATTGTATTAATAAAAAGGACTGTAATGAAGTTCAAGTGTTCTATATTTTGTGTTTTAGTTACCATCAATAGAAGTATGCCATCATATTCTTTTCATTAATGTCACCTAAAATGTTGCCAAAAACAATTATGGCACTGGGAATTTGTTTGGAATCAATAAATAGAGTGAGCTATACGATTCTGTCTTTACTTGAAGAATTTTACAGTGTACCTTTCAGATCCTTTCCTTATCTGTTGTAATTATAGCTCTAAAAGAATCCCGTTGGCTAGCAACTAGATTATATATGATGGAACTCCCTGAAAGAACTTCAAGTGTTAAGTTTTTAGAAATTGAGAGACACCTTGGACATTGTATATCTCTTAATTTTTAAAGTAAATAGGAATTGTGTTCAGGAAAGAATCACAGTGAAAAACTGTCTCAAAAGTAGATGGAAAAGATCTCAGAACTATTTGAATAAGTGCTTTCCAATTTAGAGAATTCAGTCATTAAAAAGATTGAAATAATTGCTCAGAAGAACGATAGTTTGGTGTTCTTTTGAGATTTCTATCTCTAATGGATTTTTCACCGCCTCTTTTCTTTGCTCATTGTATTGTTATAGCAATCCCCCCCACCCCACCCCCCCCCACCCCCACCCCCCCCCCCGCCAAAGAGCCAGGTGTGTAATGATGCACTTAGCCTCCTTCTGCCTTTTTCAGAAAGGAACTAATCTTTTACATTTATTATTTGAGGTTTCTTGTTTTGTTTTTCTTTTGTGTCTACTTTCTACTTCTGAAAGACGGTTAAATAACGGTTGGAACATTCAGTGTAACTTGAAAAGAATCATAGCTGGAATTAATTTCTTTTCATCACTAGACATTCTTTAGCATCAGTCGATCTCACGTGTGCCTGCCGTGTTCTCTTTCTCCTGAAATGTCTTACGCTTACGTGGCTGTGCCCAGCAGTCGCTGGTGATGCTGTGCAGGCAGCGGTGAGAGCCCGCTGGGTTTCTGTTTGTGTGTGTCTTCTTGGTACAGAGAAGAGACATTTCTTTAATAAATGGTGCCTTTGGGGGAGAGAGGGAGGTGTGGATGTGTCTTCTGATTTTGTGACTCTCTTTTGTTCTCAAGGGACCCTTAATTTCTGTTGCTTGCTTCTTTTTTTCTCCTCATCATCCAGCATCGAGGGGATATGGCTCTCCAGGTCACCTCCCTTCCTCCAGAAGTGATGTCTCCAAGACCCCCGTCTTCATTCCCGCTGACTTCCCAGTCCTTTCCCCTCATTTCCCTGGTGCCCAAGCATCAGACTTGCTTTCAGTATTTCCACATTCAGGAGGGGACGCTCCTTCTGGAGGCAGTTTTCATCTGTTCTGCTACTAGAAGCAGATGTGACTACCAGACTCTGTCCCTCTGGCACGGTTTCTGCAACTTTCACGTTTGTTTCCTTCCCTGTGCACTAGCTGAAGCTTCTTGTCTGCTCCATCTCCTAGTTACGCTATAGGCAGGGCAGGCTTCATGGGCATGTCATTTATAATATGGTTATCTCTCGTGGGGAAAATCTCCCCTCACTATTCTTTATTTTGCAGTGTTTGGGGGGCAATTCTGATGTCCTATTCCATAAGAACTTTAAAATAGTTGCTTCCATTTCTTCTAAAATCTATGTTGGCATTTGGATTGAAATTTTATATGTTACTTAAAGTTTAAATATTCATTTTAAAATGTATAATTAATATTTATCAGTTTCCTTTCTGGGTTTTATAACTGTTGCTGCTACCATGTATGGAATTGGTTTTTATTTTTAAAAGGTTAAAAGGTTAGAATAGAGGAATTACTGTTCTTTTTTGTATCTGGATCTATTTCTTTTTCATTTTTTCTCCTGTGTTGTGACAGATTTTTTTATTTGACCTTCTAGACCAAGGATCTACACTTCAAATTGCTTGCCAGAACCACTCTGCTGCCTGTTTCTATAAATAAATTTGTATTGGAATACAGCCAGACCCACTTATGTATTATCTATGGCTGCCCTCATGCTATGATGGCAAAGTTGGGCAATTTCAACCAAGACCATATGGCTCACAAAGTCAAAAATATTTACTAATTTGACCTTTACAGGAGGTTTGCCAACTCCTGTTACAGACTACTTATTTTGTTCTTGGCAGTGAATATTCTCTTTCAGTTAGTTATCAAATTTTAAAGCTTTAAAAAAATGTCAATTATATCTCAAAACTGAAAGAAAAAAATGTGTGAATAAAAGTTACTTAAAAATTTTTTTTTAAGTTAAAAAAAAATTTAGCTTCAATAAATATTTTTTGTTTTAGCTACATCACTTTGAGAACTTGCATCCGTCTGTTTCTTACTGTTTTCTTTCATTTCCTCCATTAGTGACAGCCCGTGCAGTTTCTGTGAGGCCCCTTTTAGGACCTGCGGGGTTTCTTCACCTGTTCTGCTGCAGAACAGTGAGGCTTAGCAGTGAGGCTGTGGAGGCTCCTGGGCAGTGTCAGACTTGGAAGGGCTGCAAGACCGGCTAGTCCTTGGGGCCACCCTTGGTCTCAAAATGAGAAAAAACTGTACTGATCCAGATGAGCAAGGAAGGCCTTTCCTCTCCAGTCTTGATGTGAATGGGTGGGTGAACCAGCCTGGTCCAGTCTGTGAGGACCAAGACAAGGCCGCCCTCTGGGTCCAGCCAGACTGTGAGCCCCAACATCGGGGGGGTTCATACTCTGCTGGGCAATGCAGCCCTTTCCCTGTCGATGCATGCTGGCTGCCTTCTTGTGCACCCGCCGCCCCCCTAGGTCATGTACCGGGTTACAAAGCCAGGACCGATTCTCACCTCTTAAGAACTGCAGGCCCCAGCTGCCCTGTGCTTTCTAGGCCTCAGCAACAGGCTAGCTCTTATTTTCCCTACTTCAGAGTCATGTAGTGAGTTCACAGATAGGAAGTTGGGGATCTCCTTGTTGATTTCACATTTGAGTATTTGCTTTTTCCTGTTGCCTACCTGACTATGCCAGGAAGGAATAGGTGGTGTAGGTGGTTATGATACAGAGCAGCTTGGGACCTGGCGTGTCTTTGATTAGGAGTTCAGTGGCTATAGGGAGGTGGTCTATATTGCTATCAATAAATGGAGGACTGCAGTCCTGTTTATTTTCTTCTGTAGATCTAGGTATGCATATGCACGTATACCCCCCAAATCCCCAGGCTCAGTGCTGATTTTAAAATAAATATTACAGTATAAGTGCTATGTACAGTCGCACCAGTAGAACCCAATCATGCAGGAGAAATAAGCCCCACAGAGAACGATGCTCCAGAACTCTGTTTGCTATCCCTTCATCCCATCTTCTAGAAGTTCTATGAGAACACCTACTGGCTTGTCATTGCTGTGGTTTACAGCGAAAATGCGAGTTCAGCTGATTACTTAAACTTTTCCAGGTTCCAGAGGGTTCTCTTTGTGCCGGGATTTGCAGATTTAGAAGGTGATCTGTCTGTGTTCTTAATTACTCTTTTAAAGCTTTGGTTCAGACAAGGTACAATTTAAATTTGTGAGTGTCCTTTATCTCTACAGGAATGGTTATTGATAATTATATGCCATTTATCATCATTTAATTATTAGAGTAATCAATTTATTTTCACATTGTCAGAATAGTTTTCGCTAAAGAATCATAAACTGGAAATAATCCATGAAAGCGAAGATGGGTCATGTTCATATACCACAGAAGAAGTGTAGCCCTGTGGGAGCTATTGTAATGCATTGCTTAGTCTGCTCATTGTGCCCTGACTGCATGCAAGTGTGTGGGCAATTTCATGATGCCTTCAACACTTGCTAGTGCATTACTACCCTATTGTAATCCCATTTGATTCAATTGCGTTTCTAAAATCCTATGGTGGTTTCTATGAGTCTGACACAGAAACGATTTTTCCCTCTTACTCTTTTTATCCATACAGTAAGTATGCTGCTTTCGTCTTCAATAACTGAAAGAAATTTTTTCCTTCTGTGTCAAGGACAAAGGCGGATTATAGAGAAAGCATACCACATTAAGATTTTCTTCAAAAAACAGAAACTAAATAAATAACTTCCAAGGTGCGTCCTGAGCGCTGTAAAGATTTATTGCATGCGGTAGCTTCTCTGCCATTTCTGTGTTCAGACATCAGCATCACAGGTGTTCAGAAAGATGAAAAGGAGGTGCCAAAAAGCCACTTCCAGTACAGTAAACGTGTAAGCATGAAGAGCCAATGACTGCGTTTTAGAAAATATCTCAAGCCAAAAAAGAGTTGAAGCAGATAGTTTTCTGAATAACCCTTATTTGATTAGAAATTCAGTTAACCAAAATATCCCATATTTTGAGCCCCAAGTTGGTATTTTTCTTAGCTCTGTGATCAGTTTGTTCAACAACAGTTTATTGAGCCCCAGCTAAGTTTAAGCCATTTTTTCCAGGTACAAGGGTAATAGAAATGAACTGAACAATAATGAACAAAGAATGTGATACGGTAAATCAGCCACAAAAAAGGGAGAAATACACCTAGTAAAATTATATGGAAGGTATTTTAAAAATACTCAGTAAATCCAGAAGAAGGGAGAAAAATGGGGGAAACAACAATCAAGAAATTGATCACTTAAACCTAGTCATATCAATAATTACATTAAATGTCAGTGGTCCAAAAGGCAGGAATGAAAAGGTGAGATTCAATTATTTGCTGTCAACAAGACACTCACCTTAAGTATAAAGACACAAAAATGTTACTAGGAAAAGGATATAGGAAAAAATACTCCATGGTGACACGAATTAAAGAACAAAGCTGAAGTGGCTTATATTAGTATAAAAATGAATTTTGGAACTAAGACTATTACCCATGATAAATATTATCATCTCATAATCAAAAAGATGCCAATGAACCAAGAGAATATGGCAATACTAAAAGAATTATACATGTCGTAAAAATACTTCAAAATATATTAAAAGAAAAACTGATAGAACTGAAAGGGAAAATAGATGAATCCACATTTATAACCAGAGATTTTCCCACCTTTTCTTAATAATGATTTGCAGAAGAGTGTACAGGCAGAAGAAAAGGTATAGGCAAGGGTTCTGGGGTCAGGGAGAGTTGGCATGTGTGCTTGGAGCAGGGTGAGTTGAGGCATGGTCCTTGGTAGGCCAGAGAGGCAGGCAGGGGCTCGACTGCACAGGACCTTATGGACGATGTAAGGAGTTTATGTAAGCCCAAAACAGAACTGGAGAGCAAAAATATTTGCTTCATACTGTAACTTTGATTTAACATTTAGGTGGCTCTCAGATATCTCCATTGCCTCAAACTGAATATAATAGATGACAGAGAGTCCCACACATTAAGGAATAGGCTGGACCATCAGGAAAACAGTTGTGTCTCCCCCATCACCCCTTCAAACCTGTTCTGTGAGCTCTTTCTTCTGCATGTCCAGTTTGTATCTCAGGGATCTGTCACCGATTTTGAGTCTCATAGTCAGTTATTAAAAAGTCCATCTGATCTCAGTCAAAACTCCCATCCCCCATCTTCCAAGTCTTCTCTGCTTCCCTTAGCTCAAGGCTGACCTTGTCTTGAAAACCTGCAGCTGAGCGAGGCTGTGTGGCCTTCATCTCTGCTCTTCTGCCCCACTCCGTCCTGCACAGCCTTCCGGTTCCTCAGGGCCTGAGCGGAGAGAGTGGGAGGTAAAACCTGGGACGTGGGGCCTTTTTGGGTTTCTAACTCCCTTGGTTTAAGTGCCTTCCCTTGTGGAGTACTTTGGTTCCCTGCTGCAAGGTCCTCTGTGGATGAGCCTCTGTGGTGTGGGGACTCTTACTTCAGCTTTTGGCCATTTAATATCCTGTGACACACAGAAAAAGGTTTGTATAAATAAAGCTCTCGTTTACATTTCATTGTACTAATATTAAAAAAAACCCAACTAATTTATTCAATAATCTTTTGAAAAGTTCTAATATAGCTATACAAATTTAAGACCTTGCTGAATTCAAAGGGTTACTTTGGAATCAGTTCATCAGGAAAATAAGAGGCCTCTCTCTGTAAGGAGTGCTTTAAAAAGTGACATTTAAAAATTAGCCACCATTTATGTAAATGCTTCTGGAAATTTTTACATACAATTTAGTGATTTGGTAAATTAGAAAATATTAAGTACCCTCAGAAATCAGTTTCCTGGATTTGATTATTTGTTGATTTCACAATAAAAAATATATTCTCAGGCATTTCATTAATGATTTCCACTAAGGCTCACTTCGTAATCAGTTGTTGGTCCATTTTCCCAAAGTACGCTATTTCTTCATCAGAGAAGTGGTTTAAAAAAAAAATCATGACTTTCCTGATACTGACTAGAGATGGAGAAACAAATCAGAAACGGCTGTCAAGACCATCCTCCAATTCTGCGGGGCTGTGAAGAGACCACTGATTCTATTTCAGAGATCAATGTATTCCAATGCTTTTAAATGTCCAGAAATAAAAATGGCCTGACATCTTTAAGACATTTAGAGAAAGTCTAATGCCTTAAAATAGTCAGAAGCCATCCTGTTAGAATTCTCTCAGGAAGGTAAGAAAACCAGCCTTTATGAAAAGAACTGTAGTCTTTATGCAAAGAACTGGCCGTACGATACATGTAGATGCAGTGGTGAGAATGCTGTCTCCATGGAGAGAGGAAAAGATCGCTACTCCCTTCCGATCTGCATGTAAGCCCAAGGCCTTCTGAGAGGCTGAAGTGAAAAGGTGGCTAAATATTTCTCTTTAGCTTGTATTGGAAACCAAGATGAAGTCAAGCAATGATTGATAATGCTTTGGCATGACTCTGGGAACTACACTGATTTTTCTGCATTTTGCTCTCAGTCATGCCATTTAGTTTCTAATTAATCACTAGCATTTAAACATAGCAGTGTAATTCACGGCTGTCAACTAGACTTTCCGTCCTCTTCTAGGTTCATTGCCAGATACCCTTTCTGTCTTATGGGGAGCCACCCAGATGGTCAGCCGGTGGGTCTGCTCCACACACTGGACCTGTAATGTGCCGGGTGATGCTAGAGTTGATTCCAGTAAGGTCCCTTTCAAGGGTATGCGAGAGGGGGAAAGATGTCCTCATGTCCTCTGAATGCTGATGTTTGGCTGGGCCCTATGCCTAACTTTGAGAAGTTTACCCCAACTTTGCTTTCAGCCACACAGAGGCTTTGCCATGTGTGGCTTTGGCAAAGTATCTTATATTCACGGTGAAATCGTTTTTATTCCCGTGTAACATTTGATGCTGTTCCTCTGCAGGCTGTGGCTAGTCTCCTGGTTTCCATTTTTCCTTTATGCATCTTTGCTTAGGATAAAATAAGTTGGGCTCCATTTTTTTATACCTGAAAAGCTTAAAAAAAAAATGAGAATACTGTGCCTTAAAAAGAGTAGCAGGAGATGCATATCTTTTTCACTTTATGCAGTAAACATAGTAACAATATCCTTCATGTTTGTATTGGGGCCAGTTAAGATAGAAAAGTCCTGCCGGTGGAAATCAGGGGAGGGCTAGTGAAAACATCTGTTGAGGGAAAAAAAAAAAAGCAGGAACAGACAGTGAAGAGAAATAGGGGGACAGAAAAAAGTGCACACAAAGAAAAAGGGAGACAGAGGAGCCTCTGTATGTTTTTAATACGTTCTGTATTAGTAAAATGGTCACTGATTAGCTTGTCCACAATCCCTCTATGTGGCTATTAAGCACAGTCAGTATTATTTTGCAAAAATAGAACTGAGAGAGGAAAACAAGTGTCCTCCTCCTTTTTTACCCCTACTGAAATATTACAGAACTAATCTCTGATGGAGGCACATGTTGCTGTTCATTTTCAAAACATATGATTATGGAGGAGTAGAAAGTAGCAGGGTTGATTACATACCCATTACACAAGAGTAGATTTCCATACTTTATACTTTTTTATCGCTTGGGGACATTGTGTGTCTTTACCCTTAAAACTCAACATTAACAAAAACTGTGATCATGGCATCCAGTCCCATCACTTTATGGCAAATAAAAGGGGAAAAAGTGGAGGCAGTGTCAAATTTTATTTTCGTGGGCTCAAAAATCAATTTTGGACAATGACTGCAGGAAAGCTATGAGAAACCTTGACAGTGCATTAAAAAGCAGAGACATCTCTTTGCCAACAAAGATCCATATTGTCAAAGCTATGGTTTGTTCATTTGTCATGTATGAATGTGCAAGTTGGACCATAAAGAAGGCTGAGTTCCAAAGAATTGATACTTTCGAATGTGGTGCTGGAGAAGACTCATGAGAGTCCCTTGGATGGCAAGGAGATCAAACCAGATCGATCCTAAAGGAAATCAACCCTGAATATTTACTGGAAGGACTGAGGATGAAGCTGAAGCTCCAATACTTTGACCATGTGATGGGAAGAACTGACTCATTGGGAAAGACCCTGATGCTGGGAAAGATTGAAGGCAGGAGGAGAAGGGCACAGCAGAGGATGAGATGGTTGGATAGCATCACTGACTCAATGCACAAGCGTTTGAGTAAGCTCCAAGGGATAGTGAAGGACAGGAAAGCCTGGCGTGCTGCAGTCCATGGGGTCCCAGAGTCAGACATGACTTAGTGACTGAACAAAAATGCAGTATGAATGTGCAAGATACATTCCATAGCTTATATTTAATTTGGCGCCTTGTATGACCACTCTTATTCCATGTCGAGAAGTAGTTGTGCCCTCTGGTTTTCTCATTCTGTCTTCACTTGTTGGAACATACTTGTGTCAACAACCCATCATGGCACATCCTCCAGGGGAGGCCAGATAGACTTGGAGACTAATTATTTCTCTCCCCAAATCCATTTTGCAAACCAAAAGACTGGAGGCCCCTCTCTGTTTAGAAGTGGGTGCCTGCTCCATCTACTGAGACACTTTCAACTGATTTCATAAGAATTAGTACTGGTCAATTTTTCTTTTCACTTGGCATGTGATATAATATCCTTAACAGGAGACTTAACTTTTTTTTCTGATATAATAATTTTTAAAGGCTCTCCTGGAGATTAATGGGAATGGGCATGGTTGTCTCTTCATGGATATTGACCAAATTGACTCTAAGATGTGTGCTGTAAACTTTCACCAAAAGAGAAGCAAGATGGAGCAAACAAAGCGAATTGATTCGTGGGTTACACACATGCCATCAAGGAGAATTTGGGCATGATTAGTGAGAAGTAAAAAAGGGGGCTAAGACTCAGTGACAGGTGTGAGCAGAACACTTTTTGGTCAAAAATAGGAAATGTTTTTAGTGAGTTAAGATCAAAAAGAAATTTTATTCAAATGCTGATCTTGCTATAGGTTAACTCATGTATTCTAATGTTGCAGTGTGTGTTCTTGGAATATACTTAAGTAAATAAGAACCTTTGTTTCCTGGATCATGCTTAAGCGAATAAAAGCTTTTACTCTTTAGTACCCAGAACTTTATGCTCTATACTTTGTATCTGAAATGCTCTTGTAGACTCTGGTAAATAATTTCCAACAGAACAAATTGGATTCTTCTATGCTAAAAGAATAAATAACAGGAACCCACCATCCTGCTTCCCTTCCCCACCCATTGGAATAGGATGATTTGAAAATATAGTATATTCACGTGCCTTATTTAAAAGTTGAAGTGGTGGTGGGGATTTAGTTGCTAAGTCGTGTCTGACTCTGCGACCCTGTGGGCTATAGCCTGCCAGGCTCCTCTGTGCATGGGATTCTCCAGGCAAGAATACTGGAGTGGGTTGCCATTTCCTTCTCCAGGGGATCTTCCCAACCCAGGGATCAAACAAGGCCTCCTGCACTGCAGGCAGACGCTTTACCAACTGAGCTACAAGGGAAGGCCTAAAAGTTGAGGCGGTTTCACCAATTTATGTCATTGCTAAAAGTGTCCAGTATATATCCAGCCTGTGTGTCTGACTTCTTTCATTTGACATAATGTTTTCAAGGTTCGTTCATGTTCTAGCACATATCAGAACT
The DNA here is from genome assembly GCF_032405125.1 of Capricornis sumatraensis. Taxonomy (NCBI): domain Eukaryota; kingdom Metazoa; phylum Chordata; class Mammalia; order Artiodactyla; family Bovidae; genus Capricornis; species Capricornis sumatraensis. Next base: position 92,251,906 of record NC_091070.1, on the reverse strand, counting down.
TCATTCCTTTAGGGGGGTCAGCTTTTAAATTTATTACCCTTTTACACAAAGTAGAAGAAAATAGTATAGGATTAAAACTACAAAAGTAGTTAATTGATAGAACACGCATATACACAAATACACCTATTTCTGCTTTATTGCCTATGCCAAAGCCGTTGACTGTGTGGCTCATAATAAACTGGGGGAAATTCTGAAAGAGATGGGAATACCAGACCACCTGACCTGCCTCTTGGGAAATCTGTGTGCAGGTCAGGAAACAACAGTTAGAACTGGACATGGAACAGCAGACTGGCTCCAAATAGGACAAGGAGTACCTCAAGGCTGTATATTGTCACCCTGCTTATGTAACTTATATGCAAAGTACATCATGAGAAACGCTGGACTGGAAGAAGCTCAAGCTGGAATCAAGATTGCCGGGAGAAATATCAATAACCTCAGATATGCAGATAACACCACCCTTATGACAGAAAGTGAAAAAGAACTAAAGAGCCTCTTGATGAAGGTGAAAGAGGAGAGTGAAAAAGTTGGCTTTAAGCTCAACATTCAGAAAACGAAGATCATGGCATCTGGTCCCATCACTTCATGGCAAATAGATGGGGAAATGGTAGAAACAGTGGCTGACTTTATTTTGGGGGGGCTCCAAAATCACTGCAGATGGTGATTGCAGCCATGAAATTAAAAAATGCTTACTCTGTGGAAGAAAAGTTATGACCAACCTAGAAGCATATTAAAAAGCAGAGACATTACTTTGTCATCAAAGGTCCATCTAGTCAAGGTTTTTCCAGTAGTCATGTATGAATGTGAGAGTTGGACTATAAAGAAAGCTGAGCACTGAAGAATTGATGCTTTTGAACTGTGGTGTTGGAGAAGACTCTTGAGAGTCCCTTGGACTGCAAGGAGATCCAACCTGCCCATCCTAAAGTAAATCAGCCCTGAATATTCATTGGGAGGACTGATGTTGAAGCTGAAACTCCAGTACTTTGGCCACCTGATGTGAAGAGCTGACTCATTAGAAAAGGCCCTGATGCTGGGAAAGATTGAGGGCAGGAGAAAGGGATGACAGAGGATGAGATGGTTGGATGGCATCACTGATTCAGCGGACATGAGTTTGGGTAAATTCTGGGAGTTGGTGATGGACAGGCAGGCCTGGCATGCTGTGGTTCCTGGGGTTGCAAAGAGTCAGACACAACTGAGCGACTGAACTGAACTGAACATACACGCAAAAAATCTGGATAGAAAGACAAGCTTATTTACCATGAGGAAACACATGTAATTATGGTAGTTTTATACAAAACATTAAAAAGTCAGACATATGCTACATGGATACCCCCTGTTTGCAGCAATGTTGAAGGGGAGAAAAGAACACATATTTAGGGGCAGATATGCCACAAGGTCCAGGTTTTATAGCATCAGGGCAATAAATTCACAAAACTAGATTATAGCTAGTTAATCAGTTCCCAAATATGTCACCAGCCTTCAGAGGTTCATTCCTACAGATTTCAACTACTCCATCCATGGGGACCAAAAGCAGCCAGTGTTACCATAAAATGAGACTCTTGAGGCTTCCCTTTAAAGGCTCGGTCTGGTCTTGAAATTTTACTAGGAGAAGAGTATTTTCTACTGAAATGAATCTTGACTTAACACAGGAAGACTTTTGTCCTTTATTGGCTGGTCTTGGAGTGAAGGTCATAGAATGTGACTCTTAAACCTTTTATGTACTTTAAGAACTTCATTTCTTTTTATTGCTGACAAGTATGGATGTAACGTGTATTATTTATGGACATTAGGATGCTTACACGTTTTGGCTGCTATGAGTAATGATGATATTAACATTCACATGCAAACTTATATAATGACATGTGTTTTAGTTTCCCTTGAGTTCGTCCCTAGAAATGGAATTGCTGGGCCATGTCATCATTCTATATTTCACTTCTTGAGGAGCTACCGTACTGTTCTGCAAAGCAGCCGTACGCAGTCCTGTTGTCATCAGCAGTGTATGAGGGTTCCAATATCTCTACATTGTCATTAGACAATTACTTGTCATTGTAATTAATAGCAATAATTGTCATTACTTGTTGCTGCTGCTGCTGCTAAGTCGCCTCAGTCGTGTCCGACTCTGTGCGACCCCATAGACAGCAGCCCACTAGGGTCCCCCTGTCCCTGGGATTCTCCAGGCAAGAACACTGGAGTGGGTTGCCATTTCCTTCTCCAGTGCATGAAAGTGAAAAGTGAAAGTGAAGTCGCTCCGTCGTGTCCGACTCTTCGCGACCCCATGGACTGCAGCCTACCAGGCTCCTCACTTTCTGTTTTATAGTGCGGACAGTTTTTAGAGTGGAAATGAGCACTTACCAGTCACATCTGGTCTGAATCAGGTGTGACTACCTTGACCACGAAGCCTGATTTACCCTAGCACACTGGGGAATGGGGAATGGGTGGGGGTCTGCTAGAAGTAGTGTAAGAGGGGACTTGGGGGACATTTTGGGAAGTGGGGTGCCAAGTGCCAGGAGATTAGATATAGTCAAACCTGGGAGAACATGACCAGGTTTATCATAATGTCCCGTGGGAAGTTATTACTGTTTAAAGTTATCAAAGCTACAATTATTTGGAAAAAGACTCAAGGCCCTTAAAATCATTTCAGGCTATGATTATGTCATCACTGTTGATAGTATTACACAATAGATCATTTTTGTTCAGTAGGTAAAAACAACTCATCCAGGTGAACCGTAAGCCATTTTGCCCAAAATCAGCTCCCAGGAGCAAATATGTAAGAGGGAATCACATCAGACCTTCACCTTACTGTGGTTTGTTACTAGGGACATTCTTTTGACATTGAAACGCATCTTTGGCGTTTGAAATAGGCCTCTCCTGTTTGTTTACGCGGGTCATTAGATCCTCAAGTTTCACAGATCTTTGTCCACTGATGCTTTTTTTATATCATTAGTGACCAGCTGGTAGTGTTTTTGTGAGCTATCTCATGAGGGCGTCTCTGGCCCTCTACCTGTGGCAACTGACTCACCCAAATAGCAATAACTCACGGTACTCTTGTAGACTGAGTAGGGTGATGCCATATAGAACATCAGCTGGCTCAGAAAGCAAGGCGTGATAAATAATGGCGATTTTATGGGACAATAAGTGCCCACTGGCCTCCAATACCGACAAGACATATTCTTCTATTTGAGACAGTCTGTTGTGTTGGCTTTTATCTACTGATGAAAATTTGTGTATCAAAATATTTTCTAGCCAGGACATGGAAACAACCTAGATGTCCATCAGCAGATGAATGGATAAGAAAGCTGTGGTATATATACACAATGGAGCATTACTCAGCTGTTAAAAAGAATACATTTGAATCAGTTCTGATGAGGTGGATGAAACTGGAGCCGATTATACAGAGTGAAGTAAGCCAGAAAGAAAAACACCAATACAGTATACTAACACATATATATGGAATTTAGAAAGATGGCAATGACGACCCTGTATGCAAGACAGCAAAAAAGACACAGATGTGTATAACGGACTATTGGACACAGAGGGAGAGGGAGAGGGTGGGATGATTTGGGAGAATGGCATTGTAACATGTATACTATCATGTAAGAATCGAATCGCCAGTCTATGTCCGTCGCAGGATACAGGATGCTTGGGGCTGGTGCACGGTGATGACCCAGAGAGATGTTATGGGGAGGGAGGTGGGAGGGGGGTTCATGTTTGGGAACGCATGTACACCTGTGGTGGATTCATGTCAATGTATGGCAAAACCAATACAGTATTGTAAAGTAAAATAAAGTAAAAAAAAAAAAAAATTTCTTTCTTATGTATTGCCAGAATGCTCAGAGCTGAATTATTTTGTTCAACCATAGTAACTAAATCATTAATGTCTTTAATACGACAATTTCTGAGCTTTATCCAGTGCCTTTTTAACTATATTTTTATTTATCCTAAATCTTCTGTGTTTTTTTTTAATTGTCAGTCACCTTTGAACTTTTAAAAACTCCCCCTTGTAAAATATCACTGTCCTTTCTCTTCAGAATCATAGACCTCTTGAAAATCTGATGATTTGATTTAAGTGGCCCTTCTAAGTGGTGCCTTCTCCTTCGGGGATCCCTTCCATCTGGTCCTCCCTTGTTTGTTTGTGCTCGGAAAGTATTAGGAGAATAGCTCTTTGGGTGTTCTTCCAGAATTTAATTTGAAAAGGCAGAATGCTTGATAAAGAAGCACTTATCTCAAGATTAAATATCCTGCAGGAGAAATGGGCTGAAGTTTAAACTGCAAGCCCTTCTGAGATAATTCACATCGTCCTTGATTGAAATGTGTAGACATGAAAGTCTCTCTACTTCCCCTTCTTTTCTTGGGGGGACAGGTAGGAGTACCGCCTCTAAAATTGGTGTAAGAACTGCTCCTGTCTCAGGGCATTTCAGAGAGTTCAGCGTGAACTCTGCCTTGACTGGGCTGCTCAGGGAATATGGGTACAGCACCCTAGCATGGTGGGGTGGCAGGGGGCCTCAGCGGGGTCTTGTGCCCTTGAGTAGCTTGCCACATAGCAATATCATCCCTGAGGCGGAAGAGAGGTACAGTCAGTCCTCACTCCTTGTGCATCCTGTATTTGCCTGTGCCCTAAAATTAATTTATAACCCCAAATCACTACTTGCTGTGCTTTTACGTCACTCCTGGACATGCGCAGAGCAGTGAACAGGTTAGATCATCCAATATGCGCGTCCCCGGCGGAGAGGCTGAACAAGGGAGCTCTCTGCCTTCTCGTTTCTGTTCTAGTCTCTAAACAAGTGTCCTCGTCTCACAGTCTGTTTAGTGTGATGTTTCCACATTTTGGTGCTTCTCGTTGGTGATTTCACTGTTGAAGGAGCCCCTAAGCACCGTGTGGAAGTGCTGTCTGGTATTCCTAAGTGCACGGAAGCTGTGCTGTGTCATGAAGAACATACATGTTTTAGATAAGTGTCCTTCAGTCATGGGTTCCAGTGCTCTTGGCCAAGTGTTGAATATTAATCAATCAACAATGTATTAAACAAGATATCTGTCAGCAGAAACACAGGTAAAACAAGGTTATAATATAGGTTGGTTGACAAAAATGTTGTGACCAGAGGCTCGCAGGAACCTAACCCTAGCTTTCCCCTAGGAGTGGCGGTTCAGTATTTATTAATTCAGTGTTCGCAGTGACTTTATAGACTATAACTACTGTGGATGGTGAGAATCAGCTGTCTCTTTTCCTGCCCTCCTAATTTAAGTCTGGAGGACTTTGCCTTCAAGCCCTCCAGGATGAAACATGGGGCTTATTTATTGTTTATTTTTTCTTATTTTCTATTACATTTTTTCTTTTCTTCCTCTGTTTTTCTTATTATTTCTTGGCTTTGTTTCCTGTGGAGAATTCTACTTGACAAATCACAAATATTATGTAATGCTGAATTGAGTTTTTGAAAACCTAGTTGAAGTCATCTACAAGGATTTTTATTCCACACATTGAGCCAGTGTTTAACCAGATGGAGAGCTCGGCCTTTCCTCAGGCTTCTTTCCTTAGTATTTTCACAGGATATAGTAAATGTGAGAATGTGTTTTTTTTTTAATTTACTAGAAATTCATAACGTGGAAAACTGCATATCTCCACACAACTTAAAGAATGGTTTATTGGGCATTGAATTATACAACATCATAAATCTATAGAAAATCATTAACAATAAAATGTTAAAAGATGAGGATCATATTTAGTGAACTAATTTCATGCAACAAATCATGTCACAGCCTCCAATGCAGAAGCCTTTGAATGAGCTGAAAAAATTACAGATTTCTGTAGGCCCATTTATAGCCTTAATCCTTATTTTCTTAATCTTTTTTCTCTAGAGAGTCTTCCTGAATAAGAAAGTTTGGTAGGCATCAAGTAATAATTATTGCAAAACATTGGTAAAAAATAAAACAATGTTTTTCAAAACATGAATTTTTGAAAGTTAATTATGGAGTCTGATTCATTCTCTATCCCTTAAGCCCACCTGATACGTTCTCCTGCCTTCAGATTTGCTCATTGATCAGCTGAGTGACTCATTCACCTCTTCCTACTTCCTGGAGGTTTAGCATCAATGTTAAAAATATCAAGAAAACATCGCACAGCAGGTCCAAGTGAGAGTGTTGCCTCATTTTTGAGTCGTGCCTCCTTTTCTGAGCTTCAGAGGGGCTGCCCTGAGCACCCATCTGCCCTGACGGATCTCACAAGGGTTAGTGAGACAGGTCTCTCTTCTGGATTCTGAAGCACGCCTAGCAGCCCTCACTGTGCCTGCCTGACTTTGAAGCCCCTGCTCTATCTCATCCCTTACTGACTCTCACATTGTTCCCTGTTCTTCAGATCAAGATCTTAATCAAGGTTTCTTACCAGCCTCTTCAGTCATCATGGTGACCCAGTCCCCAGACAGTGGGCAGCTTTCATAAGACTTCTTGTATGCTGTGAAATGATTACAAAGAGATGGCCTATGAGAGCAATCAGAAGAGAGTTCAGGTGATGGCAGAGTCCTTAGTGAGCAAATGAATTGTCTACAAGTGAATCTGGAAATTGTTTATTTAGTTGGAGATTAGAATGAGATGTTTCCTGGAACACATGAACAATGAGCAGATTCCTTGAAGAGATCTCCTTACAGGACAATGTGTATCACCCACTCCAGTTGTTTAGTGATTGTCCTTAATTTTCACATTAAGGAGAAGAAAAAAAAAAAAACCCTGGTGGTCAAAAGGTGACAGATTGGGCCTTAGGAATGGGAGAAGTTATTCAGCTGAAGGATAGTGACCCCTGTTGACCACTGAGCAGCTTCATTTGCTTTTGTACTTTCAGCATCTCATTTTCTCCCACGCTCCCTCTTAACCCTTCACTCCCACCCCTACTCTGTGCTCTTAGCACCTGTTAAGCAACAGACTGACTTGACGATGTATTTGGGCGAGGGATCCTGGAGCTCCTAAATCCCAGGCTTGACTAGCCACCTTGCTTGATGAGGCCTTGGGGGATACATTGGAGAAGGCAATGGCACCCCACTCCAGTCCTCTTGCCTGGAAAATCCCATGGACGGAGGAGCCTGGTAGGCTGCCGTCCATGGGGTCGCTAAGAGTCGGACACGACTGAGTGACTTCAGTTTCACTTTTCACTTTCATGCATTGGAGAAGGAAATGGCAACCCACTCCAGTGTTCTTGCCTGGAGAATCCCGGGGACGGGGGGAGCCTGGTGGGCTGCCGTCTATGGGGTCGCACAGAGTCGGACACGACGGAAGCGACTTAGCAGCAGCAGCAGCAGCAGGGGGATGCATGCACACAGAGGATGGTGTGCTGACTGTTGATGGCTTTGCTGTTAAATCTTGCCCTCCCCCACTCAGGGTGGGACTGGGAAGTCTTCCTCCAGCAGACCATGTGGAGAACTCCTTGAACAGAAGGAAGAACCAGCCAGAGACCCCACTTCTCTCTGAGAGGCGCGGCAGGGCGGGCGGGATCGAGACTTTTTCTTAGAGTGACTCCAGTTGCCCTGGCATGCTTCACCTGCTAGATGGGTTTGGGTGGTAGAGAGGTGCTTTGGAGTCCCACAGGATGTCAAAAACCTCCTGAAAACTGCCCTTCCAAGTGTAGAGTACAGGCTCATCCCTTGCCATTTGTTCAGGAATTCAGCCAGTCCTTGGGGTTAAAACTGTTCATGGAATCCCTGACATGATGACATTGTGGGAACACTGGCCAAACTCCCAGCAGAAGAGACTCCAAACTGTAAAGGGATGTGCTATAACTGCATTTCAGTGGTCAGGTCCCTCCTTTTACTTGCCTCTTCCTAAGTCACTGTAGTGGTGGGCCACCAATATCAAGAAGTAAAGGATTTAACAGTTCAACAACATCAAGAAATAAAGGATGTCATAGGCCATGGGATTTCCATTTGGAGATCAGTGGTGGAGTGGGCTGTGGATGAGGCAAAGGCAGGTGGAGACTTCTTGCAAATTTCTAGTTGCACCTGGAACAAAGAAGGTGATGGCTTAGGGTCATGGAGGCAATTCATTTTTGAAGACATGAAAAATGACGTTTTTGAAAGCAGGTGGAAATATTAGTGAAAGAGGGAATAATAGACAGGACGTGGCCAAGGAGTAGGCCAGAAAGAGTAGAATCAAGAATGGGTAGAAGGAAGTGGAAGGAAAAGTCACTGAGGCAGTCGTGGATGTCCCAAAAGGCACTCAGTCTACCCGTGAGAGCCACCCTTTCTTGAAGGCTGACCAGGTGCCAGGTGCTTCCTACACCGTCTAACCTGAGCTTTCTAGTTACTTCGTGTTTTAAGATGAGAAACCTGGAGCTCAGAGCAGGTTACTCAGCTGATGTGTGGGAGAGGCGGGCGTCACTCAGTCAGTGTGTCTTGCCAACTCCGCTCAGCAGGAGTCTTGCTACTCAAAGTGTGGTCCTCAGAACAGCAGTGTGTGAAACCCTGTTAGAAGTGTAGTCTAGGGATGGCCACAGCCTTGGGCTGAACCTGACCTGCATTTGGACACCATCCCTATGTGGTACGTCTACAAGTGAAAATTTGAGAACCCTGGTCTGAACCTTGGCCCCCTGCTGTCCCTGAGCCTGGAATGCTGGCTTGGCTCCCTGCAGAGTGGGGGGAGGGGGGAGGGCTGGAACAGCAGTCATCGGAATATGATAGGCCGTATTAAGAGAATACTGCTAAAATGTTAGGATGCCTGAGAATTCACAGGTTAAGGCTAGACTGGGTAATGGCTTCAGATAAGTCGATGTAATTGTGCTTTCTGGAGAGAATGCCCAAGTGACCTTGATTGACTCTGGTTGTTCTAATATTCTTAGCTGCCCAGTCTCCCAGGAGGGTCATGGCAGAGCTGGCTGATTTATTATCAAAAGACTTGCTGTGAATACTGTGTATAAAATAGAAAACAAGAAGAACCTACTTGTAGCACAGGGTGCTCTACTCAGTACTCTGTAATGGCCCATATGGGAAAAGATTCTTAAAAACAGAGTGGAGATATATAGATATATACACACACACACACACATATATATGTAGAACTGATTCACTTTACTTACACCTGAAACTAATACAACTTTATAAATCAACTATACTCCAATAACAATTAAAAAAAAGAAAAAGAATTGCAGTGCCTCACACATGGCCTGTTTTTTCACAGCTCGATGCCCCAGGAACCTGTGGTTCCTTCTCTCTGTTCTTTGTCTGACTTGTCCTTTAAACATCCTTCTGCAAAGACTTCCTTGCCTACCCCGGCACCCATGTCATTGGCCTACCACCCTTTGTATGCTCCCAATCACCATCTGCAAGGCTGGGGCTGGTTGGTGATCTCTGAAGGACTCACCATGGTGCCTGGCACATCATAAGTGGTCAGTAAGCACTAGTGTCTGAGATTAGCCTTAGAGCGGGAATGAAGGTGTAACAGTTGAGAGCAGAACCTGTGGTTGAGAGAGAGTCACTCAATATAAAGCGGGCAAACATAGCCAATGATCCCAGCCAGCACCATATTGAAGTGATGACTGAGAATTTTCTGTGCTGGGAAGGGAAGGGCCACAGGGCAGGATGGAGGCAGAGGAATGGTGTTGAATGGCTCTGTGGCCGTGAGGGTAGTTATAAGGTGGGGGGAAAGAAGCCATCGTTTTGGGGAAACTAGCTTATCCAAATCATTCTAGGTGTAAGAAAGCTTTGTATTTGTTATCGCTGGTTTTATAAGTTAGAAAAAATGTATGAAAGGGCAGAGTTTTATTTTTAGGTTATGTGTATGCCTTTGTGCTATGCTGAGGCCTTTGTGATCAATGTACTGTATATGCCAGCTCCCATTTTAATGTACATTTTATGGAACCTAAAGTCCAGTTTTACCATTTGTAGTTATTTTTTGATATTTTATTAATGTGTAGTTATTTTCAGAGTTATTGAATCTTTGCTTCTATCCTTAATTCTATCTGTAATTTATTTCAAATCAGTTTCTTGACCAGCTATGTAATCACCTACTGTCTCATTCTTCCTATGGGAAAATAGGGTCAAGTTTCTTAATAGTTTAGGTTTTAAAAAATTTCCTAAACATCTATTAGCTGGAAAACTCTACAAACATTGCATTTTGAGGGATGCAGTCATGAACTAGAAATTATTTGTTCTTCAGGGAGTTGATAGCCTGAAAGTCGCTCAGTGGTGTCTGACTCTTTGCAACCCCATGGACTATCCAATCCATGGAAATCTCCAGGCCAGAATACTGGAGTGGGTAGCCTTTCCCTTCTCCAGCGGATCTTCCTAACCCAGGGATTGAACCCAGGCCTCCCGCATTGCAGGCGGATTCTCTACCAGCTGAGCCACAAGGGAAGCCCAAGAATACTGGAGTGGCAGCCCATCCCTTTTCCAGTGGATCTTCCCGACCCAGGAATCAAACCAGGGTCTCCTGCATTGCAGGCAGATTCTTTACCAACTGAGCTATCAGGGAACAGCCTAGGAAGGGCAATATCACAGAAATAATTGTAAACTCACCAATGTAAGTCATATTGTAAGAGAGGGGAGACACTGTGCTCACCGAGGGCGAACAACTCACTTTTGGCTGGAATGGGAGTAGAGGCTAAAAGCTTTAAGACAAAGGCAATGGTTCAGTTTGACCTTAAGGTTCTGTTTGATAGGCAGAAATAATGCAAAAGGCATTCTAGGTGGACAAAATATTCTCAAGTGAGTTGTTTTGATTTTCATAAGCACAGTATCATGCCAGATGGTTCCATCTCTAGATAACGGTTTTTGTCGTTTAGTCACTAAGTTGTGTCTGACTCTTTTGCGACCCCATGGACTGTAGGCTCCTTGGTCCATGGGATTTCCCAGGCAAGAATACTGGAGTGGGTTGCCATTTCCTTCTCCAAGGGTCTTCCCAAACTAGGGGTTGAACCCATGTCTCCTGCATTAGGGCAGATTCTTCACCACTGAGCCACCAGGAAAGCCTGGATAATGGTTGCTGCTGCTGCTAAGTCTCTTCAGTCGTGTCTGACTCTGTGAGACCCCATAGACGGCAGCCCACCAGGCTCCCCCGTCCCTGGGATTCTCCAGGTAAGAACACTGGAGTGGGTTGCCATTTCCTTCTCCAATGCATGAAAGTGAAAAGTGAAAGCGTAGTTACTCAGTCATGTCCGTATCCACAAAAAGGAGACGCTACTATTTCTTGAATGCTTGCTAGTATTTAGGTACATGTGTTTTATCTCAATCCTCATGAAAACCTGATGAAGTAGGGAAGTATCCCCACTAACAGGTAAAGAAACTGATGCTCGGAAAAATTAATCATTTTGCTCAAGGCCCTAGAGCTAGTATGTAACCGATTTGATTCCAAAGCTTGTGCTCTTTCCACTAATTCCTGCTTCCTTCCTGTGGACATGTTCACAGATTGCTATTCATGCCTTCATTCGTTCCACAAATGGTTGTTTACTGTTGAACAGAGCCCACTTACCATGCTAGGCTCTGGGTTTGCTGTTTAGAGCTACGGTTGTAGTTTTCCTGGCAACACAGCCATGCTGTGCCATTTGTTGTTGTGCATATACTAAGTCATATCTGACCCTGTGACCCCATGGACTGCAGCATACCAGGCTTCCCTGTCTTTCACCATCTCCCAGAGCTTGCTTAAATTCACATCCACTGAGTCGGTGATGCTGTCTAACCATCTAATCCTCTGCAACCCCCTTCTCATTTTGCTTTCAATCTTTTCCAGCATCAGGCTCTTTTCTAATGAGTCAGCTGGCTTTGGCCACGCATCAGGTGGCCAAAGTATTGGAGCTTCAGCATCAGTCCTTCCAATGAATAATCAGGGTTGTTTTCCTTTGGAATTGACTGATTTGATCTTGCAGTCCAAGGGACTTTCAACAGTCTTCTCCAGCACCACAATTGGAAAGCATCAGTTCTTTGGCAGTCAGCTTTCTTTATGGTCCAACTCTCACATCCATATGTAACTACTGGGAAAACCATAGCTTTGACTATATGAACCTTTATCAACAAAATGATGTCTCCACTTTTTAATATGCTGTCTAGGTTTGTCGTAGCTTTCCTTCCAAGGAACAAATTTTAATTTCATGGTTGCAGTCATTGTCTGCAGTGATTTTGGAGCCCAAGAAAATAAAATCTGCCACTGTTTCCACTTTTTCCCCTTCTATTTGCCATGAAGTGATGGATGGCATGATCTTGGTTTTTTCAATGTTGAGTTTCAAGCCAGCTTTTTCACTCTCCTCTTTCACCCTCATCAAGAGGCTTTTTAGTTCTCCACTTTCTGCCATTACAATGTATCATCTGCATATCCATGGTTGTTGATATTTCTCCCAGCAATCTTGATTCCAACTATTGCTTCATCCAGCCCAGCATTTCGCATGCTGTACTCTGCATATAAGTTAAATAAGCAGGATGACAGCCTTGATATACTCCTTTCCCAATTTTGAACCGTGTCCAATTCTAACTGTTGCTTCTTGACCTGCATACTAGTTTCTCAGGAGGCAGGTAAGGTGGTCTGGTACTCCAATGTCTTTAAGAATTTTCCACAGTTTGTTGTGATCCACATAGTCAAATTGGAAAATTTGGAAAACTCAGCAGTGGCCACAGGACTGGAAAAGGTCAGTTTTCATTCCAGTCCCAAAGAAAGGCAATGCCAAAGAATGCTCAACCTACTGCACAATTGCACTCATCTCACACGCTAGTAAAGTGATGCTTAAAATTCTCCAGCCAGGCTTCAGCAGTATGTGAACTGTGAACTTCCAGATGTTCAAGCTGGTTTTAGAAAAGACAGAGGAACAAGTAATCAAAATTGCCAACATCTGCTGGATCATGGAAAAAGCAAGAGAGTTCCAGGAAAGCATCTATTTCTGCTTTATTGACTATGCCAAAGCCTTTGACTGTGGATCACAATCAACTGTGGAAAATTCTGAAAGAGATGGGAATACGAGACCACCTGACCTGCCTCTTGAGAAACCTATATGCAGGTCAGGAAGCAACAGTTAGAACTTGACATGGAACAACAGACTGGTTCCAAATAGGAAAAGGACTATGTCAAGGCTGTATATTGTCACCCTGCTTATTTAACTTATATGCAGAGTACATCATGAGAAATGCTGGGCTGGAGGAAGTACAAACTGGAATCAAGATTGCTGGGAGAAATATCAATAACCTCAGATATGCAGATGACACCACCCTTATGGCAGAAAGTGAAGAAGAACTAAAGAGCCTCTTGATGAAAGTGAAAGAGGAGAGTGAAAAAGTTGGCTTAACACTCAATATTCAAAAAATTAGGATCATGGCATCCAGCCCCATCACTTCATGGGAAATAGATGGGGAAACTGTGGAAACAGTGTCAGACTTTATTTTTGGGGGCTCCAAAATCACTGCAGATGGTGATCGCAGCCATGAAATTAAAAGATGCTTACTCCTTGGAAGGAAAGTTATGACCAACCTAGACAGCATATTAAAAAGTAGAGACAGCTTTTCCGGTAAGCGGCCTGAGGTGACTCCTAAAAATGGTGCGCTATTCACTTGACCCAGAAAACCCCACAAATCATGCAAATCAAGAGGTTCAAATCTTCGTGTACACTTTAAGAACACTCGTGAAACCGCCCAGGCCATAAAGGGTATGCGTATCCGAAAAGCCACCAAGTATCTGAAGGACGTCACGTTAAAGAAGCAGTGTGTGCCATTCCGCCGCTAGAACGGTGGAGTTGGCAGGTGTGCACAGGCCAAACAGTAGGGCTGGACTCAGGGTCGATGGCCCAAAAAGAGTGCTGAATTTTTACTACACATGCTCAAAAATGCAGAGTAATGCTGAACTTAAGGGCTTAGATGTAGATTCTCTGGTCATTGAGCACATCCAAGTGAACAAAGCCCCCAAGATGCGACGCAGGACTTACAGAGCGCATGGTCGGATCAACCCCTACATGAGCTCTCCCTGCCACATTGAGATGATCCTTACTGAAAAAGAACAGATTGTTCCTAAACCAGAAGAGGAGGTTGCACAGAAGAAAAAGATATCCCAGAAGAAACTGAAGAAACAAAAACTTATGGCCCGGGAATAAATGCCGCAAAAAATAAATGCAAATAAAAGTAAAAAAAAATAAAAATAAAAATAATAAAAAGTAGAGACATTACTTTGTCAACAAAGGTCCATCTAGTCAATGCTATGGTTTTTCCAGTGGTCATGTATGGATGTGAGAGTTGGACTGTGAAGAAGGCTGAGTGCCAAAGAACTGATGCTTTTGAACTGTGGTGTTGGAGAAGACTCTTGAGAGTCCCTTGGGCTTCAAGGAGATCCATCCAGTCCATCCTAAAGCAGATCAGTCCTGGGTGTTCATTGGAAGCTCTGACGTTGAAGCTGAAACTCCAATGCTTTGGCCACCTGATGCAGAGAGCTGACTCATTGGAAAAGACCCTGATGCTGAGAAAGATTGAGGGCAGGAGGAGAAGGGGATGACAGAGGATGAGATCGTTGGATGGCATCAACAAATCAATGGACATGGGTTTGGGTGGACTCCGGGAGTTGATGATGGACAGGGAGGCGTGGTGTGCTGTGGTTCATGGGGTCGCAAAGAGTCGGACACGACTGAGTGACTGAACTGAACTGAACATAGTCAAAAGCTTTAGTGTAGTCAGTGAAGCAGAAGTAGCTATTTTTCTGGAATTCTCTTACTTTCTTCATGATCCAGCAAATGTTGGCAATTTGATCTCTGGTTCCTCTGCCTTTTCTAAACCTAACTTGTACATCTGGAAGTTCTCGGTTTACATACTTTTGAAGCCTAGCTTGAAGGATTTTGAGCATGACCTTTCTAGCATGTGAAATGAGCCTAATTGTAGAGTAACTTAAACATTCTTTGGCATTGCCCTTCTTTGGGATGAAAACTGATCTTCTCCAGTCCTGTGGCCACTGCTGAGTTTTCCAAATTTGCTGACATACTGAGTGCAGCACTTTCACAGCATCATCTTTTAGGATTTGAAATATCTCAGTTGGAATTCCGTCACACCCACTAGCTTTGTTCGTATTAATAACAGTGGTTCCTAAGGCCCATTTGACTGCACACTCCAGGGTGTCCGACTCTAGGTAGGTGACCACACCGTCGTTATTCGAGTCATTAAGACCTCTTTTGTATGGTGCTGTGTGTTCTTGCCGTCTCTTCTGAGTCTCCTCTGTTTCTGTTAGGTTCTTGCTGTTTCTGTCCTTTATTGTGCCCATCCTCACATGAAATCTTCCCTTGATATCCAGTTTTCTTGAAGAGATCTCTAGTCTTTCCCATTCTGTTGTTTTCCATTGCTTCTTTGCATTATTTAAGAAGGCCTTCCTGTCTCCCCTTGCTATTCTCTGGAACTCTGCATTCAGTTGGGTATATCTTTCCCTTTCCTCCCTTGTCTTTCTCTTCTCTTCTTTTCTCAGCTATTTGTAAGGCCTCCTCAGACTGTCGCTTTGCCCTTTCCATTTCTTTTTCTTTGGGATGGTTTTGGTCACTGCCTTCTGAACAGTGCTATGAACCTCCATCCATAGTTCTCCAGGCAGTCTGTCTATCAGATCTAATCCTTGAATCTATTTGTCACTTCCACTGTGTAATCATAAAGGATTTGATTTAGACCATACCTGAATGGTCTAGTGGTTTTCCCTACTTTCTTCAGTTTAAGTCTGAATTTTGCAATAAGAAGCTCATGATCTGAGCCACGGTCAGCTCTCGATCTTGTTTTTGCTGACTGTATAGAGCTTCTCCACCTTCAGCTGCAAAGAATATAATCAATCTGATTTTGGTATTAACCATCTGGTTATATCCGTGTGTAGAGTTGTCTCTTGGGCTGTTGGGCAAAGGTGTTTGCTACGATCAGCATATTCTCTTGACAACACTCTGTTAGCATTTACCCTGCTTCATTTTGTACTCCAAGACCATACTTCCCTGTTATTCTAATGTTCTACTTTTGCATTCCCTATGATGAAAAGAACATCTTTTCTTGATATTAGTTCTAGAAGGTGTTGTAGGTCTTCATAGAACTGGTCAACTTCAGCTTTTTCTGCATCAGTGGATGGGGCATAGACTTGAATTATTGTGGTATTGAATCGTTTGCCTTGGAAATGAACCAAGATCATTCTGTCGTTTATGAGAGTGCACCCAAGTACTACATTTCAGACTGTTTTGTTGACTATGAGGGCTACTAGATCTCTTTTAAGGAATACCTGCCCACAGCAGTAGATATAATGGTCACCTAGATTCAGTTCACCCATTCCTGTCCGTTTTAGTTTACAGATTCCCAAGATGTCAATGTTGACTCTTTCCATCTCCTGTTTGACCATTTCCAATATACCTTGATTTATGGACCTAACATTCCAGGTTCCTATGCATATTTTTCTTTAGGTTCCCCTTCATGGACCACAGTCTTGTTATGGCAAAGGGCTTGCATCACTCAATGAAGCTATGAGCCATGCTGTGCCTGTCCACCCAAGATGGAGAGGTCGTAGTGAAGAGTTCTGACCAAACGTCATCCACTGGAGGAGGAAATGGCAACCCACTCCAGTATTCTTGCCTCGAGAATTCTGTGAATAATATGAAAAGGCAAAAAGATACGACACCAGAAGGTGAGCCCCCTAGGTCAGAAGGCGTCCAATATGCCCCTGAAAGAGCAAAGGGCAGCTCCAGAAAGAATGGATCATCTGGGCCAAAGCAGAAATGACGCTCAGCTGTGGATGTGTCTGATGGTGAAAGTAAAGTCTGATGCTGCAAGGAACAGTACTATATAGGAACCTGGAATGCTGTGGCAGGTCCCCTGCTAAATGTATGGGACACGTGGGGAAACAAATAGCACCCTGACATTCCGGGGACATTAAGATTTCCAATTCAGCATAAATTCAGAGGACTAATTTGATTTTATCAAGTATTCTCCCTTCATCCAATAATTAGAAAGGCACAGTGCTCAATGAGAAATAATAGATGGAAAAATAAAGAGTAATTTAATGTTGGAAGATTTACAACTTAAAACATGGAAATTTCAGTATTTTAGGATATTTTTTTTTTCTCTTTTTAAATTTATTTGGCTGCACTGGGCCTTAGTTGCAGCATGTGAAATCTGTTTTCTTGACCAGGGATTGAACTGGTGCCACAGAACCACCAAGGAAGTCCCAGTAGTTTAGGGTTTTAGCAGTTGATATCCCTGAGTGCCCAAGAGCATACCTCACCTAAGCCATACAGAGTGTGATACCAATAAAAGCCCATGTCAGCATTTTAAGTAGTAGGGGTGTGGCGAGGGAAAAAGGTGAGGGTAGAGAGAGCAAGGTTTTGGTGAGAACCAAATGAAACGATGTGTTCAGAAATTTCATCTACTGGCCTACTTTTAAACAAAATCTTTTGAAAAAACTGAGAAATGCAAAAAGTAAAACTCACCTATACTATCACCAGTTTAAAAGCATATAAATGTATATATATGTGTGTTTAACATGTAAACACACATAGACACTTGTTTGCCGTGTGTCCCATACATACATGTCTATGAAGTTGCTCTCCCTGAAGACCTACTCCTCCAGCCCCACCCTGGAGATATTCACTATTAGCAGCTTGAATCCTTCCCAATTAATGCTCTGTACTTCCTCCTTACCCATGGTGAAGGTCCATATTAATTTTCACATACAATCCCCATTTTATCTTTTTACCAAAACAGGACCATTCTTCTGTTTTTGCTTTTCTGCCATTTTCCCTTTTTAAATTTAAGGTAACTCAGGCCCATTCATGATCTTATCTTTGACTTCTAAGAGAACATCTAGAAATTCCTCCCACGAGGGTGCAAACACCATTGAGTTATCAGCAAATTGTAGGAAAGACTGGGAAGGTGGTCTTCTGGTCAGTTTGAGGGCAACATTCTTCAGTATGTGAAGCCTGGGAGTAAAAGAAAAGTATCTTGAGTGAAATACTACCACGACTCTACAGAAGAAGTTAGACACCTGCTTTTAATTGCTTTCAATGCTGTGTCGTTCTCCTTAGTTACTCTGTGAACTTGTAAGAACCCACCCACGGGGAAAGTCAGATCGGACACATTGTGAGAATTGTTTTGAGGATTACAAGTCTTTGTGTCCCAAATACAAAGTGCTTCCAAGATAATTTATAAAATGTTGAATTTAAGTATCTCAACAAAGAAAAAAAAGAATCTAACCACACAAGACTAAACATCTTAAAAGTAATCATTATCCTGTGCACACACCAGAAGGTACTTCAAAATGATATAAACTGTCGTATAAATACCTATACTATCATCTTTTGAACTGAAGCAAGTAGTATGTGCTTGTTATCCTTTGTGCTGAATTAATTACGTAGAAGAGTGAAGTTCAGAATATGAGTATAGTAACTGTATGATTAAGGGCCTAAATTGCTTAAGTGGTTATCGCAAACCTCCACTTTGTTTGTAGAGTTCTTCTGAAGAGCTTATCTATTACTCGGACCATGCAGAACATATACCTGTCCGTATTGGGTCAAGCCTGGCCTGGTGAGCTCCGTTGCTGAGTGCGGCTGCAAAGCCATAGCTCAGAGGCTGCTGGGGCTACCAGAGCTGCTTGCCTGGGCACCGGACGGTCTCACGTTTCTTTCCGTCTCAGGTTACCGCTCTGGCTCATTTTCTGGGATGACCACTGGGTCTGTGTGGCTTCGGATTTTTCCCTGCTTGTATATGCAGTTGGCTGAGTTAAGGCCCGAATTGACTGTCGCTTTTCTATAGAAAAAGTCCCTTGTGTGGCCCTCTGTTCAGAACTTGGGCTATTGTCTTGCCCTTCTGAGGTTCTGATAGGTAGGAACCCAATTTCCTGACCTCGGCCTAAGAAGAGAAGGTGCTGTCATGCTAAGTTGTCATAACGCATCTCTTAACCCTTAATAATGGTCTTGCTCAGGACTGTCCATTTTAGTTTTTTCATCTCCTGTGTTCCTCTGAGATAAAAATCATGGGCCCAGGTGTCTTTGAAGACTTCTACTTGAGATCATAACAAGATGCTGTCTTACTTTAAAGAGAGAAAAGCTTTTCAAATATTTGAGTGGACAGGTTGGCATATTAACGCTAATACTGAAAACAGTATAGAATCAATCTTCATTTTAATTTCTCTCTTCCCAGAAAATACCTGCTTAGTATAAACTGGTACTTCAAACAATTCCCCTTTCATACAGGATACAAAATGCATGATGTGAGGACAGGACGTGTGTGGCTCCTGATACTCCTGACTGTGGCGGTAGTCAGTGTCACACTCCAATCGCTGTAAACATCTGAAATCAAATAGATGTACCCCAGCTTGCGAAATCATTTTAATTGCTTTCTTAAAGTGTTTTTGTTCCATCCATAATTATATTTTAATGTCACATTTTGCTAAATACTGTTGATTATGTGGAGCTCTGATGAGTGTGTATATGTAATAAGAAGAGAGACTTTAGATTCAGGAGGGTCAAAAACATCAACTTGCTTAATTCTGAATTTCCAATTCTTTGATGATGTGATTGTAAACAGGATAATTTTTTAAATTGTGTTTACAAAATGTGGTGCATGACTTGAGCTGCAGTTGCTATTCTCATGCTAGTTGCCTTTATTTTATTCTGTATTTTTCCATCTTGATGTTCTCATTGTTGTATTCTTTTAATCTCTGTCCTTAGAGCTTTTTCACACCTTAGCTGTGGCTCCCATCTTCCCCTCCCCCCCTTATTAAGGTCAGTATTTATTGGAAACTTCGGGCCAGGTGCTAAATGTTGAGTGTTTTCCAGACATTGCTTTAACTACTTAATTATAAGAACTCTGTGATGAAGGTATTAGTATCCATGTCTTATAAATACGCAAACTCAAGTCCAGAACTGTTAGATAACTGCAAGGTCACCCTACTGGTTAGTGATGAGAATTGAATACAGGTCTTCCTTCCAAAGCCTGCACTTGACTTCCTACCCGGTACATGCTTCTCTGAGCCAACTTTGGGTTTTCTTTAAAGTGAGAGCGGCAGTATTAGTCGCTCAGGGTTATCCGGAGGCACGACTGAGAAAAGAACAGCCTAGTGTCCTGTGCGTGAGTGGCGTGGCACTACCTGAACAGCATGGGAGTAAGCTGCCCCTTGCTTGGCTATGGGTAGCAATGTCTCCTGCTGGATGCCATTCATCCTGCCACCCGCCATGCTCCCCAGCTCTGGTCGTGTGCACTGAGGAAGTGCAGGTAATTTGGAAGTGCCTGATTATGCAGGAAGGTGGTGCTGAGGAAAGGTATGCCCTTGAGAGCCTTATCCTTTATTCCCTTTATCATCTGAGAGGTAGGACCATCCCTAAGGCCATGCAGGGCAGGTGGTCGGGTGTTAAGCTGTGTACCAAAGAGCCCGTCATGGAGCCTGAGCATTGTATTGTCTTCTGGGCACCTGGCCTTCATCTTTCAGGCAGTTGTATGCCAGCCGTCTGCTGGAACCACTGGCTGATCACACCTGGCTGTCCAGAAGCCTCCTCCCTTCCACCTGCAGTGTGGTTCTCAGGAGCCCTATTGGTGGTAGAGGACCAATGTTGTGAGTGTATATGTGTGTGTAATTTCCAATTTATTACAAACGAGTATTCATAAAATACAATCAAAATGGATTACTAGAAAAATTACTTTTTATAAAAGACATATAGAACCCAAGATGAAATATTTTATCAGAAGATTCAGCAGCAGTAAAATTACATTTCCAAAAATATCAAGGCAATCCAAATTGCTCTAAGTTTCTAAGCAGGTATTCTCAATGTTCATCCTTATCTCATTGCAGCTGGAGAAGAGTTTCCAGGCTAGTACCAGCCTGCAGAGGACACTTTGACAAGCTGGCCCAGCGCTCACCCTGACAGAGGCTGGCAGTATGTGTGTGGGTGCAGGCCCTCCTGCCAAGGCCTGGAGGGGTGCCCACTGCCATCAGCTTGCGTGTGGAAGGCTTGGGCATGGAGCAGTGCCAGTCCCTTGCTGTTTTCCGTCAGCACTCTGTCCTTGAGGCTCGGTCCCTGCCTCAGCTCCATGCTGGTTTCCCCGGGTCCTAGAACTCAGCCCGGAGTCCTGACTGATGTGCTGTGACACGGAGAGGGTCCTGCCAGCATTCTCCCTCCAGACCTCCATTCGTCTGTCTGGACGCGTGGTCGTTGGCAGGATTCCGAGATAACGTATCAGTTTCTTACTGCTGCTGTAACAAATGACTACTCATTGAGTGGTTTAAAACAACAGAACTTTATTCTCTCCCCTGGTGGCTCAGATGGTAAAGAATCTCCCTGCAATGCAGAAGACCTGGGTTCAGTTCCTGGGTTGGGAAGATCCCCTGTAGAAGTATTCTTGCCTGGAGAATCCCATGGACAGAGGAGCCTGGCTGGCTACAGTGTGCAGGGTTGCCAAGTCAGACACATCTGAGTGATTAACACTTTCACTTTTTATTCTTTTAGTGTTCTAGAAGCCAGAAGTCTGAAATGAGTCTTATGGAGTAAAATCTAGGCCTTGACAAAGCTGGTTTCTTCATGAAGCTGTAGGGGAGAATTCAGTCTTGCCTTTTCCAGCTTCTGTTGACTACCAGCATTCTTTAGCTTGTGGCCACATTAATCTCTGCTTTCATGCCACATTGCCTTTTTCCATGGTCACATCTGCCTGTTACAAAAACATTTGTATTTACAATTATGGCCCGTTCTGGTATCCAAAATAATCTCCCCGTCTCTATATCCTTAACTCAGTCACAATTGCAAAGACCCTTTTGCCGTGTAAGTAACACAAGTTTTGGGGAAGAAGAGCTGGACCTCTTTGGAGGACAGTATTCCGCCTACCATCTCCAGATTTGGGGATTCTGGTCATTATCATCTGACCCACTGTAGGTGTTGCTTCTGCTATGTGCACTCACACACACACACACACACACACACACACACACACGGCCATCTGCCAGGTGGAGTCATTTGTTGGGTCTGAGGTTGTCAGAGTCTGGGGGCACTGGTGTGGCAGCTAACAGTTATTGAGTAATTTGCATTTTAGACACTCTGCTAAAGACTTTGTAGATTAGCCATTTAATACTCAAAATCACCCAAGGGATACTATGGCTTCCAACTTGGAGATGAAGAAATGGCATGTTCAGGAGATTAGATAGTTGCCCAAGGCCCCCTGGCAGGTAGGTGCCCAGCGGCATGCAGTCCCCGGCAGTCTGGCCCCATGCTGTAGGCCTCACCTCCACACCAGGCTGCCCTGGACAGAGGCAGCCCCTGCAAGCACAGAGGTGACCTGCAAGCACGCCTCCCACCCCCAAGCACCAGTCACAGGCCAGAGTGAGTGCCCCAGCCTGGTTCAGCTCCCTTCCTTTCCCATCTGGCCTGTGGGATGCATCTCCCCAAGAAGCCAGGAAGAACACTTCCACTCTCTCCCAGAAGAGCTCCTGAACCAAAGCGAGTGACTGTGAGAAGAGCCCCTACTCTTCCAGGCAGCGTTTGGACAGGAATATGTTGGCCATCTGCCAGCGCTGGTCCTGTCATGATGTGTCGTTAAGCATTCCTGGCTGGAAGTCAGACAGGAGAGGGCACCGGAGGGCGTTCTCCCATCCTGTGCTCCTGGGAACCTGCCGTGGCTTCTGGCAGCCCCAGGACCCTCTGGGGCCTTCTGCTTCCATTTAGGAGGCGGTGCTGGCAACACTCGCTGGTACCGCAGCAGCTGGGGTTTTGGGAAAGGCTGTTAGGCTGTGAGTCATCCTCCCTGACAGCACATTCTGAGCTCTGGTGGTGCCATGTACAGCCGACTTAGGAAAACTTAGAAATCGAGAACCCTGCCTGGTAGCCAGAGACAGAAGCCAGATGTGGCAGAGAGCCAAGCTCCCTCAGATGGCTTCCCGGGTCAGCCTGTCCTGAATCCCCAACCAGTGGAACCATAAAATGCCAAGCAAAGGGATATGTCACAAGAATTAGGACCTAAACTGCAGGCCGACCTTAGATAGTGCTCAGTGAGGGCTCCTTTGTGAGAGGGGCATGCCCCAGGGCTGTCCACGCTGGGCCTGCAGGTGGAATCCGCAGGTGAGCCCTGCCTTTTCCCAGACTAGGAGTTTATGAAATTCCATGGAATTTAAGTGTTTTCATATCAGTGTGGATAGATTATTGATGAGAATACAAGTTATTTGTGTATCTTCTACGTTATGTAAGTAAGAACTGAAGTGGTTTATTGTTTTTTCATTTATTTTTTGAATGAAGGATAATTGCTGTATAGATTTTTGTTGTTTTCTGTCAAACCTCAGCATGAGTTAATTTTACTGATTTCTTCATTCATTTTCGGCTGCCCTGGGTCTCTGTTGCCGCTTGCTTCCTGCAGGCGTTCTCTGGTTGCAGCGAGCAGGGGCTACTCTCTAGCTGGGGTGTGCCGGCTGCTCACTGCGATGGCCCCTCTCATGGAGCACAGGCCCTAGGTGTACAGGCTTCGCTGCCCTTCAGCCCGTGGCATCTTCCTGCAACAGGGATCGAACCTGTGTCCGCTGCATTGACAGGTGGACTCCCAACCACTGGACCACCAGGGAAGTCCTGAAATAGTTTGTTTTTAAATAGTTTATTTTTAGAGCAGTTTAGATTCACAGCAAAACTAAGTAGAAAGTACAGAGGGTTTCCATATACCAACCCCCACAAAATCCCCACACATGCACAGCCAGACTCCATCAGCCTCCTCCGCCAGAGGGGTGTGTTTGTTGAACATTGATGAACCTGTATTGATACATCATTGTCACCCAGAGTCCACAGTTGACATGAAGGTTCAGTCTTGGTGGAGTACATTCAATGGATTTCGACAAGCTATCATGCCATATATCCACCATTATAATATCACGTGTTGCCCTAAAAAGCCTCTTCTCTACCGACTTATTCTCCTTCACTGACCCCTGGCAACCACTGCTCTTCCTGTCTCTGCTGTTTTCTCTTTTCCATAGTCCTGAAGTTGGGACTATACAGTATGGAGTCTTTTCAGATTGGCCCCCTTCACATACTGATACGCATTTAAGGTTCTCCCTTGTATGCTCATGGCTTGAGAGTTCATGTCTTTTTTTTTTTTTTTAAAACCACTGAATAATGCTTCATTGTTTAGGTGAGCCACAGTTTATTCACGCCTTTACCTACTGAAGGACATCTTGGTTGCCTTCAAGTTGTGGCAGTTATGAACCAAGCTGTTCTAGAGGTCCAGGTGCATACTTTTCTGTAAATGTACAACTCCTTTGTTGTTAGTCACTAAGTCGTGTCTGACTCTTTGTGACCCCATGGACTGTAACCCACCAGGCTCCTCTGTCCATGGAATCTCCCAGGCGAGAATACTGGGGTGGGCTACCATTTCCTTCTTCAGGGGGTCTTCCTGACCCAGGGACCAAACCTGCACTGGCAGGGGCAGGGGTTCTTTACCACTGAACCACCAGGGAAATCCCTTTCAACTCCTTCAGGTCAGTGTAAAAACCATGATTGCTATAAAAGTTTTGTTAGCTTTGTAAGAAACCACCAAACTGTCTTTCACAGGGGCTATATCATTTTGCACTCTTACCAGCAATGACAGTTCATGTTCCTCCACAGCCTGATCAGCATTTCACGTTGATCATAGTTTATATCTTCAGCATTCTAATGGATGCATGTATGTCATTGTTTTAATTAGCAATTTCCTAATGGTGTATGATATGGAGCATATTTTCATGGACTTATTTGACACCATCTACTTTGGTGAGATGTCTGCTAAACTCTTTCACCCATTTTTAATCAGATTATTTTTTATATTGTTGAGTTTTAAGAGTTATTTTTATATTTTGATTAACAGTTCTATATCAAACGTGTCTTTTGCAGATATTTTCTCCGAGGCTTCTCTTCTCATTCTCTTGATACAGTCTTTTGCAGGGTAGATTGTTTTTCATCTCATTGAAGCCCAGCATATCAATTACTCCTTTCATGGGTTGTGCCTTTGGTGTTCCATCTAAAAAGTCATCTGACCTATTTTATCTTCTAGGACTTTTGTACTTTTGCATTTTACATTCAGGTCTAGGTTTCATTTTTATAAGCTTTTAAACTGAAGAACAATATCCAAACAGGGTTTGAAAATCCTAAGTATACCATGTGATAAATTATCACAAAGTCGACATTTTTGTAACTATCACACAGGTTAAGAAATAGAACCAGTACCCCCGGAAACCCTTCTTAATCATTACTCTCTTTTACTATTTTGACTTATAAAATCATGCAGCAGTGTTGCTCATTTTTGAACCTTATGTAAATGAAACCAAAAGGATATGCTATTTTATGTCTGTTTTCTTTTGCTTAACATTATATTTCAGAGATGAATTCATGTTGCGTTTTGCTGTGTTCAAGACATTTTCATCGCTGCATAGTATTCCATTGCATAATTATACCACCATTCAATGTGTTGGTAATGAACACTTGGGATGTTACCGTTTACGACTGTTATAAATGATGCTGCCATGAGCTTTCTTGTACATTTCTTTTGATTCACCTGTGGGCACATTCCTGTTGGGCATTCACCTGTGAATAGATGAGTGATGTCACCGCATTTCCAATTGGTGCCTAACTACCCCAGTATATGCCTAGCCTTCCAGTGAAAGTCGCTCAGTCATGTCCAGCTCTTTGCTACCCCATGGACTATACCGTCCATGGAATTCTCCAGGCCAGAATCCTGGAGTAGGTAGCTGTTCCCTTCTCCAAGTCTTCCAGAGTAATAACTACTTATGTTCTCTTTCCTTCTAAGAATCATCCCAGTTTGGGCAATAAAAAATATGTCTTTTGATGAGTAGAAGTTTCATGTAGTCTAAGAAATCTTTCCCTACCCCAAGGTCATGAAGATAGTCTCCTACATTCTCTTTTAAAACTCTTACTATTTTATCTTTTATATTTCTTCTCTGTGTTAACCCGGATGAAGTAACCTTTCACATGTACTATATCTGATACTCCCTATTCACTCAGCAGTCATGTTCCCTTCTCTTATCATTTCTTTAATCCTGAAATAGCTATGTTAGCATTTCTTAGACTGCGGGTCTGTGGGCAATGAACTGCCTTCATTTTCCTCTGTTCAGGAATGTCTTACCTTTAACGTTGTGGCTCCTCTGTGCACAGTTGCTCATGAAAATACAGTAGACATCTGACTCATGGTCCCACTGTGTGTAATGTGCTGCTTTTCTCTGGCGACTTTCTTCTTAGGGTTTCAGCAGATTGTTCATACAGAGTAACTTTCTTCATCTCTAGCTCATTCGTGATTTTGACTTCTTAAACTTGTAAACATATGGCTTTCAGAAAATTTGGAAAATTTTATTGTATTTTTTCTAAATATTTTAATCTCCCATTCTTTATCTCTTTTCTCTACCTGGAACTCTAATCCTCAATATGTTAGACCTTTCTGATATTGCCCATAGATCCCTAGGTCTCTGTTTATTTTTTTTTTCAACCTTTTTCTCTTTTATTCAGATTGGATAACTTCTACTGATGTACTCTCATGTTCATGAACTTTCTTCTGAAATCTCTCTTCTGATATTAATCCCATCCAGTGAATACTTCTGATATTCTATTTTTCAGTTCTAATATTTTCACTTGTTCTTTTTTTCCTTTTTTATTTTGGGCTGAGATATCTTCTCTTTTCACTTGTTATGTGCATATTTTTCTTTACCTCATTTAGTATAATTATAATAGCAGCTTTAAAGTCTTGTCTGATAATTTCAAAATCTGGGTTATCTCTGGGTTGCCATTGTTTATATCATGGACATTGAGAATGATATGTTGAGGAGACTCTGAATTCTGTTTTAGCCTGAAGAATGTTGACTTTTTGGTTTATTTTTGCAGGCAGTTTAATTTGATTAGACTCAAAGTGTAAACACTCTGTCCTCTAAGGTGTATAGAAGCTCAAATCTCAATTAAGCTTTTTTATCTTTAGCTGGACTCCTTGGAGTTTTCCCTGTTCTTCTGTGGTTCAAGAGTCAGCCAGAGCTTTGGGAGGAGTTTAGAATCCCCCTTTTCTGGTTCCCTCTTGCTAAAATTCTCCTGTTGCTGCCTAGCAACGCTCATTGCCTCAAGCTCCATCTTCTGGTCCCTTAGACAAGATTGGTGGTCAGCTCTTTGTCAGAGTTCTGTCCTCTTGTTATTTCCCTACTCATTTTATTCTCCTGTTGTCATGTATTTTAACACTCTATATTTTTAAATTCAAGAAGACCTTGTCATTGTTATCTAAACACAAAATTGATTTGGACTTACTCACATATTTATCTTTTCTTTATTTTTTCCAGTCTGTGAGCTTCCATCTGAGATCATTTGTCTTTGAATGACTAAAGGTCTATTAGTATTTCCTCTACTGAAAAATTCTCTCAGTTTTTGTTTGTCTGAAGCATCTATTTTGTTATTATTTTTGTAGAATTATAGGTTGTCATGTATTTTATTTCAGCACTTTGAAGATATCGTTTCATTGTATTCTACCTCGCATTATTTCTGTTGAGAAGTTTGCTGCCTGTCTTGACTGTTGCTCTGCTAAAGCCTTTGGCTATTTTTAAACATTTTCACTTTGCATTTTGCTTTCAACAATTCTTTTATAGTGCGAGTACATGTGATTTTCTTTGTATTTTTTCTTCTTAGGGTTCATAGTGCTTCTTGAATTTGTGATTTGATACACTTCTTCACTACTGAAAAATTCTCAGCCATTTCCTCTTCAAATATCATTTCTGCCCCATTCTCTTTCCAGCCCTGCTGGGGTTGAAATTACATATACGTGACACCTTTTCTCTGTGTATCAGATGGTTCATATACTCCACACAGTTTTCCATCCTTTTGTCTCTCTGTGCCTTAACCTGGATCTTGTCTTCTGACATTTATTTTAATTCTTTCTCCATTGTGTCTCACAGTCTTATAAACCCACCCATTTGTGACTATTTTTAATTATTATATTTTTAGTACATTAATGAAAAATGAAGTTTTCCGTTTCTTTTTTTATAATTTTTGGTTCTGTACCAAAATTTTACATCTTGTCTCTTTATTCTTTGAACATATTAACCATGGTTATCTTAAAGTCTGTGTATGATAACTCCATTATCTGGATTTTCTATGTGTAAACTTAATTATTGTCTCCCTTTAGTCAATCTTATTTTCATTGTAACCCAGTTATTTTTTATTGTATGTTGAACATTATATTTGAGCAGTTTTAGAGATAAATTGAGACTCTAGATGATGGCATATTCCTTCAGATAGAATATTCTCTTGCTTTTAGATTGTAGCTGGACAAGGAAGAGATGATAATACTTCAGTCACTGATAGAGATGATTCAAAGAAAGATGTCATTCCGTATGAAGGCTATTCTGTTTCCAGGTCAATCCTATTTTTGTAGGTTGTAGCTCACTGAAACGTCATAGGTTTCAGAGCTGCTCAACTGAAAACCTAGGGTGTTTACCAAGATCCTTACTCCCTAGTGGGCCCCAAGCTTCCAGTTTTGTCCTTCCACTTCTGTGAGATGTATAGAAGCTCTGCTCAGCTTGTCATCTGCTGCTTTTGAGTTGTCAATGGCCTTGAGCGGATGTGCGCACCAAAAGCCATGTTCTTGCTTCTCACCTTTCTTTCTCTCCCATATCTTGACCTGACAATGTCTCACTGCCTTGTGATCACACTAATGCTTTCTAATGGATGTTTTTTATTTTTTATTTTTTATATTTATTTATTTTTTTTTTACATTTAAATATTTCTTTTTTTTAATTTTTTTAATTAAAAAAAATATTCTTCCCAAATTTTCTAGTTATTCTTATAAAAGGGTTGATTCAAAAAAAAAAAAAAACTGTGGTTTACAGAGGATAAAATAAGTTGCTCAGGGACATACAGGCCCTGGAAGTGAGATTGTCCTTGAAATATTTTTAAATAGGAGACACAAGACCAAAGAAATCCGGGGTTTCAAGCAGCCTACATCTCCAACCATCATCAACAGGGTATGTCTGTGGATAGGTATTAGAAGCTATGCGTTTACCTGTCGTGTCATAAAACTGGTTACCCAGAATAATAGTACGTCTGTCCATCATCACACAGCTTGTTAATGTATAAGTTGGGACAGAATACAGATCTTGGATCTTCAGTCAGTTTTCTCCTACTGCACCTTGATGCCTTCTATTATTTTTCATTATTACTCAAGGACCCAGACCTCTGTCTCTGCTTTAGTAAGACATCATAGTGGTCCAGGAAGATCCTTCTAGTTTATGGAAGTTGTCCTTGATTTACCTAACCATATACAAGAGTCTAGAGAAGGAAATGGCAACTCACTCCAGTATTCTTGCCTGGAAAGTCCCATGGACAGAGGGGCCCGGTAGGCTACAGTCCATGAGGTTGCCAAAAAGTTGGACACGAGTTAGCAACATACAAGAGTGATCTCTTGCCCCTTCCTCCTGCTCTCCCTCACTGCTTTAGTCTCTCGCATTGCCACTTTTATCTTGTCTTTGACTAACAGGTAAGTCCACACTGAAAGACACACCTTCTAATAGAGGGGCTACAGAGACTGCTTAATTAGTTTGGTCTCCTTTTGTGGCTAAATATATTATGTTAGATTCTGAAGGAGGCTTTGGAGAATAAGATATAGAGGAAAATGATAAAATGAGGCGTTTGAGGAATTTGTAAACTCTTGATTAGCCTCTTTATTTAAAAATAACTCACAATCTCAGAATTTCTAACAAAGGCTTTTAACTTTTCTGGTTTAGCTGCCATTCTCTCAAGCACATGGTATATATTTACAGGTCTTATGTTAAATTATAAGCAGAATTGTGAGGTAGGGAACAGGAGATAAAGTTAACCACAAGTTAATGTATTCCACTATCTTCTCTTTAAAAGGCTTGCAAATGTGGTGTTCTGTGCTTCTGTTTTTGATGGGAGAGCATTTTGGTGGTTACCGTGAAACAGTGGGGGCAGAGTGGAAGTATCATTAGCCTGGCAACTTGAAGACTTTGATTTTATTCCACTATGACATCTTATTTGAGTACAGCCTTGAATATAGCAGTACCCTCTTAGGCCTTACTTGGTGATCTATAAAATGAAAGGGCTAAAGAAGATGACCCCTTGGAAGCATTCCAGTTCCCAAATTGTTGGAAATCATCCTTCACCATGAGGTCAATGCCTTGAAGACTTGGTTGTAATAATGAAAGTGAAAATGTAAAGCAGTCCTTGGTTTTCTGTGATACTGGGGGGAAGAAAGGTGGTAAAGTTACCTGATACAGAAGTTGACATTTGTGTTTTCATGTCAGTATGTCAGATATTTTAGGACTACATTTTGATGCAAGATAAAGAAAGGGCTTATGTTATGGTGATCCAGTTTATTAAGTTAGATTACAAAAGTTTGGTTTCTGGCTTACTGTGGGGATTAGTAAGGGTTTTTCCAAAAGAATGAATGAGAGATCAGCATAATAATATGTATCGTTTATCAACTGCCTGATGTGCCAAGCCCTGGAGGTGCACCATGAATGACGCACAGCCAGCATCAGCCTCCCCGAGGGGCATGTCTTATTACCTCTTGTTACACATGGGGAAAAGGAATTCCAGGCTTGGTTTTACATTCAAAACCGAACCAACATTGGCAGCTTTCGCTCTCCAGCAGCCTGCATTTTGTGCCAAGCAGCAGAGTAATCTTCATTTACCAAGGGCTTTTTCAGCTTTTTAATGATGTATTAAATTAAACACCCACTCACCAAATATCTGTGAATCTTGGTTGTGGCAGATGGGTTTGGGTGTTGGGTGCTGGATGCATCCTGTTACAACTGATCATTTACTGTTTCTCGGACTGGTTGGATGGAGTTGCCATTTGTCTCCTAGGGTCCTCTTGCCCCCAGCGGTTTGTGGTGATGGTGACAAAATTATTACATGATAAATACAGGCACACCTCTGAGATATTGTGGATTCCTGTCCAGATCACTGCAATAAAAAAAATACTGCAATAATGGGAGTCACTCGAATTTATTTCTTTCCCAGTGCCGGATTACTATAGTCTGCTAAGTTATGACTTTAAAATCAAAATACATAACTTATTCAAAAATACTTTATTGCTTAAAAAAAAAGTAGTAATCATTAACTGACAATGCACAGGGTTAGCACAAACCTTCAATTTGTAAAAAAGTGAAGCAAATCAGTATCTGAGAAGCACAGAAAAGTGAAGTGCAATAAAATGAGGTATGCCTGTGCTGTGGTAGAAATATAAGCAGAAGAAAGGGAACAGCAATTTAAAGAGTCTTAAATACATTCCAGGGTTCTAATCATTTAAGGTACTCACACCCGGGAAGGCGCTAGTGGTAAAGAACCCACCTGCCAATGCAGGAGACATAAGAGACACGGGTTCAATCCCTGGGTTGGGAAGATCCCTGAGAGGAGGGCACGCCAACCCACTCCAGGGTTCTTGCCTGGAGAAGCCTCTGGACAGAGGAGCCTGGAGGGGTAGACAGTGCATGTGGTCTCAAGAGCTGGACATGACTTAGCGACTAAACCACCACCAGGATATTTATAGTAATTAATATATTGATTGGCTTAGGGGAGATGACGCTTTTTTAATAGTGACCTCCCATCCGGGAAGGGATATATCATTCCATTTATTTCAGTCTTCTTTGGTGACGCTCAGGTAGTCTGATATGTGAGAGCACAGGTTCTGAAGTCAAGGAGTTCAAGTTCAAATCCAAATTGAACCATGTATTAACTTGCATGGTGATGAGCAGTTGTTTTTCCCAGTGACTGTAATATCTTGGGTGGTCAGCAGTTGTTGAAGAAATGTTTCTTTTGCCAGCCAGGGAGAATTAAACATGAGAGAGGGGCAGAGGATGAAGCAGTGAGAAGAGAGAGAGAACTGCCTTTTCTCAGCATTCCTAGCAAAATCCCATGATAGAACTCTGATTGGACCAGACTAAGTCACTTGACCACCTCTAACCAGTCACCATAGCCAAGGAAGCCAAATGCTTAGCCATATTCATATAAATCCACATTTTTTTTTTAAGAACTACTTAGCTCCCCAAACAGGAGTCAGTGGCCCCTGGGAAGAAAGAAGGAGGGGTGGAAGTGGATGTTGGAGAGGCTGTTAAAAGAAACTTTAAAAAGGAACATTGGACTTGATCAAAATGCCGTCTAGGCATCTCTTGAGATGACCATGTATTGATTTTATCTTATTGGTGATGGTGGGTAACATAAATAGATACCCTAATAGTAAGGGTGCTTCCCAGGTGACACTCGTGGTAAAGAACCTGCCACCAGGGCAGGAGACGCAAGAGAGGCGAGTTCGATCTCTGGGTCGGGAAGATCCCCTGGAGGGGAGGGCGTGGCAACCCACTCCAGTATTCATGCCTAGAGATTCCCATGGACAGAGGAGCCTGGTGGGCTACAGTCCATAGGCTCGCAAAGAGTCAGACACGACTGAAGAGACTTAGCAGAGCACAGTGTCAGGGCAGAACAAAACCTGCTTCGCTATGCCCTGCGGAAGGACCAGAGGTTCTGCGAGAACCGCTTGTTTTCCTTCTGCTTCTCTTTATCCGTCTTCACTGCTGTGGGCTTCTCTGTCTCCTCAGCCCTCTGATACTGGTGTCCTCAGAGTTCTGTCTCTGGCCTCCTGCTCTGAGCGGTCACGTGGAAGCTCTCCTCTGAGATTCCTACTCGTGTATACCACAGCCTGACCAGCTGCATGGCCCAGAGACAGCTCCAGCTCCCCACGCCCAGCACAGAACTCATCAGCCCTCAAAGCCTGCTTGGCGTCTTGTATTCCTGACAACTCCAATCAGTCACTCACACCAAAGTCCTTGAACTTCCTCTCTTGACCCTCCCTTACACACACATGTCTCAGCTGATTTTACAATCTGTCGTAGCCTTGAGTCCATCCCCTTCTGTCCACCACCTTGCCCCTAGTGCAGGCACCCATCCCCCTTGTCTGCACAAGTCATTCTCAGACTTTAGTGAGCATCACAGTCACCTGGAGAGCCGGTCAGTTCATGCATTTCTGGGCCCACCCCCAGAGTTTCTGACTCAGCAGGTCTGGAGTGGCCTGAGGGGGTCCATTTCTAGTAAGTCCAGGTGAGGCTGCTGCTGGTGGTTCAGGAACAACACTTTGAGAACCACAGGGCTAGATCAATGCAGCAGCTGCTTTCTGGTTTCTGGTCCTCTGGCCTTGATGCCCTTACTCTATCCACACTTCAGCCAGAAAAAAACTAATGTTAATTGCTCAGTCATGTCCACCAGGTCTTTGTGATCCCATGGACTGTAGCCTGCCAGGCTTCTCTGTCCATGGAATTCTCCAGGCAAAAGTACCGGAGTGGGTAGCCATTCCCTTCTCCAAGGGATCTCCCCGACCCAGGGATCGAACCTGGGTCGCCTGCATTACAGGCAGGGTCTTTACCATCTGAGCTACCAGGGAAGTAGCTAAATACTAATCCAACAGTGCTACCCAAAGGGGTTGTAAGTCCAAGTTGCTCACCATGGCAAGGCTGTGAGCTGACTCCTTCCACCCTGGTCAGACTCACCATCCCCTCCCACAGACCCACGATGCCTGTGGTTGCCCATGGGAAGTCCGTTCTTTGCCATTCCTTTTGGTCCTCCATAGGCCTGAAATGCCCCTTCCAAGGTTTTTACCCATCTCATCCTCACGCCACCTTTTTCACTGAGCTCTCCTGTGATTTCCTGGAATTCTGCCTGAATTCCCAGCAGGAGCTTAATGCATCTTGCCTGAGTTCCCATAGCACCCCGCAGGTACCTCTGGCTTATTTCTTATCGCCATTATTGAATTGTTTGCCGAGTGCTGTGCTCTCAGATGAAGGTACTTAATGAGTACCGAGAGGTGAGAGCCCCAGGGCAGAAGGCGCAAGTGGGCAGAGCTTCAGAGCAAGAACAAGAGGGGGCTCTTGAGCTTCCTTTCCTCTGTCAGACAGGAGTGTGTTCTTCAGCCTGGTCTCCAGCCAAGAGAAGAGGGAGATGTGTGGGAATCCAAGATAGGCTGTGAGTTCAGACCACCTTTTTAAAGAAATGTACTTTGGTTGAGTAGAAAATGGTCTTTGGAGACTTATCTTTTGCTGTGCTTGGGAGTTTTCTGGTTTTTCCTCCCCCAGAGAACACATTCATTTTCTGCCCATTTCCCACTCTGGGTTTCTGGGAGGAGGAGGAGAGTGCTGCCCTGGACGCCCTTCCTCAGCTCAGCCACATGCCCATAAAGAGGTCACCCCCACCCACACAGTGTTCCCCTGTTGTCCTCTCTCAATCTTAAAAAGCACTGCTTTTTAAAAAGAAGTAAGGTTGTGGGTGTTGGCATCTTGACTTCTGATGGAAGCCAGCGTGGACCTGTAGGGACCTGCCCCTGCCCTAGACGTGGGTACCTTCATTAGTTAAAGGGAGGAGCGAAGGGCTGGGGGTGGAGGCTGGGGGCGTTTTCAGGATTTGCTCTGCTGGACTTGGGGTCAACTGTTCATATGCTGAGCTCCTAAAAATGTTGAGTTTCTCATCGTATAGTGCTTTACCTAGGATGTGAACTATGCATATGATGAATAACTATTTGGAAATCATTGTTTTTTGCCAACAAAGTAAATTTCTTTCTGAACAAAAGTGGACATTGCCGGGGTCCAGCCCCGGTGGATCCAGCGAATTCGAAGGGTGGACAGCGTTGGCGTGGAAAGACTTGTTTATTTATTAATATAAGATTAGATTAAGAAACTATAGTGTAGTAGGAAGATTAAGTGGAGGAAGAGGGCTGAATAGCTTGGTTTACATGGAAGACCAATAAAATTCCAGACAAGGAATTTGCACCATCTACGTTGGGCCACCGGCGCCTGCTTGAATATCTAAGGGTGCCTCGCCTTAAGCTCCCTTTCACGCGGGTCTTAACAGCCAGGGCAAGTAAGTAGACCTGGCGAGCCTCCGCGCCCCAGGTGGAGATTCAGCCTGAAATTAAAGAGCAGAGAGAGGGAAAGGGAGAGAAGAAGAGAGAGAGAAAGACACGGGGGGGAGCCAGATTCCCAAGAACCCAGACCGAGAGACTAGTTCGAGAAACTGGTCTGAGAAGGTGGTCCGAGAAGCTGGTCCCATCCTTTATTGTTCAGAAGGCCTTTTATACTTTTGATAAAACATGGAGATCAATGGGTAACACAAAATTATGTAGCGTTCGCAACCCAGATTCTTTCCGTATATCATTTTGTATACAAAAGGTCTCAGGTGATTTACATTATCTTCTGGCCAAGAGGCTTGTTAACACTTTTTGGCTCTCTTCCTTAATGAATGTTTATTTTTGTTTCCCCTGAAGTGTTTTTCTTTAATCTGCATCTCCTTAAAGCACTAAAGTTACATCTCTATAGAACAAAGGCTCAGTGGGTTATAACAAAGAAGGTACTTAACTAAAGATCTAATGTTGCTAATACAAGGTCTACTACTTGTTTTTCTATATACCAACTATATCTAAAAATAAAGGATATGAAAATTTGGCAGCAAGCATTGACTCAACAAATGAAACTTTTAGTCAGTCCTATTCTAAAGATTTTGACTCCTCAGAAGCTCCTACATTCCTAGGATGTTTTAAGCTTCCTGTGCCTCCTGCGGTCAGGAGGCCTCAAACAATCACATGCACAGCTGTACGAGTCCTGCAGGCAGGCTAGAAAGCCATCGGAGGGGTTTTTGGATTGAAACACTCTTTCAAATGCAGAAGACTAAAGCCCTGAATTGACTTTTTCCAGAGAATGTCAGAAGAGTGGAAAAGCAGAGCACAAAAACGGGCAGATTTTTGTTGGTGTACATGCTTAGGAATTTCCAGAGGGGTCCCTGAAGTCTGAGCACGCCTTGCGTATGTCAGCTTCCTTCCTCATGACCTTGTCACGGGCGGGATTCCTCACACTGGCTCCCGGCAGGACATTTTGTGGACGGCTTGTCATGAGTTTGTTACCTTTAAGTGGGATTTGTTGATGTGGGATAAGCTTTTAAACAGGAGTCAGCACTCCATGCGGAGAAGGCAATGGCACCCACTCCAGTGTTCTTGCCTGAATCCCAGGGATGGTGGAGCCTGGTGGGCTGCCGTCTATGGGGTCGCACAGAGTCGGACACGACTGAAGCGACTTAGCAGCAGCAGCAGCACTCCATGCAGATCCATCACCCCCAACAACTGTGCAGGCCATGGACTGAGGGTCTGACTGGGATGGTTGATCCAGCATGAGGGGCCCCGACACACCAGAGTCAGGAGAATGGGCATGATTTAGTTCTGGTGGGGTGCCAGAGGTGGCTGAAAATCCAGTTTTGTTTCATGGGCCCTGGGGGGCCTAGTGTGAGAGTCTTCTGGAGCCAAGCAGGGAGGCTGCTGGTTCTTTAAGGTGGTTCTAGCTTTTCAATGATGAAACTGAGGACAGAGGCGGCCTGCATAATTGAAATCCACAGGATATCTCTGAAATGCATATTTAGCAGATGGTTTCTGTTTTCTTGCCATCAAATCTATTTACCAGAACCGCTGACCACGTAGCAGAACTGACTGATTTGAATTCTGTCCTTCCCCAGTTTCCCCCACCTTCATTTAATGTTAAGGAGAAGGCATATAGCAGGATGGAAGGGCCTCAGAAAGGCTTGGGTTTTTCCACAGTCCGAGTAATTGCCTTCTGAACAATCAGAGATCAACGGTCTCTGCTTGTCCTCTGTTACACATGTGATTTTAAATGCTTGAAGTCATCTGGCTATTTCTATTATCAGTAATATCTCTAATAAAAGGAAGGAAGTTGGTTGAGGGATGTCACGTTTTGTGGTTGCCTTAAAATTCCTCTGTTCTCTGAGTCAGGCCCTGAATTTGACCTTTGGAGTCTGGGAATGGTGTTATGTTGACACACAGGCTGGGCCTGGGACGCTGCAGCTGAATTGCTAGCTTAATAAAAAGTCTGGTGCCTTGCTTCTTGCACGGCATGTATGATGCAAAGCCTTTTGATGTAAACATGGTACTGAAGTGTAATTAGGATTTTTTCCCTCTAAGCCCAATTCTCTCTAAGGCTTCATTGTGCTATGCTAGCTCCTTCCTGTCCTCACCATTTCATGAATTGTATTCTAGACCTTTCTCTACACGCCCCACCCAGCTTTTAATGCATAGTCTGTTTCAAACTGAGTTCTGATGGCTGTAGATCAAATGACTCCATTGTTTAACTAATTTCTCTCTTTCATCTGGTATTTCTGGGGAGTGCAGTGGTTTCTCCATCAGACTATGCCGGCCACATTTTCCATGGGTTGTATCTCTTGGCATTTGGGATGCCTTCTGCCTGTATTTTTAAAGTTTCTCTGAAGCACCGTTCCCGTGCTAGCCAGAGGGTGGTTCTGTCCTTGGTCACTGCGGTGTTTTCCAGGCCTGGTGGGATGTATCCTCCTCTCTCCCCTTGCCATGAAGGCTCACTGAGTGTAGTAGCAATTCTTCTTAACAGGAGCCTTGTCCGGAACAGGGACAGTGGAGAACAGACAGGGCAGGGATGGGGATGGCAGAGTCGTAAGACCCAGGGCTGGGGAGCCCATCACTGCATCTAGATATAATTGAACATGTAAATAAGACCATAACCTTCCTTCCACAAAAGGCAGGTATGGGCGTTAGTCTCAAAGCCAGCCCTCAGGTGAGCTGAGAGACCTGACTGGAGCTTGCATTTCTCTAGCTTAAAGGAAACGAGATTGCTGTAGCTGTTACAGGGGATGATGTCCATCGCGAGTGGGCCCTCAGTTCCCTCTTGTCTTACTGTGGCACGGAGCAGTTATTTACCTTGAGCAAGGTCCCCCGAGTTCCAGACCCATTTCCTAGCATTGCATTTTACCAAGTTTCAGGAAAACTCTATCCATATTCTGAAGAATTTTAAATACAGCATCTTGTTTTCCCAAATAAAGACTTTACTAGGGGGAAAAAGTATATGTGTTCTTATTTGCATAGTGACTACTTGCTCAATTAACCCCAAAACAGGCTTTTCCCATAAAATTAAATGTATTTTAAATTTATTTTTTGGTATTTAAGATAGCAACAAACCAGAAAGTATAGTTCAGTAAACACCAATGTACTCAATATTCACTGCTTTAAAAAAAATGAATGATCCATAATACTTGAAGTCCCTGAATATACCTCTTCCCTCACTAGCAGCGCCACTTTTCAACTGGGAATTTAGAACCATTTCTTTGTCCTGTTACACTCGTAAGCTTATACTCAGTATTGTTTTAAATATTTTAAAATCTTAAGCAGGATTCTGTGGTCTGTATTCTTCTATGACATTTTTTTACTTGATATTTGTGAGATCCCTTCATTTTGAATGGGTAGCGTTAGCTGTTTCATTTTCACTGTCATATAATTTCCAGTGTATGAATATTTCTCAACAGAAGTTTTTTGGTGATGGATGTTAATGAATGTGGATTAGGCTGTTTCCAAAAACTGGTTCTAAATCTGCTCCAAATGTTCTTGCAAGTGTCCTTCATCGAGCCTAGAGATCCATTCATGTAGTAGGTGGGTGATAGGTCACGTGTTAGCTTCACCTTTACTAGAAATCTCCAGAATGTTTTTCAGAGTGGCTGAACCATTTTACTCTCCCGGCAACAATGTTTGAGCTCCTGTGGGTCTCCTTCTTGCCATTGCTCGACAGTGTTTGACTTCTTAAATCTACTGTTCTGTTGATCAAAACAACAGCTGATTGTGACATGGTTATCTCATTGTAGTTTGAAATTTTTGTTTTCCTAATTACTAAATGTTGAGTGTCTCTTCATACTTGTATTTCCTGTTTTGTGCCTTTCTGTTTCAAATCTTTTGCCCAGCTTTCTTTCTGTTTGTGTTTTTATTGTTTTTAAGGATTTTGTTATGTTCCAGTTACTAATACTTGTTGGTTTCCTATATTGTAGATGTCATTTCTCAAATTGCTGCTGCTGCTAAGTCGCTTCAGTCGTGTCCGACTCTGTGCGACCCCATGGACGGAGGAGCCTGGTGGGCTGCCGTCCATGGGGTCACTCCAAGTTGGGCACAACTGAGCGACTTCACTTTCACTTTTCACTTTCCTGCATTGGGGAAGGAAATGGCAACCCACTCCAGTGTTCTTGCCTGGAGAATCCCAGGGACAGAGGAGCCTGGTGGACTGCAGTCCATGCGGGTCGCACAGAGTTGGACACGACTGAAGCGACTTCTCAAACTAGCACCTCTCTTTTTTTCTGTTTTATTAAAGTTTTTTGCTTTTACTTTTGGTGAATAGGAGGTTAAAATTTTAAAGCCAGATGGATCTTTTCTTTTATGGCTGTATATTTTGATAGTAGACATTTGTATGTCTGTATTTTTGTGATAAAACCTTACACTGCCAAATTAATATTCCAAACAGCAGAGCATTAAGTACAAAGTTGGTAGATCTGTCACTGACTGTGAGTATCTCATGACTATGAGTAATCTTCCATATATATAGTGTGTGTGTGTGTAACAAAAAAAGACTATGACATTTTTTAAATTTTGATTCTAATTTAGGGATCCTGTTGGTGTTTAGTCACTAAGTCGTGTCCAACCGTTTACAGCCCTGTGGACTGTAGCCCACCAGGATCCCCTGTCCGTGGGATTTCCCAGGCAAGAATACTGTAGTGGGCTGCCATTTCCTTCTCCAGGGGATCTTCCTGACCCAGGGATCGAACCCGCATCTGCTGCCTGACAGGTGGATTCTTTACCACGGAGCCACCAGAAATGTCCAGGGATACTGTTAGGGTGGCAGAATCATCAAACATGAAGGACTGTATCTTCGTCTTACCTAAGTGGTCATCTTGTATTTTTGGAGTGGGTTATCTGGAAAAAACCCTGTGGGTGTCTGGGTTCAAGCATGATGGCTGAGTCCAGGCAGACTTTGGTGCCTTCTGCCAGCTAAGTACTCCGTTGATATCTGTTGCATAATGAATATGTAAGAGCATCTGAAGTTAACAACAGATGTGTCTGCTTGGAAGAATAGACTAGTGGTTCTCAAATCTGGTTGCCATGGAGATTAATGCACGGGCCCCATCCACGCATGGGGAGATGCTAAGTCTCTTGGTTTGAAGTAGGACCCAGGCACTAATATATTTTAAAAGTTCTTCAGATACTTCTACTAGGAAGTCCAGGTTGAGAACTTCAGGTCAGAGAATTGGAGGCAGAAAGGGCAAGGGAGGGCTGAGACCACCTACTGGACTCAGAAAGGTCCACAAGGCAGTGGAACGTGGCTCGAATCAAAGCACAGTGAAGGCTGGAGGTTGGCGTGAGGTCAGGCTGATCATCCGGGCCTGTGGCTGAAAAGAGACAGAAGGAGCAAAGAAGCATTCTAGATGTTTGGAGGACAGTGGGCCAGGGAAGGGAGGTAGGACAAGCCAGGGGTTCCCAGGCTGGGGCAGGGCTGGGCCTGTGGACCCTGCAGTGCTGGTGCCTTTCTGACCAGAAGCCAGAGGGCAGGCCTCGGTTCATTTAAAAGGCACGAGTCAAATACAACCTTTGGCTTCCCATGGGTCAGAGGAGTAAAGAAAGACGTTTGGCCTGGGAATGGAGTGAAGACAGGGCTTCCCTTCTAGTTCAGTTCAGTTCAGTTGCTCAGCTATATTAGACTCTTTGCGACCCCATGGACTGCAGCACGCCAGGCCTCCCTGTCCATCGCCAACTCCCTGAATTTTCTCAAACTCATGTCCATCGTGTAGGTGATGTCATCCAACTATCTCATCCTCTGTTGTCCCCTTCTCCTCCTGCCTTCAGTCTTTCCCAGCATCAGGGTCTTTTCCAATGAGTCAGCTCTTCGCATCAGGTGGCCAAAGTATTGGAGCTTCAGCTCCAGCATCGGTCCTTCCAGTGAATATTCAGGGTTGACTTCCTTTAGGATGGACTAGTTGGATCTCTTTGCAGTCCAAGGGACTCTCAAGAGTCTTCTCCAACACCACAGTTCAAAAGCATCAATTCTTTGGCACTCAGCTTTCTTTATAGTCCAACTCTCACATTCATACAAGACTACTGGAAAAACCATAGCTTTGACTAGATGGACTTTCATTGGCAAAGTAATGTCTCTGCTTTTTAATATGCTGTCTAGGTTGGTCATAACTTTTCTTCCAAGGAGCAAGCGTCTTTTAGTTTCATGTCTGTAGTCACCATCTGCAGTGATTTTGGAGCCCCCAAAAATAAATAAAGAGGACCCCTTTAGAGATGTAAATACTATTTTAAAATTAGAGCCAACAGGGCAGCAGGCAGAATTGATTAAGGGCATTGAAAAGTAAAAATGATCTTTACAATGAAGCCCCCTTTTTGTGAAATGAAGTTGGTTTGGCCCTGAGCTATGTGTGTGTATTCACCTGTGCATGGACACTCAGTCCTGCAGGTGGCGGGGAGGATGGGATTCCCAAGGAGTTGCTGAAGTGGGGAGGATTCAGGCTCTGAGCTTGTTTCGGAAGACAGAAGCTATGGGAAGATCGGTACCCGCCCCAGACAGACACACAACACTCTGCTTTTGCTTCTTCATCCCGGTGGCAGCCCTGTTAGCAGCAGCTCAGGCTCCTGGGGTGTGAGCAGGGAATCACCAGGTGTTGGATCCATCTGCAAAACTGGAACAGAGTCCAGAAACCCATAGGAGAAATATGGGGAGTGCAGTCAGAACTGAGGCTTTACAATGTGGAGCACAATCAAAGAGCAGCGCACTGGGAGTCAGGAAAAATGGAGTCTCAGTCCTGACTCCGTTACTTCAAATCTATGTGATCTTAGGCAGTTTAGGTCAGGGCCACTTATTTATTGAGCACCAGCCTTGACTGAGCACTTTCTAGATGCTGGGGACAAAACTGTGGGAAAAAAAACAATGTCTGTGTCCTTCAAGACACTCACAACCTTTCCCAGGAGAAAGATATTTTAACCGGTAGTAAGATTAGTGCCCTGAAGCACGGGAGGAGCTGAGCAGAGAGTGTTGAGTCTTGCAGGGGTGCAGCTGGGCCTCGACGGCCTCCCGGGAGTTGGGGGCACGTGAGTGGCCCCTGAGCAGGCGTCAGCGGAGCAGATGTGGGAAGAAGGCCTTTCCAGGTCAACCATTTGGCCTGAATTCTCTCCTCCTCCTTGTTGGAGGGGAGCTCTAAAATCAGAATCCAAATTCTTTAACACTATTCCTGAAGCTGCCGAGAACTGTGGATGCCCGTGGCAGAGTGTGTGCTATGGTGACGGCCCGGCCACGTGAATGGCCTTGATTTCTTCCCAGACTCATTCTCTCGTCTGTTTGCCCTGCACCAGCTGGTTTTCTTCCTGGGAGTTCCCTCTCCTTTGAAATGAGTCCAAGCTGTGTGGGGACTGGGGGTAATTTTTTTTTTCTTAATCATTGTGGTACATTTTCCCCATTTGTTTTCACTGCTGACACTGTTTCCTACTCATAGCAGTGTCTTTGTTTCGTGTTTGCTAAATCTCTGTTCTTGACTATCCAGAAAGTGGGAAAACCAAACTTTTCTTTTTTCCTCCCAATTCATACATCTGATCCTGGTAATTCTCCCCTCAAAGCCTGCTGTGTGGTTGGTGCCTACAGAATCAAAAGGGATTTCCTTTCCAAAATCCTTTTAAGGATCTGACCCCAACATAGTCTTCCCCGTCACGCTCTGAAATCCAGTTTCTCTAGACCCGTGTCGTCTTCCCCACAAGCATCTTTGCATTCTTGCTTCTGTGCCTGCTTTCGGTGTTCCCGTGTCTGGAATTTCCTCTCCCAGCCCTGGTCTCTTCTTCCCATCCATGACCCACTTGTTTCCATCCTTCTTCGATCTTCGCTGTTGTCATTCCGTTGCTCAGTCATGTCCGAGTCTTTGCGACCCCATGGAGTGCAGCACGCCGGGCTCCCCTGTCCCTCACCAACTCCCGGAGCTTGCTCAAACTCATCTCCATCAAGTCAGTGATGCCATCCAACCATGTCATCCTCTGTCATCCACTTCTCCTGCCCTCAATCTTTCCCAGCATCAGAGTCTTTGGTCTCCCTAACCTTCAAAGCCAGAAAGATGATCTCGTTTCTCTCAACCTCAAAGCCTGAGGCGCAGTGTCTACCAATCAGAATTCTGTATCTCACCAAACTTTCCAACAAAAGCCAATGATAGAAATGGGCACATCAGCCAAGTCTGAAAGAGTGTCTCTCTCACAGACT
Organism: Capricornis sumatraensis; assembly: GCF_032405125.1. Lineage (NCBI taxonomy): Eukaryota > Metazoa > Chordata > Mammalia > Artiodactyla > Bovidae > Capricornis > Capricornis sumatraensis. The sequence continues at coordinate 92,208,910 of NC_091070.1, read as the reverse complement.
CTCTCAGAATGAAAAGGCATACTCCCAGTTGCATGTTCAGGGACCTAGGTTACTGGCTTGATTTCAGCCAAGATGAAAGTATTTACATCATAGAATCAGCAAATGCTAAAAAATAGGACTTTTCTATTTTCCTGAAGAGCCAACTCATCTGAGTGTGAACTGGTGACCCTGCTACGTGTCTACACGTATGTGTGTAGGTGACCGTGCGCTCGCGTGTGCACACGCGTATTTGACACACTGTTAATATTGGACTATTAGGAGTGCACCATTGGCCAGCAGAGCTTCCTCGTGAGGCAGAGGGGAGAGCGTGTGGTTGAGGTGGCTAGGAAGTGTGTCTCTCCTCTCCTCCTCTCCTCTTCAGAGCTGGAATTGTAATACCCATGACCCCACCTCCTTCTTGCTTCTGTGTCCTTGGCAAATGTGGTGACTTCCTGGAATCAGAGCTAATATGCTAACTGAGGATCTGTGTATCTGCAGTTGCTTACAGTTCAATCTCTGAAGTAGAGAATCTTGGCTCGGCTACACAGACATTGGCTACAGACGCAGAGGCCTCCAGGCTGGTGCCAAGGGCGACCTGTGTTCCCAGGGAGGCGGCCCAGGGACGTGGGGCTGGGGGTGGGGCTGGGTGGAGATGGGAGAGAGACGCCTTGGAGCTCAGCAATGCTGCCAGGCCTCTGCCAGGCTCGGCCTCAGATGCCAGCCTCCAGCCAACCTGGGTTAGGTAGAGGTTACCATGCTGGATGCAGGCAGGGAACTCTTGTGGCTCTGGAGAAAGCTGGAGGGCCTTTCCTATCTGACAGCAAGAAAAAGATCTTCTAAGTTGAGGGTTGCTCCTGAATCTCCGTGCAGTTGCTCAGTGGCCGTGGCCTGCCTCTTGCCAAGGTCGCTCACATGAAAGGGCTCAGCTCAGGGCTGGGGCCATGGGGCTCCCAAAGTCATCACGTGCTTTCCTGGCAGAGTTGAAGATGGCCCATTTAATGACCTCATGCCCATCTTGGTTCCTTCAGAGTATGTAGGCGTGTGTGCATTTAGGGGACAGTCTCTGCTCTTCCCTCAATCCCTTAGCCTTCCAATGTGAGTCACTTTATTTTATTCCTTTTAAACTCTTGTTGATTTCTCACTTTATCTATCTTCCGTCCCTGGGTGTCCCTCTTCAGGGCCAGTTTTGCTGGAACAACCACAGGAGGCCTTGTTGGGAGGGGGGTTCCTGTGTGTGGTAGAGGCAGTCTACCCAGCAGACATCACAGAGAGTGCAGAGATAGCTTAGGTTATCAATCAGATCTATCTGTCTGTACCAAGCTGGTTTCACTTCTTAATCATTAACTTTTTAGTAGGATTCTGGCAGTTGCACTATTTTTGAAGAGGCGTGTCTCTTTTAGACCAAAAACAAGCAAAACTGCTCTCAGGGTGAAGCTGCATAGGGGGCCAGAGTCCCAGTGATGCAGGAAGCCTGGTGACACTCCTCTTCCAGTCGATTCTGGGGCTGCACACGCATGCTGGGCCCGGGTATCAGTATAGATACCTTGCAGGATGTAGCTCTGCCTCAGTTCAGTTCAGTCACTCGACCATGTCCGACTCTTCGCGACCCCATGGACTGCAGAATGTTGGCAGTTCATGGTCAGGCGTTGGAGAAGATTCACACCATGCCCACCGAAAGTTAAAGGGCAAGAAAGGGAGGTATTTAGTCTTCAAAGTCTAATTTAAAGAAAGTTCTGCCTTGTCGTTTACCTGATAAAGCCTCCTCTGACCCTCGGGTCCCTGTGATGACTCCTGTGAACTCTGAAGGTGTCCCATCCGACTCACGGGGGCCAAGCTAGTGTGTTGATTGCAGGAAAAGCTGCCAAGCAGAGGCAGAACACTGCATCCTCTTAGAGAAGAACACATCTGGACCCATGGAGATGAGGCAGAACCTTCAGTCCAGTAGTTTAAAATGAAGATACGTCTCTGCTCTCTGCTTGCAGCCAAAGGCAGTTGTGTGGTGTGGGCCAGTGAGCACCCAGGCTCGTTCCTGGCGTCGTGGGGCAGAGTTCAGCTTCTTGCAGTTGTGGTGTGGGGTCACTCATTTCATTTGAGGAAGTGCAACTGAAATGGATAATTTAGTCATGATCCACACAGATAAGAGTGAGCTGTGTATTCCTTACATTAAAACATGAAGATAAAAAATAAGATCTCAATATGGGAAAAGCTGTTAAAACCATCGAAATGCTTTAGCTTCCACATATGAGAGAAATTTTTACTCTTTAGAAATTTCAGAGGAGTAACAGCCTGGCACCATGTGCAGCATAGTAGGTGCTCAGTAAATAATCCATTTTTTCTCCCATAGAAAGAGTAAGGAATAATAAGTGCTTATTGTAAAAAGCCATACACTTAAAAGAAAAATAACCTGAAATCCCACCAGTTAGCATTTGGGGATATATCCTCCCAGACATTTCAAAGCATATAAATGTATGTGTACTTTTACAAAATCAGAACTGTATTGTACAGGATGTTTTAGCAACTGTCTCCATGTCATTAACTTGGATCCTTTTATTTAGCGGCAGAGGAGCATGATATAATATCCAGTGTCAGGAAAAATGTGTCAATTCCTGTATCTTGTGACTCAACACATCTCACGTGCTTTTTTCTTGTTTTTTTTTTTTTTTTTTTTTAGCAGGTTTCTTCTGCGGAGGTACGCATCGGGCCCATGAGATTGACACAGGATCCTATCCAGGTACACCTCTGTTCCTCTTAGGGGCTCGGTTTACAGAGAAGTAGTTATAGGAGCCCCATCTGAGGGGCTCGCCTCATCTACAGCAGATGCCACCCTTGCTCTGAGATGCACACCCAGGCATCCATACATGGGTGTGTGTGTGTGTGTGTGTGTGTGTGTGTGTCTGTGTGCAAACACTTGTTTTTATTAATGTCATACTTGACATATCAGATTGGTTTCTTGAAGAAAACACTACCCCATTTGGAGTATGATATGATAGGTAAATTGATTGCATGGTGGGTTGTAAGGAACTACAATGCTTCACCAAAAAAACGTGTCTATTCTACATGCCGCTCCTGCAGCTGGAAAGAGAAGAAGCCATGAGCGGTAAAGGGCAGGCTTTGCCATGAGCCGCAGCTGGATGGGAACCCTGGATCTGCCCTTTCCAGCTGTGTGACCTTGGATGTATTGCTTCACTTCTCTACCCAGTAAAGAAGTCTGTAACGTGGAGATGGTGATGCCTCCCTCTTAGGAAATTATGAGTTTCCGAAGTTCAGTGAAATAACCATCAAGTGCTTGGGACACTGCCTGGCAGCGGAAGGTGCTCAGGGATGATAACTGTTGTCCTGTGTGTCTTGGGCCAGGCAGCCTACTGGGCTCTTAGACACCAAGGCTACCATCTACAGGGAGAGAAGGGCCTAACTGCGCACTAACTTCCCTCTAACTGACAGCGACTGTGTCCTCCCCACAGCCCCTCCAGCTTCACGGGCACCCTGTGGGAGACAGGTCTGAGAGGGGTGTGTTAGGGCCTCATCTACGTCTGCATCTTCCTGCTAAGGCCTACGTGGGCCACCTTTCTCCTTGTGAAACTGTCGCGTTTTAGCACCCGTTTGTTCTGCGCTCCCGACAAGTAAACATGCAGGAAACATGTAAACAAACCAGTTAACATGTAGATGAAAGTGAAAAACCAACCAGAGAAATGCACTGTTTGATTTATGAGCGATTGGGAAAGAAAACAGCTTAGTGTTTCTTGGAAAAGGAAATGCAAATCTGGGGCAGGGGGAGTGAAACAAGAGATTTAAGTTTGGGAAAACTGGATGAAACAAATTTAGGAGCAGAGAGAGAGGGAGTGAGAATTTATTAAAATAAACATAAGCCCCAACTATTTATATAGAATACAAACAAGTGGAAAATTCCAGTATTCATCCTAGGGGCATGGGACTTTGTAGTCCATTTTGAATAAAGGCAGTGACAAAGGTTCTGATATCAGTATTTATTCCCAAAGTAATATCCACACTCTTTCTTGGAATTCATGTGGTTTCAGATCAGTTAACTTAGTTTACCTTCATTTTTCACCCTGTGCTCTACTGGCAATGAATGCTCATGATAAGGACATCTCATTCTTTTAAAATACTGTGATTTTTGTTATGTTTGTTAAAATGTGAAGTGTTTCAAATACTCATAAAAGTACATGTGTCTCCCCATACCCACTTTTATCAAATATGCAAATTTTACCAAGTATGATAAATTTATTTTATCAAGGATGTCCTATTTGTTTGAGCTCATTTTAGAAACAAGAGATTACAGATACTTTAGAAACTCTATTGTTTCCCTTTGCCCTCCTCTCTCTTCCTTAAAAGTAACCACTGTTTGGAGATTGACTATGATGGATATTTGTGTATGTCTTCTGCATATCTGTGTATCCATTAACACTTTGTTTTGAATAACTTAAATTTTATTTGAAATTGTCATGCAGTAGTCATCATTCTGAAATTTTTTTTTCATCATTTAGTGTGATACCTAAGAATCTGTCACCTAATCTAAGGTAGCAAAGATTTACTCCTTTGTTTTTTTCCAAGAGTTTTGTAATTTTACGAGTTAGCTCTCTGATCCATTTTGACTTAATTTTTGTATATGGTGTGAGGTAGGGCTTCATTCTTTTGCATATGGATGTCTGGTTGTGCAGCAGCATTTGTTAAAAAGAATGTTCCTTCCACCGTGGAGTTGTCTTGGTACCGTTTCCTAAAATCATATGGCTTTAATTGTGAAGGTTTATTTCTGGATTCTCAAGTCTATTTCACTGATATATGTCTGTACACACTGCTTTGATTTCTGTAGCTTTGAAGTGTGAATCCCCTTTCTTATTTTTTAAGATTGTTTTTGCTGAGTCCCTTGCATCTTCCTACCATTTTCAAGACCAACTTGTTAATTTGGGGAGGGGAGGACCAGCTGGGATTTTGATAGTGATTGCAATAAATCTGTAGATCAGTTTGGGGACTATTGCTATATTAACCATTTAGTCTTCTAATCCATTAATATGTTTTTCTGTTTATTTAGATTTTCTTTAATTTTTTCATCACTGTCTTGTAGTTTTTAGTGAATGTGTTTCCTATTTTTGTTATATTTATTCCTGAAATATTTTATTTACTTGGTACTATGGCAAATGGAATTGTTTCCTCACTTTCATTTTGGGTTCATTGTTAATATATAGAAACAAAATTTATTTTTGTATGTTGTTCTTGTACCTTGCAATCTTGCTGAACTTATTAGCTTTTATATTTTTGTGAATTTTTAAAGGTTTTCTATATACAAAATCAAATCATTACTACTTTCTTCCCAATCTGAATGCCTTTTACTATTTGCCTAATGTCCTCTTGAACCTTCAAAACAAGTGTATTTAGTTTTATAAGATACATCCAGATCTGTGTTTAGTTTTATAAGATATATGCAGATCTTTTCTTAAAGCTCTACCATTTTGCACTTCTATAAGCGGTGTGAGTTCTGATTACTCCAAATCCTTGGTAATATATGTCTCAGTCTTCTAATTTCAGCTCATCTACTAGGTGAGTAGCACTGACTTATGGTAACATAATTTGCATTTCTCCATGACTCATAATGTTAGGCCAATTCTTAATTTGCTGCTTGGCCATTTGAAAAATCTTGTATGAATGTTTAGTTAAGTCTTCGGCTCCTTTTTAGTTGGGTTGACTTTTTAAAAATTAGTGCGTTGTGGTAATTCTTTACATATTCTTGTCCAAGTCCTCTGTCAAATTTTGAGAATATTTTCTTCTAAACCCATATCTAGAGTTTCACTATTACTATCATCTTTAATCCCAGGTTGAAGATTACTTGTTTTCTTCTGGGAACTTTGTTGTTAAATTTTAATTTAGATCTATAACTCAAGTTCCCTTTTAGGTATGGTGTAGTAAAGAGGTTAAGGCTCCTTCCCTCTCCATACTGGATGGTGGTGGTGCTTTAGTCGCTAAGTCACGTCCAGCTCTTGGGACCTCGTGGACTGTAGCCCTGCAGGCTCCTCTGTCCAGGGGATTCTCCAGGCAAGAATACTGGAGTGAGAAGCCATTTCCTCCTCCAGGGGATCTTCCCAACCTAGGGATCAAACCTGGGTCTCCTGCATTGCAGACGAATTCTTTACTGACTGAGCCACCCCGGGAAGCCCCATTATTCTAGCTCTATTTGTTGAAATGACTATTCCTTGCTCCACTGAATTATCACTTGATGCCTTTGTTACTGATTCTTTGATACTTGTTGCAACTTGTTTGGCAGCCAGTAAGTAATGTAGCCAGTTATTAAATTTTCCACACAAAACTTTTAAGAAGATATATTCCTGTTTCTGGAAGACAGGCTTCTATATCTGTGAAATTAATTCACCTTTATTAATGATGCTATTCAAACCACTTCTATCTTAACTTTCTGTGTTGTGTCAGTTTCTGTTGTAATGGATATGTCAGTAGCCTCAATATTTTTTAAAATATTTTCTGATGTTTTGAATCTGCCGTGTTAATCTGTATCCAAGTTCTAGATTTGTGTATGTTCTTGATAACTGATGCTTTTATATTTTGTCCCTCTTTAAACTTCTACCTTAATTTATATTTTATTTGTTGGTAATATGGTTTCTTTAGTTAATGTTTTCCTGATATACCTTTTTGTATCTTTTCACTGTCAGTTTTATTTATAACTTTATGTTCAATGTCCCTCTTATACGGAACACATAGTTTTAATTTTCTAAAACCTATTCTGATAAATAACTTTAATAAGTAAGTTTAATCTGGTTATATTGAGTGTGATTACTGACATAATTAGTCTCCTTTTGTATTTTCTATTTTATTCCCCTTTTCCCCTTGTTTCTACTCTTTGTTAAAATGGTTTTCAAAAAATTACCTTTTTACTTTCTCTGTTTTAGAAGGTTTAAGTTAGTCTCCTACTTTAGCGGTTTTCCTTAAATTACTTTTAATATGTTTGCTTAGCAGTCAAATTTTGTAACGAAGTCTCAAGTATACTATATTTCTGTCCTCTGAAGTATGATATAGTCCTTTGCAGTATTTAAATATTCTATAATAGCCTCAGTTGTCTGTAATTTTGGACTTACATTTGGTATGTTGAAGCATAATAAAACATTTTAAATTTGTGCTCATAAGCTGTGAAATATAGTAGCTAAAAAAATTAATGCCACGAATCCATCAGCCAGCATAAGAGGTGGGATGGTTCCAGTGGTACCATGTACCTGCCTGATTCCTGTCCCATGTGTTTGGGCCCTGTGACAGCAGCTAAAAGTAGTCAAGAGTCCCTCTCTGAATGAGGGGCGGAATAATTAAGAAAACTCTTTTTTAAAAAATAAGCTCAACTTAGAACTAAGGATGCTTTTACTCCTGGGTCTCATTCAAGCGTAATTTTAGGCGCTGATCCATCCAGTTCAAGTCCATATGCTCAAGACTCCACAGCAGGTGTTATCCGGAGGAAGGGAGCCACAGGTTGACCCCTGACCGCCCAGGGAGTCTGGCTGGTTTTTCAATTGTCTTTTACATTCTCACTGGAAGGGCAGTGATATCTAATCAAGTGTTCTTGTGCTTCTGATACTGTCATTGCAACCGTCTTAGAAAGGGCCTAGAATCTTAGTTTTTACATTTTATTTCTTGGAGAAAAAAAATACCTGCTCTGTAATTTCACTGCCTTGCTGAAAATGTTAACTGTGTCAGCCGGAGCCCGTAGGACTTGGGAGGAACTTACTTGACAAGCATATTCCAAGATGTGGTTGCTTTGGAGGGTGCATTTCTGAGGTCACTGGGGGGAATTTGCTCCCATGTGGTGGCCAGGCAGTGTGACGTGGGCTGGTGGAGTACTGTCGGGGTGGAGTGGGCAAATGTGCCTTGCAGAGGTGTAGAGGACAGCTCTCCTGGGTGAGTGCCTGTGACTCACGGCAGGGCATGTTTTCCAGTCTTGGCGAAAAAGAAAAGTAGGGGGAATATTATGAGGCAATAGATTTTTATCAACATGATGCCATCTGGAAACCAAGAGGCCCTTCCTTTGTCAATGCCTGGAGCGTATTCACTTTCCAGTGTGTGGAATTATTTCTGTTTAGACTGCTGCCGCCCCCACCCCTCAGACTGAGCCTTGCAGCTGGTCTTGGAAGCAGATCCTGACTGCTGTGACCTGAGCATTCTCCCAGCAAGACAGCAGTTTCCTTTAAAACTTATACTTCCATATTGTGAGGACATGGATCTTATTTTCCCCCCCGGAACCATTATATATTGGAGACTTTATCTGGCAATCCTTTGGCCTTGTGGGCAGCTGGTCTTGACACATTAAGTGATGGAGTGATGGAAACGTTCAGCTTCAGTAACTCCCTGTGGTCAGCGTCTTCTCTCCTGTCTGTCTTGATTGCTGGCACCAGGAGTGTCCTCTACCCAGCCAGTTTCACGGAACCACAGAGTTGTTAGGGATTTTAGTTGTTAGGTTCCAGCATTTCGGGGGTAAAATCAGAGCATGTTACTTATGATTATACAAGCTTGAGGCTCAGGTCAACCACAGTTCAGATCTTGTTAGCTGATGACTTGGGTGTGTCTCTTAACCATTCCATACCTCAGTTCCCACATCTGTAAGTAGGGATGATGCCCACCTCCAAAGAAAGATTTGTGAAAGGGTTACTAAATGAGGTAGTGTATTTAAAGTCCTTTCAGTAGGCTGGCCCTTAAATTCTCATCAAACTATAGCTACTTGAAAAAGCCCTCACTTTGCATAGTTCCAGTATACACAAATTTCAGAGTTTAGTCAACATCAGATAACCAAAAAGATGTATTAGACAAGGTATATGAGCGTCACTTTCCTAGGGACATTTAAGGAAAGCTCCCAAACTGTTTTCTCCAAATGAATCAACCCCACCTATGATCACATTGGCCAGTTGTTCAGTAACCACTTAATACACGTGGTCTACTCTTAGGAGCTCCTTGTTCCCTGGCTTTTGCTTAAAGCCAAACCAAGTGTTCTGGAAATTAGATGTTTAATTGTGGACATTGACAATCCATTTGGAGACATGTAGGCATATCCTTTCTAGAAAGAACACTAATAATGATGAACATGTACACTGTCTGCAAGTTAAGGAAAAGTTAGAGTTTGTTTTTTTCATCTTTTTCATGATTATATCGTTTCATTCTCATTTAACTGTCAAAGACAGCTTATTGCTGTCCTCTGAAAGATAGTTTTTCGGACCTTCTTGATAAAACATGTCATAGGAATGGTTATAATACTTCCAACACAGCCCAGGGACATCAGAAAGATCACTGAAGGAGGAGCTGGGGATTATGGGTCTAGCTCTGCTTTGCTCAGGGAAGTTGCTGCCCTCATCTGTTGAATGGGTGATGGTGGGTCACCCCCAGAGTCCCTTCCTGCCCTGAAAACTCCTGAGAGTCATAGTCCCTGTTCCTGTCATTGCCTCTAGGACACCCCCCAGGTCACCTGCTGTCTGGCTGCTACCCCTCTGCAATCTCTTACACCAGACCCCCGCACTTATTCCCTGGACCCTGCCCTGTGTTATCCATTACTTCGTCAATCGGGCTTGGGTTGAAAGATGATTTAAACTTTGCAATTCCAAAAAATGTAGGTAGAAATCGAGGGAGGCCCAGCCTGACATTTTGAGGTTTTCATTGCTACATTTGAAAAGCCATACCCCAATGGCACAGCAGATAAAAAAATCGGCCTGCAGTGCAGGAGACACAAGAGACATGGGTTCAGTCCCAGGGTCAGGAAGATCCCCTGGAGGAAGGCATGGCAACCCACTTCAGTGTTCTTGCCTGGAGAATCCCCATGGATAGAGGAGCCTGGCAGGGTACGGTCCACGGGGTCACAAAGAGTCAGACATGACTGAGCGACTGAGCACCCAGGACACACAAGTAGCCTTCACTTTGCACAGTTTCAGTATACACAGACTAGGTTTAACTAATGCCTGGTCACAAAGATTGCAGTCACATTGGTGTTTGAACTGTGATAACTGCATCAAGTTGCTACAAACTTTTCTGATAGTCTTCAGTCCACAAGTCATTACATAAATTACAAATGTGCAGCATGATCAGAGACAGATGTGCAGCCTGGACAGTGACAATCTCAAGGCTTGTTTCACAGTCTCTGGTCAAGCAAAGTGTGCCCCTTTATTTCTCTCTGATAACCTACATGACATTACTCAAAAGCTGATGATCGAAAGAGGAAGGTGGCCGCCCGGAATGAAAGCATAGTAAAGAAATGGAAGGTGACAATGCCAGAAGTGAAACGGCAGGGTAAATGGAGCTAGAGGAGAAAGCTGGCTGGCAGGGCTCACAGCGCTGCCAGTGAGATATTCCAGCGTGTAGCCAGGGGATGTTAGTCTCAGCGCAAGTTTATTGAGCTAAGTGAAGAAAGTGGTTGTGATGAAAAGGATGAAATATCACAGATGAAGTGATGCCAACAGGAAACTGCACGTTCATTAAAGGAACTCCGGGACATTTCATGACATTGAAAGTACAGAGGATAAAATGTTGGCAGTTTATCCAGACGTAGGAGTTTATAATTCACCAAGGCATAAGGAGGCTCATATAGTTTATACAGCGGGAAGAAGGCGAGCAAACTACTCAGTAAGCTGGAGAAACTTCAGAGTCTCAGTTTCTAGTGTTTCAAAGAAAGTGCACTGGATAGGTGTTAGTTTTACATGTTTCATTTCCCTGTACACTTATAACCAATGGTAAAGTTTTTGTATGTTTTGACAAAATTTCTGAATGCCATAGAACAGTAGTTGCGACCATTCTTCATTCAGTTTGCTTCGCATGGCCGTTTGTATGGTCTGGCGCTACCGTGCAGAGTGGGCACTGCCTGTGTATGTGTTCCGATCCTGGACAAAACCCAAGCTGGCCAAGACCTGCTCCAGAGGAAGGCGTTTCCTCGTTGTCCCAGGCTTCACCACAGGGTTGCTTTCAGTTCTCTTCTGCTGGGTTTGCAGTCGCGCATGAGGTTGGTGTAACGAAACTGCTTCCTTCTCCCCGTTGTGCTGTGCGTGGACTCTTTCCCTGGAGGCCCTGCCCGCGCTCTGGCTTTGGTTGCTGGCCAGCTGTGCACCCCTCATGCTTATCTGCTTACCTGAACGTGCCCCTGCCTGGGCCCGGGGGTGGACACTGGAGTCTGGCTGTCTCCATCAGCTTCTTCCTCCCAGGTCTTATATCTTATGCGAGAGATCAACAAAAGTATTCTTCAAAGGAATGTTCCACATACTATTTAGAGCAGGTGAGAGTGAGTTTACTTTTACTCTATAAATAAAAAGCAATATCCTTTTTTTAATTTACATTTTTTGCCCACACTGTGCGGCATGTGGGATCTTAGTGCCCTGATCAGGGATTGAACCTGTGCCCTCTGCATTGGAAGGCAGAGGACCGCCAGAGAAGTCCCAAGTTCGGCTATATGCTTTCATTAATTATTTTGTAAAAATCATTTTAAACATAAAAATCATTTAATAATCATCCCTTTAAAAATCACTTTAAGGGATTTGCCTCAATGAATGGTCGGTAAACATTTACACATTGACATGTTTAATAAGAAACTAAATACTGATACATAAAATGATAAGTTTGAAGAGGGACTGTATCACATAAGGTTTTTTAGGGGTTGCATTCTTTGGTTTCATGCATTGGAGAGGGAAATGGCAACCCACTCCAGTATTCTTGCCTGGAGAGTCCCAGGGACGGGGGAGCCTGGTGGGCTGCTGTCTACGGGGTCGCAGAGTTGGCCACGACTGAAGCAACTTAGCAGCAGCAGCAGCAGCATTCTTTGGTTTGGAGTAACAGTTGCCTTTCACAAAATAGTAAATGAATAAGAAATATATTAGTATATTTTTTTTCCCCAGAATCCAAGGAAGAATTGAAAGCCATGATTTAGAAAGGGTGGTAGTCAGCCATTTCTGAGTATTTTGACAGAAGGAATTTGAGGTTCTTCCTTCAATCTCTCTATATTAATGGCCCATGGGTCCTAATTCTCAGCCTCTGTGTCTCTCTGTTCAAATTTCAAATTCCCAAAAACAACATTATTATCCCAGCTGTGGCCTAGGAGATAGGGGCAGAGAGTATAACTTTGGTAACTCGCCGTCTTCCTAGAGAAAATAGAATTTTCCAGATAGGCAGACCTTAACAACAATGTCATGGCTATAGTACTTTAAAATATATATATTTTTTAATTGCCATAGATTTTCACTTTGCTTAGGAATTGAATCATTGAAAAGTAGTCTTTCTGAATTAATCTTTTATAAATGGAAAGAATTTTGAATAGCACCTAGAGAGATGTTTCTAGTGAGCACTTTTATGAGTATTCTTGTTTCAGTATGTAGACTTTAGTATTTAATCAGGCAGGGTGAAGCCAACAGCATAGGAGCTACTGTCATTGAAACAGAGTTAATTCCTCACAGTTCCCGGGAGGAGGGGGCAGGCCGCGCGGGACCACAGAGGGAAGCACAGAGGCCGGCTGGAGCGTGAGGGTCAAAGCGTGGGCAGGGGCTGTGGTTATGCTCTCTGTGCGAAGCGGTGAGGCAGGGATGGCAGGGTAGACAGGTTTGACTGGCTGAATCACTCATGAGACCTGTTGGGCAGAAGGACTGTCCCTAGTTGCCTGGTACCTGGCCCTGGAGTGACTTAGGACAGGTAGATAGTGGTCCAGAGGGTTAGCGAGTGGTAGGGGTGGTAGGAGCCCACTCTGGATTGGTTTGCATATGGAAAATGCATTCCTAGGCAAGTCCGTGGCTTTCTCTAGGCATCGGAGAACTGGCTAGCCCTCAGGGGCATCTCTCCAGAGTCAGCAAGGCTCCAGACATCAAAGCATTAGAAATGCAGAGGCTAACCTGGCTGAGACTCTGCACTCCCAATGCAGGGGGCTCAGGTTTGACCCCTGGTCAGGGAACTAGATCCCACATGCCACAGCTAAGAGTTCACATGCCGCCACTTAAGATCCCGAATGCCACAACTAAGACCCAACACAGCCAAATAAAAAAAAAAAAAAATTAAGGCGTGATTAATACAAGTCCCTACATGTTCAGTTGGTTTGTAAGTTTCCATGTGAAATCCAGCATAACTTCCCAAAGTGGCTACAAGGCATTACACAACGGAGCCCTCTGCTGTGACCTCCACTTCCTGTCCCTCTCTTTTGCCCTCCCCCCCGTCACACTGGCTTCCTTGCAGTTCTTGAACGCATCAGCCATGCATCCCGCTGAAGGGACCAGTGGGTCTGTTCCCTCTTTGTGGGATGATTTATCTCCAGTGGTCATTTTGACTTTTCCATCTTCTTTGGGCATCTGCTCATATGTCACTTCCTCGGTGAGGCTTACCCTAAGCACCCTACTTAATACTGCTCCCAGCAGCCTCTACTGTTTCACCTAGCACTTACCACTTTCAGCATTCCATATCATTTGTTTATTTATTATGCCTGTCGTTTGAGGTCAAGAGGTCATATTTATTTTGTTAGCATACTCTAAGCAATAAAAAATCATGTCTACACATAGTAGGTGCTCAAGAATATTTGAATAATGACATTATTTTTCCAAGAGTGGAGCACTCCAGTCTTTTAAGGACACATAAGACATCAGAGATTAGCACCTGTATCCGTGGCCAATATGGGGATACAGTTAGGGTCTTATTGCATTAGTCAAATGTTGTTGTTTAGTTGCTAAGTCATGTTCGACTCTTTTGCAACCCCGTAGACTCTAGACCGTCAGTCTCCTCTGTCCATGAGATTTCCCAGGCGAGAATATTGGAGTGGGTAGCCATTTCCTTCTCTGGGGGATCTTCCTCACCCAGGGGTCCAACTCATGTCTCCTGCATTGCAGGCGGACTCTTCACCACTGAGCCACTAGGGAAGCATTAGTTAAATACTGAGGCATAAATGTATAAAGGAAACATAAAGTGTTGAGGTTCTTGCTTAGCAATCATTATTCAGCCAGACAGATGGGACAAGAGGTTCAGTCACCTTCCCTGACGTTTAGCCTTTGCATATTGAGTTTCTCATGCTAATACCACAGCTACATCAAGTTAAAGGCCGGTGACTTTTTGTACAAACCAATTTATTCTACCTGATTTTTTTCACTGTAGCTCCATTGTTAATAGTTCCATTTGAAGGCTTTCTTTTCACTAGCAAGATCCGGAAGGCTGCGTCCCTCGCTTCCCTTGGAAGAGCTGCCTCCCACTTCTTTCCAGGGGTAGGTCTGTAGCAAAGGTTCTGGGGGATAGCCTGGCCTGAGGACTGACAGACCCTTGCCCACGGTGAGCCATGAAGAAGGGTAGCTGCCTCATGTGTTACTGGCATGTGATTTCAAGCCATGTGCTGAAAGAAAATATCAAAATCATGCTGAAAAACGTGATTTCTCTTCTGGAATCATGGTATTTGAGAAAACAGGAAATGATTCAAGCAGTGTAGAACAACTGACATTTATGATGCATTCAGATGTTAAATGATAAAGGATTATTAAATGACGACCCACTCCAGTGTTCTTGCCTGGAGAATCCCAGGGACAGGGGTGCCTGGTGGGCTGCCGTCCATGGGGTTGCACAGAGTCGGACACGACTGAAGCGACTTAGCAGCAGCAGCAGCAGGTATAAAATGGTGTTGTGGTTTTCTCTTTTTAGAAAAGTTTTTTTTTCTTTAATAGATGCATACGGGTGAAATATGTGGGCTTTGCTGTAAACTAATACAAGAGTTGGAAAGTGGGTAGGGAAAGCATTGAGGTCCATTGGCCAGGAGCTGCTTACTGCTGAAACTGGGTGATGGAACCATGAGAGTCATCATACTGTTATTTTCGGTATTGTGTATATTGTCAGTTTTCAGTTAGTGAAGGATTTTTTAAAATGTAGTGGTAATTATTGATCAATTTGTCTTCTTTCTGATTTTAAGTGGAACACATTCACCCTTTCATTGTGAAGATTGGTATTGACTCTGGGCTTAAAGGACCAGAAACTTCCCTTCTGTTCGTAATTGTTTAAATGAGAACTGAATGGTGAAGAATGTTAAATGCTTATCAGTATCCGGAGACTATTAATATATGTACTTCTTATTCAGTCTGTTGCCGTGACATAGTCTTACTCCAGTTGACAGTAAAAGCCCTCTTGCGTTTTACAGAAACCCTGTGCGCAGTCATCCAGTCACTCAGGTACCAAGTGCTGCCCCGGCAGAGGGTCACAGCAGGAGCAAGTCAGGCAGGTCTTCCCTGCCCCAAACTCAATTCTAGTGGGGAAGGGAGACCATAAACAAACAAATGAACAAGCTCAGGTGCTGGTGTAGCCATCTCTGGCGTTGTGGCCCCCAGGGGATCAGGGTTCCAGCGCCCAGGGAATGATGAGGGCACGTGGGTGGTGGTAAGCATTGCCGTCTTCTTTCCAGGGAGTGGGGCTGCACTTGCCCGTGAAGAAAAAAAGAGGCCTGCTTCCTCACCTTGGCTCCAGTAGCTTCACATTTCATGACTGTTCTTTCCAGATTCAGCAAGTGCTGGATGTTGCAACTAGTTTTTGAGGATGTTTTGAGTTCCCATCCCTTTTGCGTCTGTAAAGATTTACATGCTAAGTTTGGAGAGGCGGCTTCTAGGTACCTCAGGCAAACCCCAACTGCCCTGACCCCAAATACATGTACGTGGGAACCACAGGCTAACCTATGTTGATGGGCCTGTTGCCCCCAAATACATGTACGTGGGAACCACAGGCTAACCTATGTTGATGGGCCTGTTGCCGTTTTACTGATCAGTCCATTTGAAGACAGAGCCACTTAGGAAATCATAAATGGGTAGCAGCCACCAACAGTGGTGGAGCTTGTCTTCTGTGCTCACTCAGGCCTCCCAGCTAGCTTACACGGCACTGTTTTTAGCACATCTGATATTGGGGAAGCTGTAGGCTGGAGATGCTCTGCCTTGTTCAGAGACCCCCAGGAACCAGGGGACCAGCTGGGATTTGAACCCAGGTGGCTTCTCTCCAGAGGCTGCACCCTCAACCAGCATCATGTCTCTCTGCTTTCAGTCGTCTCTAAGGATGCTGACTCCTGTCAAGATCCTCTTTTCTGTCTGTTTCAGGTTTTGCTCATCTTTGCAAAGGAAGATAGTCAGAGTGATGGATTCTGGTGGGCCTGTGACAGAGCCGGTTACAGCTGCAATATTGCTCGGACTCCAGAGTCAGCCCTGGAATGCTTTCTAGATAAACATCATGAGATTATTGTAATCGATCACAGACAGACTCGAAACTTCGATGCAGAAGCAGTGTGCAGGTACCATACTTATGTTAATATATTAGCAAATGTCTACCTAACAGCTTAAAATGAAATTCACGTATATATGTCTTTAGTTCCAGCCCAAATGTCTCTAAAGTCTGTGCTGATATTTCTAAGCGGTGTGTATAGATCTCTACAATGAATGCTATAGCTCCTCCTATGGCCTTTTCTATTTTTCCACATTTGCATTCCAAAGAATTTAGAGGTGTGAGCTGGGCTCCTCTGAAAACTATAGGGCATTTTTTCCCCTTGAGTGTTGTTCATGTTGCACTAAAAAAAAAAAAAAAAATAGAGAGATTCACACAGTTCTTATTACACAGATATGGTTTGGATTTAAACCAGATATTTTAATCCTAATTATTCTGTCCCAAAATGAACATCAGAAATGTGTGAAATAGACCATTTCTGCCTGCCTGACAACAGATGGGTGGATTTTACAGCAGTCGGGGAGGAAAGGCAGCCACTTTTCAGCAGCAGAAGAATCTCCCAAGGATCCGAAGCCCCTGCTTGTTTACAGAAATGCTTGCACTCTGGGGAGGAAATGCTTGACTGTTCATAAATAAATGCAGTCATCAGAGTTAGCTCTGGATGAACCCATCCATTTGGCACAAGTGGAATGCTTTGAAGCTCAATGGGAAGAGGTCACTAATTAAATGCTAGACCAGGACAGACTCTAGTTACAAACAGAATGGGAACTGTCTTGAGTATTAGCAAGTGAAATGAAAGGCATGGAAATGGCTTCTTAGACCTGTTGGTACCCTGACAAGAAATGAGTGCATTTAAGAGAAGTTTCTCCTCATAGGCATCACCTTGCTATTCTTTGACCATTTTCAGTTTCCCAAAGAAGAAACTTTCTTAAGGAACCTGTTTTAAAATGTCTTACAGATCTCAAATAATCCTATCTTCCTGCATAGAAACATTTGCCTGTTTAACTATACAGTAAAATATATCACAAAATATTTGGGTATTTTTAGTATTAAGGGAAGAAAGAGTTGTTCGGCCATGTCCAACTCTTTGTGACCTCATGGACTTTAGCTTGGCAGGCTCCTCAGTCCATGGAATTCTCCAGGCAAGAATGCTAGAATGGGTTGCCATTCTCTTCTGCAGGGAACCTTCCTGATTCAGGGATCAAACTCAGGTTTCCTGCATTGCAGGCAGACTCTCTACTGTCTGAGTTACCAGGGAAGTATTAAGAAATAGATATGTACATGTGTGGATATATATGTATGTTGTGTGTGTAAAATGATTGTCAGGCTAGAATTGAGTCTCTTATAGCTAAATATATCTGCATTTTCTTGATCTCCACTTATGGTGACATGATTTTTTAGTAGAACTAGCGCAATCCTTTGTACATGTATAGAATGATATAAGTCAGTCTTCAGCTATAAAAAGAAGAAATGAATAGGAAGAATTCTTTGAAATCAGGCAAAGGCCCAATTTAGTAGATAAACTTTATAATCTTCCTTGAATATCCAGGAAGGTGGTTTTGTTTCCTGTTGAGGGAACTTTTTGTCTTAGCTGCACAGAAAAACACTGAAGCATCTGTGCAGTTCGAAAGCCAGGTTACGTCTCTGCTGGTGCGTTTCCAGTTTCTGATCATGTTGATGGAGAGATTCCTGAATGCTGGACTGTGAGCACGTCCTCCCTAAAATGAGAGGAGATGCGTTCCCAGCAGATGTGCGTTGTTCATTGTCAGCGGTCCAGGACCGCTGGGTTTTGAGCTGGACTGGACCTTAGCATGCTTCTTTGGACCTCGGCCTCACCAGTCCCCGGATCCCCCTTAGTCCTCTTAAGCAGAAAGAGGTCCAGGTCCCTTTGGCCACACCTGTTCCTTCTTTGGAGGAATGAGAGAGAAGAGATCAGTGGTAGGAGGGGACTCAAAACACAGAAACCAGTCTCAAAAGAAGCTGAGTGAGCATGAGCTCCAGCTCAGTTATAACATGTTTCCTCTTGCCTAAGCCCCACCCCTTAGAATGTAGCCCAACAGACACCCAGACACCTTGAGGGGGTGGAAGAGGCTGAAGGAAAGTGAGGGGTGCGCAGCAGCTCCCTGGAGATGAGCACACACCTCTGAGATGCTGTCCATTTTTTTTCATGAGGTGCTCCTGGTATTTCTGCTGAGAATTCAGTAGAAGGCTCCTAAGCAGGAGATAAGTGTAGTTTCATGTGACCAATCCGTGGTAGGGACAGGGGCTTCCCAGGTGGCGCTAGTGGTAAAGAACCTGCCTGCCAGTGCAGGAGATGGAAGCAGTGTGGTTTTGATCCCTGGGTCGAGAAGATCCCTGGAGAAGGGCATGGCAACCCACTCCAGTATTCTTACCAGGAGAATTCCATGGACAGAGGGGCCTAGGGGGCTACAGTCCCTGTGGCTGCAATGTTGGACACAACTGAAGCAGTATAGCATGCACGCACAGGAAGTAATCTGCTGTCCACAGTGAGTTCAGGCCTCTCTTCAAGGGAGTTCATTCAAATACCACTTATCCACAAGGGGACCTGTACTTCCCAGAAAGACAGCAGCTGGCCATTGTCTTGAGTCTTCTTCTCACATGGAGTGAGGTCTCAAGGAACAGACCTCACAAGGTACATTTTTAGAGGAAGGTGAGGACATTTAGTCACAAGGGTGAAGCAATATGAGCTGGCTGTCCCTGGAGGAGCGCTGGTGCAAACACATGAAAATGGAGAGGAGCAGAAACACCAGGAGCTAGAAAGAAACAAATATAAGCTGCTTCACAGATTCCTCAGGAGCAGCCTTGAGCTTTCACTTCTCAGGGCGGATGGTTCCCTTGTGAGGGATCTCGAAATAAGGAGAGGCCAGACCATGGAGATGGATCGAAACAGACACGCTTATTTGTATGAAGGTTCCAGTGTGTGGCCCTTTCTTAAGAATTCATCAGACTCATGACCCCTGACCAGCGGTCTAAACCCGAGTCTAAGCTGTAGCATAGCACAGTTTCCAGGAAGATTCTTGGACTTCAGAATTCTTCTGTATCTTAACCCTGGTAAGTTCCTAGGGAATAAACAAATGATAGACAGGTGGTCATGGTACGACAGACATCATTATAGTGACAGTTACTGCATCGATCGTTTCTCAGCCCTAGTTGATGACTCAGCTGTTTAAAGTATTTGAACAAAAATAACCGTACAACCAAAAAATTGGAGTGGTTCTTCATACAATGTTTAAAAGACCTTCACCTGCACCTGTGTATCCAGCTGCCAGCAATCCTTCTTTTAAGATCAACTTTCTGAACTATCTATTATTTTAAAAGAAAAACAGGTCCAACTTAATTAGCTCCCCAAGTACAAACTGATAACTAGAGAATTGTCGGACTGCCAGTTTTCTTGCAGAGTGGAATTTCAATCAGAAAACATGGAATTTAAGTGGAATTTGCCAGTTTTTGAAGTGGAACATTGGCAGATCTGACCTACTGGAGAATTGCCCGGGAATTTCTTTTAGATGTGTGTGTGGGGTGTTTTTTTTGTTTGTTCTTTTGTTTTTTGTTGTTTTTTTTTTTTTTAGTAAAACAAAGATTGTCCTGATCCATAAGAGCATCTTCTTTTGCTGTCTTCCACGTGTTTTCAGACTCCTTCTTTGGATGGACGTTTGATTTTTCTTCCGTTTTTCCTGTGAAGAAGTCCCACAGTCAGTCAGTCACCAGAACGAGGCCACATTGCTGGGTCTGATGTGGCGCTTTCTCTTTGCAGGTCAATCCGGGCCACGAACCCCTCAGAGCATGCAGTGATCCTCGCCGTGGTCTCACAAACGTAAGCTCACCCCCCGCCCCCCGCTGGGAGCACCGCTGTTCCTCCTGAAACCTTCTCTGATGTAACACGTTCTCAGAGCTAGCGAAGCTGGGGGGAAGTCTTTGGCCTGACACTAGCAACCTTCGATCTCACTTGCGATTTTCCTTTTTTTGCAAGTTTCTAGAAATAAATAGGCCTTTCTCTTTATCCTCTCTGATTTCTGTTAGCACCTCAAAAAAAGAATGGTTACTCACTGTATGCTAGAAATGGGTGGAAAATCTCAGGAGGAGGAGGTCTGAAGAGAATGTTGTTCCAGTTTACCTTTCTTCTTTGCAGAAAAAAAGAGATAGGGAAATGCTTGTTTTTTCACTTAAGTAAAAATAAATTATACCATGAGAACTGGCACCAAAGCCCCTGCCAGAAAAGGAGTGTGCGGTCTCTGTTAGGACTGTTATGTGGTTCGAAGCAGGATGAAAGGATGAATGCCAGTGCTGGAAGGGAAAAAGGGTGCTTGAGCTGTAGGTCGGAAACTGTGGAATGAGAAACCCCTGTGCTGCGTGTAGGACGCGGCCCGCACTTCAAATGAAAGGCCAGGAAGGAGAAAAGCTGCGTGTACAGCTAGCATGATGAGAGCCTTTGCCAGTACCAAAATGTGTTGTAGCCACTTAGTGGCCATCACTAGCTTTGGAGAGCATAAGGCCTTAATCTGAGCCCGGGACTGACTGGACTTGGCCCTGTTCTGAGAGTTGGCACAGATGCTGCCCTGGAAGAGCTCACAGGCCAGCAGCTCAGAGTATCAGTCTCCCCTCAGACAGGCCCCACCCAGGGGGAGATTTAAAATATCCATTCCAAGGCCATATTGGGACAGTAAGAAATCCTGGCTTCCAAGTCTTGCCCTAACCAAAGACTCCTCCTGACCTGCGACTCCTTGAGTGTCTTGTTAGGAGCTGTGTCTCTTCGCTTTGACACATACCACAGGGTCTGAGCCAAGGAACGTAAAGAAACTGTCCCACTGGGCTCAGCATCTCGCCATCCTAGTGGTGACAGGATCTCAAGGGAAAGAGTGAGGGGACTAGCCTTCTTCAGCCTCCTTGCTTATATTTTATCTTCTGGGGACTGGGAACTCTTAACAGGGTCTTAGAGCCTTGACATGGATACCAGACCACACAGCATTTGCCCAAGCCTGGCTGATTCCATGGGCCCCAAAACAAAACATTTGTTTTTTTCCTGCTCATATAGCAAAAATGTGTACTTGTCCTTGACAAGTAGTGGTTTGTTGTGTCTCGTTATGAGTTTTCACTTTTTTCCCTGTTTTTAAAAATATTTCATTTATAGAGGAAGTTATAATGCTTCCCAGGTGGCGGGTAGTGGTAAAGAACCCACCTGCCAATGCAGGAGACATAAGAAATGTGGGTTCAATCCCTGGGTCAGGAAGATTCCCCAAATGGCAACCGACTACAGTATTCTTAGCTGGGATATCCCATGGACAGAGGAGCCTGGCAGGTTATAGTCCATGGGGTCACAAAGAGTTGTACACGACTGAAGGGACTCGGCACGCACGGTAATAAAATTAATGCTGCTTGTGCCAGCCAGCTTATGAAGTAGGACATGATTCATACCTTTGGAGCCCGTTTTGTGCCCCTACTTATTTATTGACCAGAGAGAGTAGAACCTTGAGCTCCCAAAGAGGGAGGCGGAAGAGCTTTTACCTGTCAGGTGGGATTCAGCCACAGGTGACAAGGCAGATATGCCCTGGGATTTCTGGGCGGGCAGAGCTGTCTGCTACTCCGGCCAATCCCTAGTGTCCCGTTTTTCGTCCCCATTTCTACGGCGCATGCGCCATGTTACTTGTGGGCTGTCTTGGGGGCACCATCTCTCATAAAGATGGCAGCAGAGCTTCAGCACGACTTCACGATCAGCTGACCCCATCCCCACCTTGTACTTAAACTGCAGCTCTGAGACCTGGAGGCAGGCTCAATGCAGGAGGCCACCCTGTGAAACGAGAGCCAGTGAGTTTTGTCTCCTTCCCTTGAACTTTGGCTCTCCTGATGGCTGTCCTCTCCTGTTGGCTCTGGGGCGCTGCAGCCTCTGATGCCAGTTGTCCTCCTGAGAGTTGGACCCAGCTAGGTCTAGGGTGGGGGCGTCATGCTTCCAGAATGTCCGGGGGTGTCAAAGGGCACAGTACTCTGCGGGGCGAGCGTTGCACATACGTCGTCCCTCGACACGCTGCTCCTGTACACTTGCTCCAGCTCTGAGGGAGCCTCTCGTGCGCACCTGCGCTACAGTTCTCAGCCACACTGCTGGAGTTCCCGCTACCGTCTCTGCTCTTTTTGCATCCAAAGGCAGATGTGGGAGTCTGGCTTCCTGCAAGACAGGTGCCCGCTGCAGGCGCGTGCTGGCCAGGGAGCCACTCTTGGAGCCAGCTCCCTGCTTCCTCCTTGCTGTCTCTGCATTTCAGTGTGAAGAGCCCTGGTTGTATCTGTTGAGTGATCACGTTTTCTGCTCTGTGGCAGATCCAGCAACTATGAAGAGGCCTCTGTGCTCCCCCTTCTGCACGCGGGCTTCAACAGGGTACGTAAAGGATGACCTGGCACCTCCCGCAGGTGCGGCCGTGCGTCTTGTCGCAGACATTCGGCCCCAGGACTGGGAGGGAAAACTGTTCTCATGGGGGATGACAAGTGTCTGATGGCCAGGCTTTTTCCCCTCTTCTCTCATAACTTCATTTATCTTAGCAACGGATATGTAATAGCTAAAAATCTGTCTTACTATATCAGGTCAAAATTCCATAGTCCCAAAGTAATCCCACTTAAACCAGTTAGCATATATGTATGTGATTATCAGTAGTCCCTAGATCGGCGCACAGGGTTCCATGGTCTTCAGGGCCCAGCCAGAGCTTACACCTCAGACACAGGCCCTTGATTCCAACAGCATCTGAGAAACTCCTCATTGAGACCATACTTGTCAGCAAAGAATTCTGAGTGATGTCTCCATGAGTAACCCTGATATTCAATTTGAAGATGAAGACTGCTTACTGAAGGAAACTTAACAAGCTCCGGAAGCTTACTAGTAGCTCAGGGTAGGGGCAGTCTGAAGGCTTGATTGGAGGTGAGGCCTTGTGCATACAAATGGAAGGCCACATGATGGAATCAGTTTGAGAGAGAAAAAAAAGGGGTGGAGAAAGAGCATCAAAATATGGCTGCTTAAAGGGAATATATTTCATAAGATTAAGGTATTATAGATCCTTACAGAGAAATTGTGGAGGACCTCACTTTATACACAACTTGATTTTTTTTAATAACAAACATCTATTTCTTCTATTAGAAAATAAAAGATTACCCTTTGGGAAAAAATAGAGTAGAGATCCACAGCTGACTTAGGCAGCTTGTGAGCTGCTGCTTTAAACCAAAAACAACAGCAAAGAAAAATTCTGTGACAACTACATGAATAACACTGATGCTCAACTAGAAGACTAAGATTGATTAAGGAAACTTACCACCAAACTAGGTAACTAGGTTTACCTGGCGTCTTGGAGTCCCGTGATCGGGGTAATCTGAATCTCAGAGTGTGATGCATCCTTTTCCTGCAAAAATAGGAGACCGCCAGAGCCTTGTGAATTATGAGAAGTCCTTTGGGTGCTTTAAGCAACTGGTGTTTCACCCTCTTAGGTTCCAAAAAAGAATCCCTCCTTCATTGTCAATCCCAGAGAAGCAGAAATTGCCCATGGAATGCCATTCTTTTGGGCTTCAGTGTGCTTCCGTGGGGGAGTAACAGTGCTATGTAAAACATCGAAGGGGTGCCACGGTTCACACGTGACTGGGTCAAGCGGTTCTGGTCAGCCCCGTCTCTCACCCCTGACACCTGCCTCCTGTCCGTCATCACACCTTCAAAGGCTGGCACTCACCTCTGGACGCTCTTCTCATGTGCTGCTCCATCTAAATGAGACGGTGCTTCTGAGCATCCGAATGGAGAGTTGCACAACGTAAGAAGTCACGTTGTGGGGACGTCTTTACTTACTCATTTTCTGAGAATTGATGGGTATTCATAAATCTGCTGTGGAACGTTGACCACCTCTGCACCCCAGCCCACCTCTGCCCTTCACATCTGAGGCAGGCCCTCTTAGGATATGAGCGTGGAGGTCCTCTCCATTGCCTGGGAGCAGGTTGGGGAAGGCACAACACCATGGGTACAGCGATGAGCCCCAATTGCCATGTGTACTGTTGAGTGTCCCTTTGGAATTCATCTTTTTTTTTAAAGGTTTATTTATTTATTTTTATATTATTATTATTATTTTTTTTTACTTTACAATATTGTATTGGTTTTGCCATACATCAACATGAATCCGCCACGGGTGTACACGTGTTCCCAATCCTGAACCCCCCTCCCACTTCCCTCCCATTCAGCTTTTAGTTCACTGATCCCGCTTCCAACCAACTGGTGTGGAGACTGGTGGTGTCTGGAGTGGTGCCTCTTGTCTGGAGGGCTGAGATTGCCCGTCTGCTCAGAAAAGCTCAGGAGAAACACCTGTCCGCTTTGGGTGCAATGCTACTGAGTAAATTTAGGAGGGATGATACAAGTGTTCCTTTCATTCTTTTTGTGACCTGTCTGTGCTGCCCTGGAAGGTTTCACTTCTCTGTCTGGATACAGCACGACTTTCTGCAGGCCGCCATGGAGCATGAAGCTCTTGGTGAAAGCATGAAAGACAGTAACCGTCGGGGCCACCTGGTATTCTTTAGTCCTGGGCCTGATGAAGGCCATTTGCCAGCCAGGTCAGGGTGCCCCCAAGTAGTTGGGGCTCTTTCCCAGAGAAGCACACCACACCTTCCAGGTTTTCTATCCCAAGCTACCATGGCACAGAATCGACTGAGGCTGCTCCCCAGGTGGCTGGTCTCCTTTTTTGGGCAAAATCTTGTCTCTGGCAACTTTCTACCCAAGCACCCTTCCAAATATGCCAGCTATTCTTCTTGCCTTCTGTGAAGTTGTTTCCCACCTCTGAGTTATCTTGCTTATGTTAAATCATCTGCTGAAACTCAGCTCTGTGTTACTAGCTAATTGGCCAGTGCTTCAGGCGATGGGTCTTGAATGGGGACCCGGGAACACAGGGCACCATCAAGTACCCCGCAGCAGCTCTGCTTGAAGCCTCTGTAGCTCTGTGTGAGCGAGTGGCCGGCTGCATGGCGCTTGGTCTACTCTGAGCCTTTTAGAAAGAGCGTCTCAGCAGAGGGCCATTGCAGCTGGTGTTTGTATCAACCTTTGTGTACCACTTTTTCTACTTGGAATGACGTTGACATGACATCATTCCAAGTGGAATCATTCCAAGGGACATCATTATGAGTTCATTCAGCAGGTGTTCAGGGAGCATGGGCTCTGTGTGAGGCAGTGTGCTTGGCGTGTCAAGGATACAGTGATCAGACAGTTCCTCCCTGCGGAGGTATCTTATGGAGGAAGAAGTGGGGAATTAAGACTTATTATTTGTCAGACTCCATTCTAGGTGATTGACCTGATCCTCATCTACAGATGAGAGGTTTGGTATTTTCTGTTTTTGTGGAAGAGGAAACATACTCAAAATGACTAGCTTGCAGAGCTCATACTCAAAACAAGTCAAGATGCAAATCTATGGTGCTAAACTGCCAACTCCTTGCCTGGTCCATCAAAGTCATATTTCCCAAACTGTTTCAAGGGATGCTAGTGGCCCAGAGCTCTTACAAGGTGTCCGTGGCAAAAGGCTGCTGTGGTCAAGTAAGTGTGAAAAATCAGTGAAGACTCTGCTTCTCCTCCTCCTGTCCTGAGAACATACAGTGCCTGTTGGCAGAGTCACACCTGAGCATGTGGAGAAATACTGTTCTAAAGACACATGCCTACATTTCTGGAAGCAGGGCCCAGGAATCTGCATTTTAACCAAACACCCACGTTATTCTCGGTGTGTTGAAGTGTGAGGAGCACTGTTCTTGGTTCACTCAGTTTATTTCAGATTTTTGCAATAACTAACTATAGTCTTAAAATCCCCCAAAGATTTTCCTACTGCCTTTAGTCTATAAAACACTCACTGAGTGTCACTTACGGGCAAACAAAGCACTCCAGTGTTTAGAAACTGTCACCCACCGGAAGGCTGACCTTTCCCACACTGAAAGTTCTTAGGAGACCTAAAGGGAAATAAGAATCATAAAAAATTACTACTTGGCTATGAAAGTGAAAATATAACATCATTTTATATTTTATATGTATAAGCATATGGATATAAAATATATCCATATACACAGAGATATGATAAAAGTCTAAGGTAAATAAACCAAAATTAATGATATCTCTAGCCTTATGATATTATCAGTGATTTGGAGATTTTTCTACATTTTATACACTTTAAAATTAACATTATTAAAAAGAAATGTAACTGTTTATCTCATCCTTTTCAAGAACTTATTTTATTATGATCTTTTTTTGTGCTTTATGAAGCATCATCTGACACTTCGCAGAGCTCGGATACAGACTGACATGTAATCTCCAGCTGCCCAGAAGCTCAACCAAAACTTCACCAAGTTTGACTTTGCTTTGCAATTAGAAAACATTTCCCTCCATGTGTCTTCATGGTTCCCCTTCTGTTCTTAGCCCTTCCCAGCTTCTTCCTGGGATAGTGGGACCAGAGCCACAGGGAGAGTCGGGGGGCTTTGCCGGTGATCCCCAGGGAGGTGCCATCCATGCTAGATGTGTGGAAGTGTGTGTGTGTGTGTGTATGTGTGTGTGTGCGTGTGCGTGCACACGCGCATGTGTGTGAAAGAGACAGACACGGGAGAGGGAGCAGTGTGAGGCCCTCAAATGAGGAAAGAAGCAAAGATCTTCCCTTCCGTCCAGGAGGCATCACTCACAATGCACACGGTGAAGGCGTCCAGGCTCAGGTTTCAGAAAACTTCCCTTCGTGCAGCAGCAGCCCAGATGCTTCAGTGATTAGCTAAGGCTGGGGAGGTGTTCTTACCCTTGCGTGTTTATTTTCCTGTGAATGTTCATAGTGAACTTTTCCCCATCTTTGTCATAGTTAACTGTACAATATTATCTGCTTTCTTGTCTCGTATACATTTAAACAGGCATTTCAAACACCCTGACAGCTGTTATATTTCATCTCATCTCACTTACTAATTGTCTTATATAACAAAGTTACCTGAGGTTGGAGAAACAAGCCTGTTTTAACTGTTTAAGAAGTAATTGTATTTGTCTTATGTATTATCTTTGCTTTTTCCCCCAGAGATTTATGGAGAACAGCAGCATAATTGCTTGCTACAATGAACTGATTCAAATAGAACATGGGGAAGTTCTCTCACAGTTCAAATTAAGGTATGTGGCAAAATAGGATGAACACAAGGTTCACCGTTCTGTGGCCAAGCTTGTCTGTCCTCAGGCTGAGAGTCACAGTAGAACCCCAGAGATTCTGAAGCTATTGAACAAGTGATGGTAGCTGCTAAAAGAGAGAGTCTAAACTGGGAGCCCTTTGGTATAATGAAATAAATTGGAAGCGTTTCTTCTTTTGACAGTATTTTCCACTATTTACAGCAGTTTTAAAATTATACCCTAGGAAAAGTACTGTTTAACTTCTGTACAATTATATGGAGATTAAGAATAGCCTTTGAGGATTAGTACTTGGTACTTGCAACATTTATAAACTCTTACTTGGATTAGTATAGATGCACCCAGGGGTATCTTTTATGCTAACTATGGTAATTGTTATCTATTTGTGATAGCAGTTGCCTGAGGCCTGCTTGTGGCCTCAGTATGCATGAGGTATCCCCAAGAGCGTTTTTGGGTCTCTGTGTGCATATCTGGTGCTCGTAGCTTCTCTGTGGTGCTCACTTCTGAGATAAATGGATTCTCTCGCTGTCTGGGTGGCAGGATGCTCTGCTTCTGGGGCTTCTTGAAACAGCTGAGTTCTAGCCCATGCCTGCTTTTGCTCAGGCTCTGCTCTGGCACACTCTCAGGACCCTGATTTCCTCAACCTATAAGCAGAGAGAGCAGGGCAAAGAAGAGGCTCAGGGCAGCTTGCAGCCCCTGGGAGGCCAGTCTCAAGGGGCTGCAGGCTACAGGATGCCAGAAGGGCCCTGGCTCCTCTCTCCGGCAGACTGAGGGGTCACCTGGCTTTCAGTGTGTGCGTGCATGCTAAGTTGCTTCAGTCATGTCCAACTCTGTGCAGCCATATGGACTGTAGCCTGCCAGGCTTTCAGACTCAGCGAAAAATAAATAAGATAGCATTTCTTTGAAATGGCTCTATTTCTTACCTTGATTACTGAATTTGCTTTCAAAGAGAACAAAACCCTTTCTAAACTTAACTT
This sequence comes from Capricornis sumatraensis, assembly GCF_032405125.1. NCBI lineage: Eukaryota > Metazoa > Chordata > Mammalia > Artiodactyla > Bovidae > Capricornis > Capricornis sumatraensis. The sequence continues at coordinate 92,180,626 of NC_091070.1, read as the reverse complement.
TTCTGGACCATCCTCTGTCCCTTGAAAGAAAAATGGATGGGCATGAACCCACAGAGACCTCTTCTGTGGTTCACCCTGCTCAGGGAAGGCAACTATTTGGTGGCTGCTGCTGCTGCTGCCAAGTCGCTTCAGTCATGTCCGACTCTGTGCGACCCCAGAGACAGCAGCCCACCAGGCTCCCCCGTCCCTGGGATTCTCCAGGCAAGAACACTGGAGTGGGTTGCCATTTCCTTCTTCAATGCATCAAAGTGAAAAGTGAAAGTGAAGTCGCTCAGTCATGTCTGACTCTTAGTGACCCCCATGCTCCTCTGTCCATGGGATTTTCCAGGCAAGAGTACTGGAGTGGGTTGCCATTTGGTGGCTAGAGAGCTCTAAGAAGAGTGGGGGTAAACAGTCCCTTTTGCAGTCTTAAACAATTGAGAATCTCAAACCAGTGGGAGTTCTTTGGTAAGGAAAAGAAATCCCTTGGTTTCTTTGTATTCCTATATTTATTAGCGTCAGGGAACTTCATAGAATTTCTTAGGGAAACCACATTGCCTTTACTACAGCAATTTATTTTTAATTGTACTTTAATTGTTTTTATTCCTGGGGGTCTCTTCTGTTTTTATGGAGAGTGAAAAAGACTTTGTACTTTTATTTTAGATGTTTTCACAATAAATAGGATTAGGAAAAGAGAGATTTCATTTTGGTTTAATTCTTCAACAGTTGCATGGTCTACCACAAAAGTGAACTGCAGACGCCTTACTGCTTTCATCAGTAATTCCCTCATTTTATTTTAAATGACTGCCTGAGTTTTCCTAGGCAGCAGGAAGTATGATGGCATGCCGGGGGCCAGCGTGAGGAATCCCACCTGTGACAAGGTCATGCGGAAGGAAGCCTGACAAAATGCAAGGACGTGATCAGACTTCAGGGGTTCCCCCTGGAATTTCCTGAACATCCACTCCCCAAGACCAGAGTCTGCCTGCTTTACTGTGTTATGCTTTCCACCTACTCTTCTGTCATTAACAGGGGGCTGTCCCCCCACCACCTTTTTCTGGAAAAAAAATTAATTTAGAGCTTTTAGATAATAAATCTCCTGGGCATAATATGACTGTTTCAATCCAGAAACCCCTCTGATGGCTTTCTAGCCTGCCTGCAGGACTCGTACAGCTGCGCATGTGATTGTTTACAGTCTCCTAACCTCGAGAGGCACAGGAAGCTTATAACATCCTCGGAATGCAGGGGCTTCCGAGGTGTCAAGATCATTAGAATAAAACTTATTAAGCGTTTCATTGTTGAGCCAATACTTGCTGCCAAATTTTCATATCCTTTATTTTTAGATATAGTTGGTATATAGAAAAACAAGTAGTAAACCTGGTATTAGCAACATTAGATCTTTGAGTTAAGTACCTTCTTTGTTATAACCCACTGCGCCTTTGTTCTATAGAGATGTAACTTGAGGGCTTTAAGGAGATGCAGATTAAAGGAAAACACTTTAGGGGAAATGAAATTAACATTCATTAAGGAGGAGAGCCAGTGTTAGCAAGCCTCTTGGCCAGAAGATAATGTAAATCATGTGAGACCTTTTGTATACAAAAAGATACACAGAAAGAGTCTGGGCTGCTGACACTACATAATTTTGTATTACCCATTGATCTCTATGTACAATCAAAAAGGTATAAAAGGCCTTTCTAGACAATAGAGGCGGGGCTGGTCATTGGAAGTACTGGTTTCCCCCGTGTCTCCTCTTTACTCTAATTTCAGGCTGAATTCCCACCTGGGGAGTGGAGGCTCACCATGTCTACTTACTTGTCCCGGCTTCCAAGATCCGTAAGAGAGAGAGCCCAAGGCGGAGCACTCTCCGATATTCAAACGGGTGCCGCTGGCCTAACGTAGACAGTGCAGGCTCCTTGTCTGGAACTTTATTGGTTTTCCACATAGACCAAGTTAATCAGCCTCTCTTCTCCACTTAATTTTCCTACTACACTATTTCTTCCTAATCTAATCTTATATTTCTATATTAATAAATAAATAAGCTTTCCTCGCCAACATCATCCCCGCTTCGAATTCTCTGGATCCACCGGGGCTGGACCCCAGCAATGGCACAGGTCAGAGGTCAGAAGGTACTTCGTCAAGGGGGAGTGGGGTGAAGGCAGGTCTGGCAATTTGAAATAAACATCCGCAGGCAGCACTGGAGCTAAAAAGGAAAGGGCTTTAGGTTATCGTGCTGATGAAATCTGCTCAGAGCCAGGGGACTGAGAACTTCTCAAGGACTCACAGATTCAGACCTCGGCAAGATTCTAAGCACCTAGCACTGTGCAAGTCCCATAACTTCTCACCCGTCAGTGCCTGGAGCCTGTTTGCAGAGTTGGGCTCATTGTAAAGGTCGTGGTGAAATGCCTTGGGTTCTTAGTCCAAATCTGCATCATGCTGGTGAATGGGCCTGGCCCAGCAGCTGCGGTCCCAGGAAGGTGGGTTTACTCAGAACCCTAACCCCCTCATCTTCTGCACCAGCTTCAGCTTGGCTGATAGGAAGCCTCGCTTCCCAGCCACAAGCAACCTGCTTGGGAGCAGCCCTACAGGAGGGAAGGGAGGCAAGTTCTCTGCAAGAGAAGACAGAGGCGGAAGGACTAAGTGGTCAGGTCCTTCTGATGCTGTTTGGCTGGTTGTGCCTCAACTATCTTCAGCTCCCTTCTTGTTTTTTGGAGAGGTAGCGGTGGGGTGTGTGGTTTGATTTTCCCTAGGCCTAGTGGGTGGGAGAGACAGTGACCCTCCATGGTCTCTCCAGCTCCTTAGGGTACTTCAGGACATCTAAACCATCTACCTGCACCCCAGGGGCTGACAGGCAACTCTGTGACTTGCTGTTGATAGGGGAAATAAGGCTCTGTGTTATACAATGCCAGAATAATTATAGTCTAATTATATAATACTTTTCCCTGCAATTCCACCCCCAGCTGCAGCTAAATATGTGACTTACTAGCATTCAGCAAGGACACGCTGTACTGCATGGATAATACTGGATGCTGAAGGCAGATACTTCTGTCCAGTCTTTGTGGATGGTGACCATATTTACTTAACCAAGAAAAAAGATCATGTAATCAAACATAAGATACCTAATCTAGAAATTCCATTATATGAGAATAACTTTTAAAGATAGAACAGAGTCATACTTCTGTGTACATGTGGTGGATTGCTTTATTGAACAGAAGAATTCATGAAAGAGGAAATGGCTAGGGAGACAAGGGAGAACTGATGGCTGTTTATCACTTACATTCTTGTGCTTTTTTATCATGAAAAGAACTATGTTAACTAAAATATCAGTAGGATTTGGGTATTTATTGGGAGTTTAAGGTGATGTGCGTACTAAATCGCTTCAGTCATGTCCAGCCCTATGGACTGTGAGTTTACACTAATGAAGGATGAGCTATTGTTTCATCATTAGGCAATCTGATACCCATTATCTAAGGCTTACACCTGGATCAGTTTATTTTACTCCAAGTCTTAAGACAATAGCAGTCCTCCATTTTAGAAAGAATCAATTCCTGATGCGCTAACCTCGGTATTCTGTAGAACACTACACCTCTCATTACCAACCGATGTTTTTAGGGCACTTTATCCTCATGTGGGCTCTGCGTGACAGTCTTGTGTTACAGGAGTGAAAACTGAGCTGTGATGACTTAAGGTAACCAGCCTGTGCTGCATCGCTGCCCAGGAGCGGTGCTGGCTGGTGGCACGTCCATGACTTCCTCCCTGCCACTTCCACACTCCTGCTGGGATGTGAGTTTGTGTCCAAAACCTTCGCCCTTCACGCCACCACCTTGCACAATCCATCCTACCCTGGTTCTATAGCCTCGGTGTGTGTGTCTCAGAGGGGTGTGCATGTTTTGTTGGAGTAGATTCTAGAGTCCTTTTGTTAGGAACACAAGAGATCATGTAACAACCCAACCAGCCCAGCACAGCTGACAGAGGAAACACTGAGAGCCAGAGAGACTCTTGGCACAGTCGCGGGTGCCTGATATGTAGGCGCCAGTGCTGGAGCAGAATGCAGGCACCTGTGTTAAGTCAGATGCACTCTGCAGACCATCGTAGCACCGTGTTCCCTGTAGAATTTCCACCTCTTGTTCATTTGCTCAGTCGTGTCAGACTCTTTGTGACCCCATGGACTGCAGCATGCCAGGCTTCCCTGTCCTTCACCATCTCCCAGAGTTTGCTCAAACTCATGTCCATTGAGTCGGTGATGCCACCCAACCATCTCATCCTCTGTTGTCCCCTTCTCCTCCTGCCTTCAATCTTTCCCAGCATCAGGATCTTTTCCCATGAGTCGGCTCTTTGCCTCAGGTAGCCAAAGTATTGGAGCTTCAGCATCAGTCCTTCCAATGAATATTCAGGGTTGATTTCCTTTAGGACTGACTTGTTTGATCTCCTTGCAGTCCAAGGGACTCTCAAGAGTCTCCTCCAACATCACAGTTTGAAAGCATCAGTTCTTTAGCACTCAGCCTTCTTTATGTTCCATCCATAGTCTCACGTCCATACACGACTACTGGAATAATCATAGCTTTGATATATGGGCCTTTGCAGGCAAAGTAACGCCTCTGCTTTTTAATACACTGTCTAGGTTTATCATAGCTTTGTGGCATTTACCTGCTTCGTGTGGATCTTCATGGACAACTAAGATAATGAAGGAGAAATGGTTACATTACCAGCACTTCTTGGCTTTTCACAACAATATTCTGTTTCTCTGGAGCTTTTTCTAATTTTTCAACTTCTCAACCTGAAGACTACAAAAATGCATTCGCATTGCTGTGTTATATGGCTTGTAAGAACAGAAAAATTAAGCTAAATTTCTTCTACGTGAAGAATATTAATAATTAATGGAGGAAATTTAATTCTCAAACTCTAGGAACATGATTCAAAGTAATTACTTCATTTTGCTACAGGTTTATTTAAACAGAACCATCAGCCAAATTGATTTAAAGCCTAGATTTACACATGGCAGTCCCATACCATTCGTCACTGGGGACAGTAATCTGCTGGTCCTGCCAGTATGCTTTCACTCTAACTATTGATAAAGATCTGCTTTGTTCCATGGGGCATGATACTCACCGGAGTATCTATCAGATGTTCACTACAGATCTTGTACGAAAGCAGCCTCTTGAATTGACAGAAACAGTCATACTCGGAGGTAGCTGTTTACATACTTAATTGAGCCACACAGGTACTTTAAGAAAATACTTGGGTGCGAGGGGAATGTATCATCTGATCAGACGTGTTAGCACTTCCTTATCCAGCTCCCAAAGCTAAGGAACTAGCCCACATGGACTTGCTTTTCCGTGTGGGACTGCTGGAGACCGGGCTTGCTTTCCTGTGGTGCTGGGCTGGGTACTGGACCCAAAGCCCTGAGCACACTCGCGATGAGACCAGCTCTTACTTGCTTCTTCCTGAGACATGGTGCAGTAATGACTTTGGTAACAATTTTAAAGTCCTCCTTGATTCTTTTTCCCATTTTAAATGATCATGTTTACAAATACAGCGTTGCTAACAGGACACTATACAGCTCATATTAGGTAGGCTGTAGCAACTCACTTTATTTTTGGTTTTAATTGAAGTATAGCTGCTGTACCATATGTTACAATACGTGCTCTGCTTAGTTGCTCAATCATGTCCAACTCTCTGTGACCCCATGGACTGTAGCCCACTGGGCTCCTCTGCCCATGGGATTCTCCAGGCCATGTCCTCCTCCAGGGGATCCTCCCAACCCAGGGGTCAAACCCAGGTCTCCCACATTGCAGGCAGATTCTTTACCGTCTGAGCCACCAGGGAAGCCCAAGAATACTGGAGTGGGTAGCCTCTCCTTTCTCCAGGAGATCTTCCTGACCCAGGAATCGAACTGGGGTCTCCTGCATTGCAGGTGGATTCTTTACCAACTGAGCTACCAGGGAAGCCCCTATGTTACAATATAGTGATTCATAATTTTGAAAGGTTATGCTCCATTTATAGTTATAATAAAATATTATACTGTATATCCCTATAGCTTATTTTATACTTAATAGTTTGTATTTCTTTCTCCCCTCTCCCCAGTGGAAACCACTAGTTTGTACTCCATATCTGTGAAATTGCTTTTTGTTATAGTCACTGGTTTGTTGATTTTTTTTAGATTCCACATATAAGTGATATCATATAGTATTTGTCTTTTTCTGACTTACCTCACTTAGCATAATGCCCGCCAAGTCCATCCATGTTGCTGCAAATGGCAAAATTTTGTTCTTTCTGTGGCTGAGTAATATTCCATTGTATATCTACATCACATCTTTATCCATTCATCTGTCAATGGGTACTTACGTTGCTTCCATATCTTGGTTATTGTGAATAATGCTGTTACGAATATTGGGGCATATGTATGTTTTTGAATTAGTGTGTTTGTTTTTTATGGATGAGTACCTAGGAGTGGAATTTCTGGGTCATATGATGGTTCTATGTCATATGGTAGTTCTGTTTCCAGTCTTTTGAGAAATGTAGTTAGGAGCAATTTGAATAAGAAAACGCCTTACGCTGTTGGGCATCTTGGTTGACTGGGGTTTATGTTCCCCTCCGCTCACCTCCATCACGATTACTTACTGTACCTACCCTCCCACACTGGCGTCTTCATCTCTGCAGTGACAGGAACACCACCCATCAGTGGACTGAAATCCTTCATTTTTCATGCAGGTTGCCTTGCTACTATTGAAAGCAGTTCTTGGTCTGATGTTCCAGATACACTCATGAGAAAGTATAGGTTAGGATTAACTTTTCTCCTCACCAACAGCCTTTGAAATCTTTAGAGAACAAAGAATTATTTTGAGATCTTGCAAATAATATTAAGTACTATGTCTTGAAATCTTATATTGTCCCAAGTACTTTGAGACATAGCTCACATAAACTATCTATGTTGAGTCTTACAACAAAATTTAAAGAATCTGCCGGCAATGTAGGAGACCCAAGTTCGAGCCCTGGGTTGGGAAGATCCCCTGGAGGAGAGCATGGCAACCCACTCCAGTATTCTTGCCTAGAGAATTCCATGAACAGAGGAGCCCAGCGGGCTACAGTCCCTGGGGTCACAAAGAATCAGACATGACTGGTCAACTAACACTTCACTTCATTTTGTAGATGAGGAAACTGGGACACACCAAAGAGAAAATATTGCCCAGGGCCCCATAACTGGCATGATACCGAACCAAGTTTCACCCAGTTTTTTTCTACTCTCTGCCTTGTAAACAGTTCAAAGTAAAATGGCAAAGTTAGATGCTTTATGAGAGAAAAACGAATAATGTTTTAAGAGTTTATGAGAAGAAACATCTGTCTAGTAAATTAACATTTTTGTGGGGGTAATGTGTAAGAAAGCCTTCACTGGACTTGTTTTAACAGCCAGCATGAATAAGAAAGCTCTGGAAACTAGGCACATCCTTCTGAGTTAGATGGTAAGTAGCTTATTGTATCTGGAGTTGCTCTAGGTTGTAAGGTAGCTAGAATGTTATGTGAGAAATTGAAATGATTTTAAATATTCCAGATATACAAGGGAGGTCGTCAAGAATAGTGCCCACCTGGAGACCTGTGAAATGACCCAGGCAAGAGGAATTCTGCCCTCTTTGCCTTTCATCAGACAGTGGGTATAGTTGAAAGCAAAGTACCATAAAGGCTTCTTAACTAAGGTCATCAAAGTAAGAAAAAAAAAAAAAATGTTTCTGTGTCTGTTGCAAAAGGCCAGAATACCTCAGATCCAATATGGGTTTAATTAGGTTTTCCAAGCTGATGGGGACGGAACTTCTCTGTGACATTGCTGTGAATGGAACTGCAGAACGTCATTTTCGTAGAACACGGGCGCCTCTGAGGCCGGCTTCTGCGTGTCTCTTCCCTTGTGTCAGTATGAAGTTCTCATCCTGCACACACAGAGGTCATTCCATGACCCATGACAAGTGGCTGGATAGATTTCTTCTCTTTGTGTGATATACGTAGAAGTATCTGCTATTGTTTGTTTATTTCATTTGAAAGGCTAGGTTTCTTTTTTTCCCCCCTCCAAAACAGAATATCGAAAGGTACTTGGTTTTAATGAATCTCAGGAACTGTCTGCTTTGATAAGGCAACAGATGAAATGCTCATGGTTTTCTCGCAGGACTAACGTGAATCTTCTGCAACTTTCAGGGCCTGTAATTCAGTGTTTACAGCATTAGACCACTGTCACGAAGCCATAGAGATCACAAGCGATGACCACGTGATCCAGGTATGGGAGCACTTTTTTTCTTTAGACAACAAAAGAGAGCCTTTGAAGTCTGAGCCACCCTTCTCTGAGCACTTTGCTGTGATTCTCACATTTCAGCACATTTTCTTTGGAGAAACGAACATCAAAGTATGCGAAGAAAACTGATACTCTTTGGCTGAGAATTAGATACTCAGTGGGAATAAAAATTAGTTCAGATCAGAACCTGCGATTTCTCTGACAGAGATGGGGTAAATTCTTTAGACTTTGCGGAAAAGACATTGTTTATACCAAAGTATGTCAGAACCGTAAATATTTATAAATGCCTTGGGAACAGAATATTATCAGTGGTCCTCATTCATTTGCCTGCAGTTGGTATTCCAGTTATAAAGCATTCTTATATAATATACGGGCTTCCCAGGTGGCACTAGTGGTAAAGAATCCGCCTGCAATGCAGGATACTGGGGTTCGATCCCTGGGCTGGGAAGATCCCCTGGAGGGCACAGCAACCCACTCCAGTATTCTCATCTGGAGCATTCCATGGACAGAGGAGCCTGGTGGGCTACAGTCCATAGGGTCCCAAAGAGTCAGACACGACTCAAGTGACTTGGCGTGTATGCTTAGATAATATTAAAGTCGTCTTCCTAAGAAAATGAGATTGGCAGACAAATGTGTGTGAAAATAAAGTTGTCTTATTATTTTTGGAAGGTAGGAAATCCCATGGACAGAGGAGTCTGGCAAGCTATAATAAATCCATGGGATCACAAAGAGTCAGACGCTATAGGGCAACTAACACTATAAGAAATTTATACTTAGAAAATATTCTGCAACGTAGACTCTGCACTGATGGGCACTGGCCTGCTGCCCTTGGTCTGCATCGTGGCACTGAGTGTGAGAGCCTCGCTGCCCTTGGTAGAGACAAAGACTGTGTCCAGCACACCGCCCACGACTGCCTCTCATGTGCTTTCCTGTGAAACAGCCCGCTGCCCACACAGACACCCCACTCCCACCTGGGGTTGGTGATAGCAGTCACCCACTGTGTGGGCCTGGTCATCCATACGCTCAGGAAGTTATCTCGTTTCCCTTCAGGAACCCCATGAAAGAGACATACAGTAACACAGATGGGGAAACCAAGGCCCAGGAAGGCCAAGGAATTCCTCCAAGGAAAACCCCGGTAATAAATACTGGAACCAAAACATCCACCCATGTCTTTCTGACTCCGGAGCCTTCCCACCTGGTTCCCTGTTTGGCTGCGTTTTTGGACTTTGTTTTGCTGGCTGTCCCATGACACGGGTCTAAAGGCTTCCTCATGATGCTGCCTGTCACCGGCCCACCTGCCCGCGGATCTGCCCTGAACTAGAGAAATCAGACATGTTTCTGTTATAGACCGGGCACAGATCCACTTCCACCTGGACTCGAACAGTCAGTTCTGTTCATGAAACACATTGTTTTGCACCTCCCTCTTTTTTTCTTTCTTTACAAGAGAAAAGCAGAAGTTTCTTCCTATATACTTGCATACCAAGGAGATATCCAGGGGAAAAGGAGTGAACTCACACCTCCAGCTTTTACAGGGAAGCCAGGGCGTGGTTTTACTGATGAGGAGAAGGGACTTTCTGCTCTCTACCAGCTGTAGTGTTGCAGGCAGTCCTTTCACAGATGGACGAGTCCTTCCTTCTCCAGTTAGCTCCTGATGGTCAGGAAACCTGCATCTCTGGGAGAGGTGATAGGCCGATGGTGTCACAAGCTGTGAATCACTGGCAGCCTTTACCTGAAAGAGGAAGGAGCAGGGGCTGGGTATGGTGGGTGCCTGATTAGGGGAATCCTTCTATTAAAAGGGAAACTGTACTGATTGCAGAGTTTCCCTTGGGGCACCCTCTCAGGCCCCTTTACAAGCCTGCCAGCATCCTAAACATAACACTCAAGCACAAGGAGGAAGTTGAAGGGAGGACATTATATATAAGGGGGAAATTTAAAAGGCCTTTGTGCCATAGATTTTAAAAGGTGTCATCATGAGTGAGTTACATCATATATGTTCTTTTTCAGTACCAGTCCTTCTTGGGGCAGTTCCGCTTCTCAGGGCATGTGTCTCTTAGTGAGGTGGCAGAAGCACTTGACATTCATAAATATTCTCTCTCTCCCTTTCCATCCATTGAAACTGTTTGCTTCAGAACACTTAAGTGGTGCTTACCATGTGCCAGACGCAGTACTTAGCATTTTCCACAAGCTCGTTTCTCTCTTAAAACAATTCTGTGAAGCAGGTACTACTGTCCGAGCCATTTTACAGATGAGGAAACTGAGGTCCAGAGAGGATCAGTAAGCTGCCCGTGGTGCTGGTGATGAACAAGAGCCAGGGTGTGAACTTGAGTGCCTTGGCTCCACAGTCCATGTCCTGGAGCATCTGTTGCATTGTGAGGTTGCCTGGCACGAATGGAGGCCTATGACTCCTACCTGTATTTACAGCCTAGTAGCAAAAGCAGGGTAAACACATAGGGAAATATGAGCATTTGGCCAACAAATAAGGAGAACAATACATTATCAAGTATTATCCATTCCTCAGCTATTTACTGAACGGTCCTGAATATCCAAAGACAAATCTGAAGTAACCTTTGCCCTTGAGGAGTTTCATGTCTAGTCGGGGAGAGAGAAAGAAAAGAATTTAGGTCCCCTGTAATAAGGCATCAGAAGCCTGCACAGGATGGGGTGGGAGTCGTCAGAGAGGCACAGGCTCCGACTGGGTAGGCGCTTAAGGACAGCTTGCTGGGGGCGGGTGGAATTCGGAGTTGACATGACCAGGAGGTGGCGAAGGGCCTCTAGGCAGAGAGCAGGTGGGCAGAGTCTCACAGGTTGGGAGACAAGCCCAGGCCACCTAGCTGCAGGCAGGGCTGGGCCGGGGGACTGTGAGCCTGACCTGATGAGCAGGGGTCCTGCTGCCCACCCAGGGAAGGTGGCGACCACCGCAGGAAGGTGATAGAAGGTCAGTGAAGACAGTGTCACCACCCCTTCCTCTTCGGTGACCCCTGGAAGTCCCGAGAGCCACCTCCCAGCCCCTCCTCCCAGGGTGGACGGTGCTAGTAGAAGCCGGCTTCCCCAGGGAGCAGCTCCCCATGTGTCCCTGCCTCACCGTGCTCCCCGCTGCTGTCATCCCCGTGGAGGGCAAAAGTGATTCCATGTGCAAGACCGTTTCTGAAGCAGCACGTGGATGTTAGTTATGCCCAAAGAAATCCGTGACCTAGATGCAGTGTGCTGACGTCTTCCCCACGGTCCTGTTGCTTGTCCCCTCCACTCAGCTGCTCATCTGGTGATTCTGTTCTTTGAGAAGAAATGGGAGGCTGTGGACAGGAGCTGGGAGGCAGCCTGGGAGATAGCTCTAAATTCCAGGGCCCTGGACAGAATTTTGGAAAGAAGCTTCTGAGTCTGCCCATCCCAACATGTGCTCGGTGGGGACGATGCCTCCGGCCTGCTCTGTGCCCAGCTGCGAAAGGACTCCCTCCTGCCCAAGGTTTTTAACGGAATTTATGCTTCAGTTAGACCAGAAGTGGCCCCAAGGCATAGCATTGGTTAATAGACAGTGGCAATTATCTATTGATATTATCTAGACATGAGAGATCCAATTGCTTCCTTGCAGAAATGTGACTGATAGAAGGCGTGACCTGTTGAGTGGAGTTCTAGTTAGTTTTTTTTTAAGACTTTTTTCTGATGTGGACCATTTTCAAGTCTTTATTGGATTTGTCACGATATTGCTTCTGTTTCATGTTTTGGTTTTGTGGCGGTAAGGCATGTGGGATCGAACCCACATCCCCTGCATTGGAAGGTCAAGTCTTAACCACTGGGTCAGCAGGGACATCCCTCTAGTTAATTTTTATGGGTTCTTTTTTTTTCCTGCATTTTTCCTTATTTCATGGGCAGTGGGTGATGAATAAGGCCCATTGCAAGCTGGCACTAGTAGATAAAGGTTTCTTGCTGTTTTTACTGCTGAAGAATTTCTTCCAGTTTCCAGAGGGCCCGGGGTGCTGGGATGGCAGAGTGAGCGCATTGCTGGTCAGGAGGGAGCCCGCCCACTGGGGCTCGGGGACGCGTCCAGACCCATATCAGAGAACACTGGCCCAGGGCACGTTTTCTGTTCCCTGACAAGTGTTCTGCGGGCACACAGCATCCTGTCCTGACTCATACCCACTTCCCATTCACAGTACGTCAACCCAGCCTTCGAAAGGATGATGGGCTACCACAAAGGTGAACTGCTGGGGAAAGAACTCGCCGAGCTGCCCAAAAGCGACAAAAACCGGGCAGACCTTCTCGACACCATTAACACCTGCATCAAGAAGGGCAAGGTGGGTGAAACCGGACCCGTCCGCAGACTGCGCCCAACTGATATGTCATCTCTCTCACACGGGCTTCCTTAATGATATTGCAGTTAAGTGAAAAATCTCTTAGTTTGTAAGATGAGTTAAAATCTGAGTTAATTTTGGATGGCAGGCAAATCTGGTGCTTATCACGATGCTGTAGAATCTGAAAATTTTGTACAAGGAAGCTTCTTCCTTCGTGTGATTACGTCTCACCTGTGATGGCTGGAAATTCATACCTATCTCCAAGCAGGGCTCCTCCCAGGGTTTAGCTTATGCACTGTTTGAAGGACTAGGATTTAGTATCGGTATTTACATGTTTCATAGGCCCACTTTTCAAGCATTTTTTTTTTCCTATTCTTTTTACTCTATCACAGTTGAGTAGGGCCATGCAGCTCCCTCGTCCCTGCCTCGGCGTCGGTCCGGCAGCCTCCGTTGCATCCCAGCAGGTGAAGGCGGTGGTGTGTATGCAGTGAGCATTTACGATAGGCCCTTCCTTCCAGGCCGCTGCCCTTGGGTCTGGAGCTGCCTGGGCATTTTCTTGGAAGCATTCAGATGCTTTCTCTGATGTGAAGGAGTTCGATAGCTTTGCATTTATTCACTGGGGGACCATTTTATGGGAATGCAATAAGTTTGGATTATCTATGACGGCCAGAATTAATAGAAGAATATTAGGGGAGAGAGACCAAAAAGGAAGCAGGAATACTGCTGGAAGAGTGCCGCCACCCCTGGTGGCCCCGGCCTGCATACCAGTTGGCCTTCCCATGTGAGTACTTGGGTGAGAAGAGGCGGCAGAGCATCTCACGTCCTGATTCAGCCACTTCCTCCCAGAAGCAGTGGAGGTGCCACAGGCTCCCCCTGGAGGCCGCCAGGCTCTTCGTCCTGCCCAGTTCCCCGGGGTCTGGATGCGGGAGGAACCTCATACTCCCGTTTGCCTCATCCATGGAACCTCCCAGGAACCTCCCAAGCCCAGAGAAGGCTTGGCTGGAGGCCCCAGAGGATAGTAGCAGGGGAGTTGAGACAGATTTATAACCACGTTTTCTACTTCCTCATGTGGGCAGATTAGTTCGCGTCACTGAGCCTCAGTGGACAGATCTGCAACTGAACGGTGATGAATACCAGGCTCGCAGGTTGTCATAAAGACCTCAAGAGAGACCTTAAAGAACTCCTTGACCTGGTGCCACCACACCCATGGGGCTGAGAGCCCAGAGCCTGGAAGGGGCAGCCTGGCAGTGGCTGGGCTCGATCCTTGTGGGCCTTGTGCCCGTGAGTCTAAGCCTTGTGTAGCCAGCACCACGGTGGGCGCAGCTGGCGAGCAGTGTCCTGTGGGGTGTAGGGAAAGTGCGTGGGCATTTCACTGCTGAACGTGATGAGACCCTCTGCAGGAGCCGCTGAGTACCTGCACGGAAGGATCTTGAGAGCTCTCTTTGTCCGTGTAGGAGTGGCAGGGGGTCTACTACGCCAGACGGAAATCCGGCGACAGCATCCAGCAGCACGTGAAGATCACGCCGGTGATCGGCCAAGGAGGGTGAGCGCCAACTCTTAGCCTCTGCTGTTTGAGGGGCCCCTGTGGGCATCGGGTTTGTATATGGGAAATGCAAGTGGCTTCAACCCACCAATACAACAGCATTGGGTGTGTACGTAACGCTTGCTGAGGCCGCCTCCATGCAGCCACTGAACAAATCGCCCCTCTTCTCCTGCCCATGGGCCTTCTGAAGCCTCAGCCCAACTGTCCACCTCCGCCTGGTTGTCTGTGGTTGTCCCCACGCCCCAAGGGGCCAATTTCTAGACCTTCCCTTGTCATCACTGCAGCTACAGAACTTCGAGGCTCCCTGCCTCAGCCCCGCCTGGGAGCCGAGCTCCTCTCCTTGGGGTACCGGCTCTGTGATGTTTCTCTCCAGGCCTCGGGGCTCATTCACGAGGGGAGGGAGCACGAGGGTCATGCTTAGGAGAGAAAGGTGTCTGACCAGAAGCTGAGGCAGCTGGTTCCATGTAACCTCAGCTTATCAGAGGAGCCTATTCATTTGCAGAGAAACAAAGAAAATATGCAATTTCTTTCCCTTCTCCCAGTTGTTTTGTGAGAAGGTTTATGGAGCCAAACAGGACCCCTAACAGTACCCCACCGAGCAGGCTTTGTAAAGGAGCCTAGAGTCAACCAACCAGCCTCTTAGTATAGGTGTACAAGGTACACACGCCGTTGAGTGACGTTTTGGAAAAAGAGCAGTTACGGTGTGAATAGCCAGGAAGGAGAGCCCTGTCTGTGACTTACTGTGTGTGTGTGTTAGTCACTCAGTCGTGTCCGACTCTTCACAACCACATGGACTGAAGCCCACCAGACTCCTCTGTCCAAGGAACTCTCTAAACCAGAATACTGGAGTGGGTTGCCGTTTCCTCCTCCAGGGGATCCTCCTGACCCAGGGATGGACCCCAGGTTCCAGCATTGCAGGCAGATTCTTTACTGTCTGAGCCACTGGGGAAGGTTGGAAGGGATTCTGTAGCCAGCAAAGTGTCTCTAGGGTACTTCCCCTCCGATTTCACTTATTGGGTAGTTTTGAAACTGTTCCTGCTCAGTTCAGGGGCCACTGTCCCATGTTTCCTGCCACTCTGCTTCCCTCCAGGTGGCGGAGGCACTGGCATGCCCTGAGCTCGGGTCACGAGCTTGCAGAGAAAGGCCCCCGAGGGCCCCCCACCCCCGCCGCAGGCCTCCGCGGGGCCATTCCCAGCAGCAGTCAGAACTCAGGGCTACGCCTTCATCTGGGGACTGTGTTTTCAACCTAAGATGCTCTTGTGTGTTGTGTGTGACCAGAATTATTAGCTTACAAAGCAGAGGAGACCATGTTACTGTTTGGTGATTTCTGTCAGGATGAGTTTTTCTGATCTTTCTGATTTTACGGGTAAGAACGAGAAGTTCTGTTGTCCAGAGGCAGTGTTCTTTCCACCCCCCGCCACCAATATTTCCCCCCAGTGAACTATCAGAAGAAAGTCTTATTGGGTAGGGACATATTACCTCTTCCTATTTACTGAAGCTCAATGCAGAATAATCAGCATATTCGATTCTCTCTTCCGAGTCCTCCAGAGAAAACTGAACCAAAGAGAGGCAGAATCAGAGAAGAGGTTCCTTACTGTGACACCTAACGTGGCCACTGAAATTCTAGCTGCTCTCGAGAAAAGTCCGCCTGGAGCTGATCTTTGTGTAGCACTAAGGCACCTGCTGTCTTTTCCGTCTCCTTGTGGTGATGACCAAGACCACAGGCTGTCTTGGGATTCTGTCCGTGACCTTAAAATAAGAGGACTTTTCTCTGCCCTGAAAAATGCCATCATGCACTATGACCAGGCTGTGAAAGAATGTGGCATATTAAATATAAAAATAGCAACCGTGGACTTTGGCCAGTGTCCAGATGAGTCTTGGCCTTCTTTATAAGCTATAAAAGTGTTCAGAATTAAAACCCATTTTGTTTGGAGTAGCATTTCATCCTGTCACCAAGGCTGTCTAGGAGCCAGCCCTCAGGAGTCAGTTAGAAATGAAGTATCCATTAAGGGAGTGTTTCGGAGCCAGCTATGATTAAAAGGAGAGCCCAGCTTTTGAAGGCAGGTATAGACTGTGTGTATAAAAAAAGATGCAGCTTTTATCAATTGTGTTTTACTGGAATTTAAAACCTGCCCCAGAACGGACCCTGGAGTTTTACTTGAAGATTCTGTGGATGTTTTCGTTTGCTGACTTGTTGAATTGTCTCATATCTGACTCACTAATCACGGATTATGTATGTTATTAGGAAAATCAGGCATTTCGTCTCCCTCAAGAAACTGTGTTGTACCACTGACAAAAACAAGCAGGTAAGGCGTTCAGTGTGCTCCACGTGCTTTGTCGGCGTGACCGTGCATCCGTTACCTTCTCACCACTGCTGTCTGTCTGTCTTTCTCCATATCTACGGTAGTTGCCAATTTAGAGGCTTTGGGGCAAAATGAGGCCCTTAGACAAATAGTAAAAGAAAAGATTCTCCAGCAAGCCTATGCACTTTATTAGTAATGCTACATAGGTTATGATTTAGCTTGTGACTGAACAGCGCAGGACCAATATATTTAATGAGATCATAAAATGTTTTTTCTTCCAAATAAAAGCTGTCCTAATTTTCTACCTTAATTTCTTACATGGAAAGTATATATTTATTTGAGCATTTCACCCCTATAAATTCATGTCAAAACCAGAAATCATTTCCAATTAGTACTGCGATTTTCTTTAACCATTATGTCATGCAAAACAATCGGAGAAGGCACGGGTGACCCACTCCAGTACTTTTGCCTGGAAAATCCCATGGACGGAGGAACCTGGTGGGCTGCAGTCCATGGGGTCGCGAAGAGTCGGACACGACTGAGCGACTTCACTTTCACTTTTCACTTTCATGCACTAGAGAAGGAAATGGCACCCCACTCCAGTGTTCTTGCCTGGAGAATCCCAGGGATGGGGGAGCCTGGTGGGCTGCCGTCTCTGGGGTTGCACAGAGTTGGACACGACTGAAGTGACGTAGCAGCAGCAGCAGCATGCAGAGCAATGTATTTGAGTGTTTTCTGAAGTAACGGAATTTTAATAAGTTGCTGTATCTAGGAGCTTTGTTTAGGTAGCTGTATCATGGAGAACAGCGATGGTGTGTCATTGTTTCTTTTTGATTTATACTTTAGTACCGGATTGTGTGTATTTTCGCTTTATGCTTTAAAGTTTATTGATTAAAAGCTATTCAACAAACATAATTACCAATGGTATATTTTTTAATAAAAATCTATTTATTTAGGTATAATAGACATGCAATATTATGTAAATTTCAGTACAACATAGCGATTCACAATTTTTTAAAGGTTATAGTCCATTTATAGTTATTATAAAATATTGCCTGTAATCCCTGTGTTGTACTATATATCCGTTTAGCTTATTTATTTGATACCTGGGAGAAGGAAATGGCAACCCGCTCCAGTACTCTTGCCTGGAGAATCCCATGGAGGGAGGAGCCTGGTGGGCTACAGTCCATGGGGTCGCAAAGAGTCGAACACGACTGAGCGACTAATCAGCAATCAGCAATCAGCAGTTTATGCCTCTTAATTCCCTGCCCAGTTTTCCTCTCCTCCCTTCCTCTTTCCCACTGGTAACCACTAGTTCTCTTTCCCTGAGTCTTTCTTTTTTGTTCATTCATTTAATTTTTTATATTCCACATATAAGTGATATCATACGGTCTTTCTCTGCCTTGTTGCGCTTCACATAATACCCTCCAAGTGCATCCATGTTGTTGCAAATGGCAAGACTTCATTCTCTTTTATGGCTGAATAGTATTCTACCATGTGTGTTTGTGTGTGTGTAATCTATGTTTTAAAACCTTTCAAACATGGCCTTTGACTTAGATGAAGATTTTAACTGAAGGGACAGTGTCTGTCAAGGCTATGAAGGGCTTTGGGGCATAATCCCTTTCGGGTAGCATGTCGGAGACCTGGGAGGTGACTGGGGTCAGGAAGAAGCCTGGCCAGGCAAGGAGGTAAACTAGAGAACTGCAGACGGAAGATTCCTGGGCTCTTCCCAGTGAGAAGGTGGCTTCCGAGGACACAGGCTGTGAGTACAGTGAGCTTCCAGCTGGTATGGAAGGTATCTTTGCTCATGCTTCTTTAGAAACTAATGATTCAGTATTTGTATATATTGTGAAGTGATATATATAAGTAAGTCTAGTTGACATCTATCACCATATATGGTTACAAGGTTATTCTTTTAATGAAAATGTGGAATACCAGCTCTTGGCAAATTTCAAATATGCAACGTGGCATTACTAACCATAGCCCACGTTATACACCACATCCTCAGGACTTACTTGTTATAACTGGAAACCTGTACTTTTTGACCACCTGCATCCCTTTCACCCACGCCACCCCCACCTCTGGCAACTACCAAACTATTGTCTGTATGAGTCTGAGTTTTTGTTTGAGACTCCAGGTATAAAGGATAACATGTTGTATCTGTCTTTCTCCACCTGACTTACTTCACTTACCACGGTGCCCTCAAGGTCTATCCATGTTGTTTCAAATGGCAAGATTTCCTTCTTTCTTGTGGCTAAATAATATTTCATTGTGTGTGTAGAAACCACATTTTCTTTATCCATTCAGCCATCCGTGGGCACTTGGGTTGTTTCCATGTCTTAGCTATTGTAAATAACGCTGCAGTAAACAGGGGGTGTATATATCTTTTAGAGCTAGTGATTTTATTTCCTTTGGATAAATACCCAGGAGTGGAATTTCTGGATCATATGGTGGTCCCATTTTTTATTTTTTTACGAACTCCTCTGCTGTTTCCCATACTGGCTGCACCAATTTACATTCCCACCAGCAGTGCACAAGGATTCCCTTTTCTCGACATCCTGGACAACTCTTGTTATTTGTTTTTTACTTACTTTTTGGTAATAGCCATTTTAATGAGCGTGAGTTTATATCTCATTATGGTTTTGATTTGTATTTCCCTGATAATTAGTGATGTTGAAAACTTATTTGTGTACCTGGAAGTCTTCTTTAGAAAAAATGTCTGTTTAAATCCTCCACGCATTTTTAAAATTGGATTGTTTGTTTGCTATTGCCATTGAGTTGTATGATTTCTTTCTATTTTTTAGATGCTAACTCCCTTATCAGCTATGTGATTTACAAATAGTTTCTCCCATTTGGTATGATATCCTTTCATTTTCTTGATGACTTTGTGTAGTCCCAATGAATTATTTTTGGGGTCTTTTTTTGCCCTTGCTTTTGCTGTCAAAAAAAATCACTGCCAAGACTGATGTCCTAGGAGCTTATCTCCTACGGTTTCTTCTAGGATTTTCATGATTTCAGGTCTTATGTTCAAAACTGTAATCAGTTTGAGTAGATTTTTGTGTATGGTGTAAGATAGGGGTTCAGTTTCATTCTTTCCCGTGTGTGTATTTAATTCCCAACACCATTTACTAAAGAAACCATTCTTTCCTCTTTGTATGTTCTTGGCTTCTTTGTCATAAATTAATCGACTGTATGCATGTGTGGGTTACATCTGGACCCCCTTGGTCTGCATCGGTAGGTACGCTGATCTATGTGTCTGTTTTTACGCCAGCACCATACTGTCTTGACTACCACGACTTTGTAGCACAGTTTGGAATAACAAAGTGTGATTCCTCCAGCTTTGTTCTTCTTAAGAATATTAGGAAAGCATTCCAGAATAGCAAAAGCAACCATGTACTTTTTGGAAAGATTTAGTTCAACATAAAAATGCCTCCATCAGCATAGTTTCATCTGGAATCAAGTGGTTTTCACTAAACACATTATTGACTGGGGGATTTTCGTAGAAACTGATACCTGTGGTGTTACTACGTCTCCAGTCAGTTATGTGTTAATACCGTAAGTCCATGCAGAGAAGCAAGTCCTTGGAGACCTCTGAGGAAGGAGGGGAACTCCTTTTTCATAGGTTAAAAAAAACAATTCAGCCTCCAAGTTTAGACATTGAAGGCAGAAGGATGAGGTCTACGTGAGAGGTGAAATGGGTGCAGGGAGAATCATAGGACATCCTGGTGGCTTTTTAGAGACACAGTAGTGAACCCAGGCAGGGCAAGCCAGCGCAGGGGCTGTGACACCACAGTGCAGGACACAGGTCCACTGGGCTCATTCACGCCTTTTCAGAAATGAGTCAAGTCAGCCCAGATCCAAAACCAGTGCAGCCTCTGCCACTAGCCAGGCCCTGCTCCTTCTCCTTCGCCATGTTCTCCTTTAGTGACTGGGACCCGTCTCCTGTTATCATTCTCCCTGAAGCTCCATGTACCCGAATTCTGCCGGACATCCATGGCCCAGCCGCAGAAGCATCCAGTTCCAGCTCCATCCTCAAGCCCCCGAAGAGCCTTCTTTGCTGTGTGTCACGCCCACCCTTATGATGCCACCCGTGTGCCTCCCTGCCCTCTTCTCTCCAGCAGGGTCCTTGGGCTGTGCTTGTCTTTGTGTGCTTGTGCCGCCTGGCACTTAGCGGGTTCCTAAGCTCTTGGTGAGCTGGGATGGACTTGAATGTCCTGGTCCTGGCTTCTTGCCACCTGTAAGCTCTTCCTGCCTCTCGGGGTGAAGGCGAGCCCTTCGCACAGGGCTTAGGGATGCAGAAGAAGAGGGGCCACCTCCTCTTTTCTGAGGCTCGAAATAGAAATGTCTTTACTGCCATAAATTAGCTGCTGTTCTGAGAAGGGTGAAAACGCGGGGCTCAGATGTCCTGAGCCATTGACGTCACCTAATGATGCTGCACTGGCCTGGAGGGACACTTTAGACTTTCCGATAACAAAGGATTTTTATATCTCTGGCCAGCCATGGTGTTTTTCCTCCTCATCAAAGGAGGCAGCAGTGAATAGTGATGGGTCTGTGACAGGAAGGCTCCCTGGGGGATGGGAGCAGCCCGTCTACAGGCAGCTCCAGGAGCACTGCTTTCTGGGGTTTAGCCCTGACGTCAGAATCCACCCATGGGTCTGCATTTTAACAAAGGATGAAATTGGAAGCCACGCTGCTGTCTGCTGGTGGTGCTTGACATCAGCAAAGATCTTTTTTTCCTGGATCTTTCCTAGAAGCACAGCCCACCTAATAAGCATCTCCTGAAAAGACTCCCTTGTTCCTGTAAATTTTTGCCAAAAGGCTGGAAATGCCCCGAGAGGTTTGTCTGCTGTCAACATCAGCTCCCCCAGCAGCACTCTCACACTTTCTCCCCAGATTAAGTATTAATATTAAACAGCTGTTCTGTCTGGTTCCAGGGACACAGTCTCTGCTCCAGAAGCCATGGGGTCCACAGACAGATAAACAGGACATGTTTCTAGAGCACAGCGTGGGGAGGTGTGAACCGGGTGCTGGAGAAGCACAAAACACAGGACCGACTGAGGCTGCCTAGGATTTTTTAGGTGTCCTCTAGGACAGAGGGGTACAAGCTATGGGCCAAATGTGGCCTGCTTTGTAAATAAAGTTTTATTGGCTCACAGCCTCGCTCTTGGTTACATAGCACCTGTGGCTGCTTTTACTCAACAGCAGGGTCGAGTAGGTACAGTGGGGGCCGTGTGCCAGCAAACCCTAAAATAAGTGCTCTCTGGCCCTTTACAGAAAAAAAATTGCCAGTCTTGTTTCTAAAAGGTGATTTTCTTTCTTGGATCTCCTACTTTCTGAGGTCAGGGACCATCTGCCAGTCCCCTAGAAGGGCCCCCTCCATGCCTGTGGGATTTCAGGGATCTGCAAAGCACAGTCCAGTGGTCAGACATGTATAGCGGAAGGAGGCTTCCGGGAATCCCAGCTTTACACCAGCTCTTCCTAAGCTGGCCTGGTCAAAGCAGACGGGGTGTCAACATTGCCTCCCCGTAGCGCCTACCCCCAGCCCAGTTTCAGCGCAGCCCACATCCTCATTCCTACAAGCCTTGGCCATTAGAATACGGGGAGCATCAGTCAGTTCAGTCACTCAGTCGTGTCTGACTCTTTGTGACCCCATGGACTGCAGCACGCCAGGCCTCCCTGTCCATCACCAACTCCCAGAATTTACCCAAATTCGTGTCCATTGAGTCGTTGATGCCATCCAACCAGCTCATCCTCTGTCATCCCCTTCTCCTCCCGCCTTCAATTTTTCCCAGCATCAGGGTCTTTTCCAGTGAGTCAGTTCTTCACATCAGGTGGCCAAAGTATTGGAGTTTCAGCTTCAGCATCAGTCCTTCCAATGAATATTCAGGACTGATCTCCTTTAGGATGGACTGGTTGGATCTCCTTTCAGTCCAAGGGACTCTCAAGAGTCTTCTCCAATGCCACAGTTCAAAAGCATCAATTCTTTGGTGCTCAGCTTTCTTTATAGTCCAACTCTCACATCCATACATGACTACTGGGAAAACCAGAGCTTTGACTAGATAGACCTTTGTTGGCAAACTAATATCTCTGCTTTTTAATAAGCTGTCTAGGTTGGTTATAACTTTTCTTCCAAGGAGCACACATCTTTTAATTTCATGGCTACAGTTACCATCTGCACTGATTTGGGAGCCCCCAAAATTAAGTCTGTCACTGTTTCCACTGTTTCTCCATCTATTTGCCATGAAGTGATGGGACCAGATGCCACAATCTTAGTTTTCTGAATGCTGAGTTTTAAGCCAACTTTTTCACTCTCCTCTTTCACTTTCATCAAGAGGCTCTGTAGTTGTTCTTCATTTTCTGCCATAAGGGTGATATCATCTGCATATCTTAGATTATTGATATTTCTACAAGCAATTTTGATACCAGCTTGTGCTTCATCAGGTCCAGCATTTCTCATGTACTCTGCATATAAGTTAAATAAGCAGGGTGACAATATACAGCCTTGACATACTCCTTTCCTAATTAGGAGCCAGTTGGTTGTTCCATGTCCGGTTCTAACTGTTAACTTCTTGACCTGCATACAGGATTCTCAGGAGGCAGGTCAGGTGGTCTGATAATCCCATCTCTTTCAGAATTTTCCACAGTTTGTTGTGATCCACACAGTCAAAGGCTTTGGCGTAGTTAGTGAGGCAGAAGTAGATGTTTTTCTGAAACTCTCTTGCTTTTTTGATGATACAATGATGTTGGCAATTTGATCTCTGGTTCCTCTTTTCTAAATACAGCTTGAACATCTGGAAGTTCACAGTTCACGTATTGCTGAAGCCTGGCTTGGTGAATTTTGAGCATTACTTTACTAGCGTGTGAGATGAGTGCAATTATACGGTAGTTTAAGCATTCTTTGGCTTTGCCTTTCTTTGGGAGTGGAATGAAAACTGACCTTTTCCAGTCCTGCTGAGTTTTGCAAATTTGCTGGCATATTTTAGGATTTGAAACAGCTCAACTGGAATTCCATCACCTGCACTAGCTTTGTTCATAGTGATGCTTCCTAAGGCCCACTTGACTTTGCATTCCAGGATGTCTGGCTCTAGGTGAGTGATCACACCATCCTGATTATCTGGGTTGTGAAGATCTTTTTTGTGTAGTTCTTCTATGTATTCTTGCTGGGGAGCGTAGTGCTCTCAAACACCAGGCGTCCGTGGCAGGCTTGGAGCCCTGGGACGAGTACGGGGCTGCAGCTGCTGAGGTCCGTCAGACTGCGTAACCTGTCCCTGTTCTCATGGAGGAGGGGGACGTGCAGCCATAGCAAAGCCTCTGGGAGAGGCACGTGTCTCGTGTCCAATAAGAGGAAGTGGTTTTGTTGTGAAGTCCGAAAGCACAGCTCACCCAATGAGCAGCTCCCAAAAAGACTCCCTTGTTCCACCGGGTAGTAGCAGGAGAAAATCATGGCCGGCCTCGGAGGAGGCGGTCTGCTTTCTGACTAATTAACATTACAGGACATAGGCTGGTTGAGAGCAGCCTGAGACCAGTTTGACCTGGACTTTGCACAGGGCTTTCCAGAGCTAGAAAAGAGAAGTTCCTGCCTTTGGAATTTCACTGAGCACCTCCTCACCCTCATGACAGGAAGGTTGTTTTAGCCCTGGAAAATAGGAAGGGCATAATCTCTGAATGCAGGAGAGCTATTTAATGTGAATCCATTTGGCTTAGTGGAATCTTTGTTTCTATCAGTGAAAACGTATGCAATCATCATCACAGACTAACATCAGTATGGGGACAGGCATTTGGAAGTGCCTGCTTTAAAAGCACTTTCACACACGTGACCTACTTTGGGGATAGTAGAGGCAGAAATAGGGACTGAATTGGCCAAGTTTGCAGTTATGAAACCTTGCTTTGAGACAAGCTTTTCAGGGTTCATACTACCATGCCATTTTACACAGGAGACTTGAATGTCTGTGGATTTTGATGTCCATGGGGGTGGAGGACGACTGGGGGTGGGTCCCATGGATGCCAAGGGACGACTGTATTTTGTTTTATAGTAAACTATTTAATCTTGAAATTGTTGTGAAGATTAGGGGAGGGTAGAACTCTGCTGTAATAATAATGCATAATACTAAGCCTGTCATAATTGCCTAAAACAAGGCACATAGGCGGAGGAGTGCCAGGGAGCGAGAAGAAGGAATGGCAGAGATCTTTCGTTTTGTAAAGACTTTGAGTGAGGAAGGAGAAATGCAGCCCTGAAGGCAGAAGCAGTGGACAGTTTTAAGGTATCATATTAGGCTCAATATGGGAAAGAATCAGAATTGAAAATATTAGAATGGAAGTGGAATTGGTAGCCTTTGTGGGTAGTGAGTTCACTCCCACGGGAGGTAATCAAATAGAAGTACCCTGAGCCTTCAGTGGGAAAAGCTGTCTAGGAAGGTCATGCCTTGGCCAGAGGTTAGACTAGAGCAGTGGTTCTCTAGATGTGGTTCCCAGGAGCAGTGGTGGCCCCAGGAATTTGTCAGGCCGACACAGCTCAACTACAGAACCGGAAATTCAGTGGCTGGGCCCGGGCAGCCTGTTCGCTTGTTTGTGGCCCTGCTGGCTCTTTACTGCGTGGGGCTTTCTCTAGCTGTGGTGAGTGAGGGCCGGTCTCTCTAGCTGCAGCGTGTGGACTTTCCTGCGGTGTCTTCTCTTGTTGAGCACAGGTTCTAGGCGTGCGGGCTTCAGTGCTTATGGCATCTGGGCTTCATTCCCCTGCGGCACGTGGGATCTTCCTGTTCCAGGGATCGGAAACCGTGTTCCCTGTACTGGCAGGCAGATTCTTAACCGCTGGATCACCAGGGAAGCACCTCCCAATCTGTTCTGATAAACTTTCCAGGTGCTTCTGACTCACTCTGAAGTTAAAGCGCTACTGGCCAAGAGGAATGGTTTCAAGATTCTGTTATGTGAATTCCAATCACAGGTTGATGAGCAGAGGCTGTTCTGGATTTGACAGAGTCAGGAGCTGGTTTTCACTTCTGGCCCTCCAGCTTTCCCCTCCTGAGCTTGAAGCCCCTGACCCAGGCGGCTCAGAATCCTGTGTGGCAGACGGCCCCCAGCATGCTCCGTGTTTGCCCAGCTTATGCCCTAGACCTGCCCGTCCCAGACTGAACTGCAGCTCATCCAATGGTAACGTTCTCCAAGTGTGAACCATTATGAACCATTATGAGATTCCAGGAACTTCGTATGAAAAAGAACATAGATTAGCTCATTAAAGATATCTCAGTCACGTGTTGATTCCATGTTGAAACGATAACATCTTGCACATACTGCGCTTAAAATATTAAACTAATTTCACCTGTTTATTTTTTAATGCAGCTACTAGAAAATGTAAAATTTTACATGTGACCTGCATGTGAGGCTCTCATAATATTTCTGTTGGAGGTCTGGCCCTTCCCTCCCCTGCTCAATCGTACCCCAGAGCCAGCTCCCTGCGCCCTCTCACAAGCGATAGAGGGGCCCATGTAGCTGTGCACACAGTCCAGCTCCTGCCAGAGTCAGCACAGACTCACCAAGCCTCCCAGGAATGCTTTCCCGTGACATGACGGGTGCTGAAGCAGACTTCCAGAAACACTTTTGTTTGGGATGATGTAAAGGTCACCTTTCATTGGTTCTCAAACTGCCGCAGAAATCTAGCTGTCACTTTCCAAAGCTGTAGGGTAGACAGTGGGGAGCAAGGGGCCCCCCTTCCCCCAACCCCCTGCCCCCACGGCCCTGGAGTTCCCACCCTCAGGCTGGCTTCTCTGGATGTGCCTCGCCTCTTGCTGCCCTGACCTCTAGTCTCCCCCTATCCTGCCCCTCCAGGCACGTGGCCTGGCTGAGAGATGTCTGCATGATTCGGGTGCTTACCCCCAGCGTGCTCGAAACAGGCTTAATGCTCAGACAGCCTCACCCACCGCCTTCTCTGCAAGACGGGAAGAGTGTGCCGGGTGCAGGAACCCAGGAGGGAAAGATGGGGAGAGTCACTTGCTCGTTTCTAGTCACTGCTGATCTCCAGTGATAAAGCACGTTTTCAGTGCATCCTCAATCCCCCCTACTTGAGATGTGTCGCATGGGGGTTTTTTGTTTTATATTTCCTGTGTTAACATAGAAAATGTATCCATGGAAACAAGGTGGGGAGAATTTTTTCCGTCGCCTCAGTGCATTTATTACTGATGCCTCTTTGTATTTATAACACCATTATACTTCTGTACCCTAAACATACATTCTTCAAGTTTCTGCTCTGTCGAGGACCTCAGCATCCAACTAATTCTACTTGGATTTTATTAGTGTGTTGATTTTACCCTCACTTTCTATACTGTTGCCTGTGGTGGCAAATATATCCAAGATGCACTTCTCCTGCCCATAAGAACGCAGAATCACCGAGTTGTTGGGAAGGTCGTCTGGCCCATTTCTCTCCCCCAGATATGTAACATGTCCTCTTTAAGTGAGTGTTGTCTGGGTTGTCCGAGTCACCCATTTTTGAATGGTGCAGACCCTTTGCAGCTTCCTTCAACCCAGGTTCTCTCCCCTCCCAAGAACCTTCCTGAACCTGCCTGTCTCCTCTGTCCCCACGGTGAGGGTGATGGTGACTCTGTGTTTCTGTATCATCCATATGCTTTGGGTCAGTTCTCACCTTGGGCCACTGTGCGTGCCCAGTAGATATCAGGGAAGTATTTTGAAAGCTAACTTTTACTCCCTAGTACAGTAACATTCAGAAGGCATAGGAAATCAAAGGGACAGCCTTGTCTAGTCCGAAGTTATTATTGCATGCAAAGTCTTGATCTGCACACATATCACATGCTGCTACAAAGAATATCTGCTGTGTTTTCCCATGGAGAACATCCAAGGGTGACTTCTTAAGAGGAAGTGGGAGAAGGACACTGCCGCTGAAGACACAACCCGAGTTACCCTGAACGTGGCTGCTCACGTTTAGAGATGTCCTTTATGTCATCCGTGCATTGCCACGGTACCGCGTCTGTACGATGCCCGTGACTCACAGTAGGTGCCCCAAACATTTGTCGATAGATTTAGTAAAGCCACTAAGTCAACAAAATGTTTCCATTTAGCTTTAGTACATATTTACGCGGAGCTATTTAAAGAAAGGCCTCTGGTGTTGCAAAACCACAGCTTTTCCTGAGAAACGACATTGGAGCAGCCAAAGGCCTGAGCAGAGAGGGGTGCACGTCTGTGGGGTGTCTGAGGGTAAGACAACCTGGAGCTCCCAACAGGGAACAGGACAGGATGCTGAGGTTGCAGCCGTGGGTCATGTGTGTGGGAAAGCCTTGGCTCGCAGGAGAGAGAGGGGGCCTTAGGCCTGGCGCTGGGCACAGTGAGCTTCATGAGACCCCAGAGGCTGAAGCTGAGAGAGTCACCTGGCTGACAAGGGGGAGGAGTGACCCAGAATATTCTGGGCACGTGTACCTGCGCTGAGCACCGTTGGAAAGGAGGCTGCCTCGTTTCAGGTAGACGCAGGCGCTCCGTCCCTTGTGGGCAGCAGGGCAGCAGGCCCGGCGCTGTCTGCCCTCCACTGGAATGGGACACCTTCGCCCTGGCTGCTCCTTATCCAGTTCTCTCTTCAACAGCAGGAGGTATTTATGGGTCTTCCCAGGTGGCACCAGTGGTCAAAAAACCCACTTGCCAGTACAGGAGAGATAAGAGGCTTGAGTTTGATCCCTTGGTGGGGAAGATCCCCTGGAAGAGGGCACAGCAGCCCACTCCAGTGTTCCTGCCTGGAGAGTCCCGTGGACAGAGGAGCCTGGCGGGCTGCAGTCCATGGGGACGCACAGAGTCAGACACGACTGAAGCGACTTAGCCTGTGGTGGGGACAACCAGGAGGTGGAGGATGGGAAGAACAGAGCGGGAGGAGTTCCTAAGGCCAAGCGGGGAATCCAGTTTCCCTCTGTGTGAGAGCCCACGCCCACTCACCTGTAACAGCCCGCCCCATTCTGTGGGGCCTCAGTACCGAGGCCTAAACAGGAAGACAAATACGTCTGGCTTTAGGAAAGCAAGATAGATAACCTTGCCTGGAGGTTTGCTGATGCATGGCAAACAGACATAGCTGAGCTATTTCTTAAACATTAATGTTGCCTCTTCATCTCTGACACATTTAAGACAACTCGGATTGAAAGAGGAAATTCTCTGTTGGTCTTTGAGAAGAAGGGCTTTCCTCTCAAAGTTTAGCTAAAATTCCCAAGGCTGCATTTTTGGATGGTGTCATTCACACTAATGATAGATATATATTATCTAAGTGAGCAATATCTGCTCACTGTGGAGACTTAAAATAATTCAGCACACGAGGTTTTTGCATTACCTTAGACCTGACTTCACTCTAGGACACGACTGAGCAACTCAACTGAACTGAGACCTGATTTAGGTTCAAGTTTTACTTAACCTGTTTTTATGCAATTTATGAGTATTAGCAGTTGATAGGAAATTGTTCTTTTCCCAGAGCAACAGTTGGTGGTTGCCTCCTCTGAAGGAATTAATTCACTTTACACTGAGAACTTTTCATTTTGGGACATGTGCTCAGCCTAAGCCGGGCATTCATTCCTCTGTTCAGTAAGCAGCAACGGCCTTCCAGCCCTGTGGCCTGTAGAAGAGACAGGATGGGTGAGAATGCAGTCACCACGTTTACCTCATATCCGCTGAAATCCTTGGCTTAGCTCACGGGACCACCCCTTCCACTCAGGCCCACCACCCCCAACCTGGGAATCAACTTCAGAGCACCTTTACTTTCCTCATCTCCCTGCATTCGTGAAGCCACAAGTTCTGAAGGCTGTGTCTTCCTCGCAGCTCTCGGCGTCACGCCCCCTTCTGCCCTGCGGCCCCACTCATCCCATCCCACGGCGGCCTCTGGCTGTCTTGCAGGAGCGGCCTGGCTGCTCTCTGTCTCCACTTAGCGGTGTGCAGGGACCGCCTCATACAGGCTCATGAGAACTGACCGTTTAATTTTCTGGAGTTCTGTGAGTCATTATTAAAATTAAATTATAGAATCATGCTGTTAAATAAAATTTTAAAACAGGTAATAAGTACTCAAAAATCTACAACTTATTGGGTGTGACTACATTTTACTATTGTCTGTGCTCTTGAGGTTACTTACATTTCTTTTACCTGCATGGGGGAAGTGCAATAGAAAGTAGCTCATATCTCCCCAACCCATGTTCAGTGACATCATGTTGGTAGCTTCAAACAGCAATGGTGGGAATATTTTTAGACCAGGGAAATCAGTGAATGCTATAAGTCAGGACTTTAAAAAAAAAGAAAAAGCACAATTTATTATTTTAAGTGCTCTTCTTAATGTTATTGTGGTGAAAACAGAGAACTCCCCCACCCTCCAAAGAATGTTTTAATTTGTATTTAAGTATTTGTTAACTACTCACATCTTAAAAATCTTTCTATATCATCATATGCCCTTGGAAAATTCTGAACAGAGAAACTCATTGCAGGAAAAATGCTCAGGAAAGACACAGTTCATATGGATAAAAATAAAAAAACTTTACGTATATGACTTAGTCTAGATCACAGTTTTATCCACATTGGCTCAGATTTTTTAAAACGGAGACATTACTGACAAATAACACTGTATTAGTTTTAAGTGAACAGTATAATGATTTGATAGACATATATTGCAAAATTATCAACACAGTAAGTTAACATCATCGCCACCCAGTTAGAAATTTTTTTCTTTTGATGAGAAAATTTAAGATCTACTCTCTTAGCAAATTTCAAATACACAATACAGTATTATTAATGTATGCTACACATGTATCCCCAGAACTTGCTTACCTCATCACTAAAAGCTGGTATCTTTGGGTCACCTTCACTCATTTCACCCACCTCTCAATGCCCTGCCTCTGGCAACCACCAGTCTGGTCTCTGCAACTATGAGATCAGGCTTTTTGTTTTTAGATCCCACATATAGGAGATGTCATAGTATTTGTCCTTCTCTGAATTATTTCACCTATTATAATGCTTCAAGGTCCAGTTATTGCAAATGGCAGAATTTCCTTCTTTATTATAGCTGAGTAATATTCCATTGTGTATATAAATGCAGGAGATCCCGGTTTGATTCCTGGATCGGGAAGATCCCCTGGAGAAGGGGTAGACTACCCACTCTCGTATTCTTGGGCTTCCCTGGATTGTCTGTATTCATTCCCAGATTTTCTTTATTCGTTCATTCATTAGGGGACACAGAGGTTGCTTCCACGTCTTGCCTGTTGTAAGTA
Source organism: Capricornis sumatraensis (assembly GCF_032405125.1). Classification (NCBI taxonomy): domain Eukaryota; kingdom Metazoa; phylum Chordata; class Mammalia; order Artiodactyla; family Bovidae; genus Capricornis; species Capricornis sumatraensis. The sequence continues at coordinate 92,150,021 of NC_091070.1, read as the reverse complement.
ATGCCGCAGTGAACATGAAGGTTCAGGTATCTCTGCAAGACAGTGATTTCGTTTCCTCAGAATAAATACCCTGAAGTGGGATTCTGGATTATATGATACTTTCATTTTTAGTATCTTGAGGAATCTTCATACTGCTTTCCACAGTGACAGTACCAATTTGCATTCTCACAACAGCGCACAAGGGTTCCCTTTCCTCCATATCCTTGCCAACACTTGCTATTTCTTATCTTTTCTGATAACAGCCATTCTAACAGATATGAGTTGATATCTTGTTGTGGCTTTGATTTGCAGTTACCTGATGATTAGCGTTACTGAGCACCTATTTGTATACCTGTTGGCCATCTGTATATCTTTTTAACAAAAGTATCTAGAGAGATCCTCTGCCCATTTTTTAATTGGATGATTGTTTTTTGCCCTTAAGTTATATGTGTTCTTTATTTTGTAATTAGCCCTTTATCAGAGATGCCGTGTTTTCTCCCATACTGTAGGCTGCCTTTTTGTTTGGTTGACGGTTTCCTTTGCTGTGCAGAAGCTCTTAGTGTGATGCAGTCCATCTCGTCTATTTATGCTTTTGTTGCTTTTGCTTTGCTGTCAGGTTTTTTACAAGTCATCCCCAAGGCCAGTGTTAAGGAGCTTACTTCCTATATCTTCTTCTAGGAGTTTCGTGGCTTCAGGACTTAAATTCAAGTCCTCAATCCATTCCAAGTTGATGTTTTGTGGAACGTAAAATAGTGGTCAGTTTTTATTCTTTCAAATGTTGTTCAGCATCCTTTTATCTTATGTATTTATTAGCAAATTATTTTAGTTATTTTTATTACTTTTGTCTTTTACAAGTGAAAATCTACCACCTTTACAACATTAGATTGTTTTTTGTATATTACTCTCAACAGTGAGATTTATACTTTGTGTTCCTACTAATTAGTTCTCTTTTGTTTCACCTTAAAGAAGTGTCTTTGACATTTTTTCTAGGGCCAGTTTGTGCTGTGCTGTGCTTAGTCATTCAGTTGTGTGTGACTCTTTGCAACCTCAAGGACTGTAGCCTACCAGGAACCTCTGTCTTTGAGGATTCTCCAGGCAAGAATACTGAATGGGTTGCCATGCCCTCCTCCAGCGAATCTTCCCAACCCAGGTCTTTGCAACCCAGGATCGAACCCAGGTCTTCCACATTGCAGGCAGATTCTTTACCATCTGAGCCATCTGGGAAGCCTAAGAATACTGGATGGGTAGTCTATTCCTTCTCCAGGGGATCTTCCCAACCCAAGAATCAAACCAGGGTCTCCTGCATTGCAGACTGATTCTTTACCAGCTGAGCTACCAGGGAAGCCCAGGGCCAGTCTAGTTGCTACGAGCTCCTTCAGTGTTTCCTTATGTGCAAAACTCTTTATCTCCTTCAATCCTGAAGAATTGTGGTTGACAGTTTTTGTTTTGGTTTGGTTTGGTTTGGTTTTTTCAGCACTTTGAATATATCACGCCATTCTTTTTGGGCCTGCACAGTTTCTGCTGAAAAATATGCTCACGGTCGTATGGAAGTTACCTTGTGCATAACATTGTTTTTTTCTTGCTGCTTTTAAGATTGAGCCCTTGTCTTTGACTTTTGAGGATTTAATTAGAATGTGTGTTGGTGTGGGTCTGTTTGGATTCATCTTATTTGAAACTTTTGCAGCTTCATGAATCTGGATATCTGTTTCCTTTCCTAGGTTAGTGAAGTTTTCAGCCATTATTTCTTAACTAAGCTTTCTATCCCTGTCTCTCTTCTCTTCCTGGAATTCCTGTAATGCAAATATTGGTTGTGCCCTTCACTCTTTTTCATTCTTTTTTCTTTTTGCTGCTCGGAGTGGGCCCATTGCCCTGTCTTTGCGTTCAATGATCCTTTCTTCCGCTTGATCTAGTCTGCTGTTGAAACTCCTCTTTTGGAGTTTTCACTGCAGTTATTATATTGTTTAGCTCTGGGATTTATGCTTGGTACTTATTTATATTCTCTCTTTATTGAAATTCTTGCTTTGTTCAGGCATTATTCTCCTGACCTCAGTACACACATTTATGGCTGTTATTTTGAAATCTTCGTTAGGTAAATTACTTATCTCTACTTAATTAAGGCCTTTTTCTGAGGGTTTTTATCTTGTTCTTTCATTTGGAACATGTTTCTCTGTGTCTTCATTTTACTTGATTCTCCGTATTGGTTTCTATGTGTTAGAAAACACAGCTTGATGAAACTTAATGCTCCACCCTGCCCGAGCTCTTGGT